>NC_141545.1:46383102-46713102 GCF_021556685.1 Rattus norvegicus | reverse complement strand
TACTTAATCCCCGGCTGTTAGGCTACAGGTGTCAATTGCCTAAGCCAGCAGCCTTTTTTTTTTTCTTTTTCTTTTTCTTTTTTTCCGGAGCTGGGGACCAAACCCAGGGCCTTGCACTTGCTAGGCAAGTGCTCTACCACTGAGCTAAATCCCCAACCCCGCCAGCAGCCTTTTACCCTCAGGAAGAGCAAGAAAGTTTTTAGGAGTTTTTTTTTTTTTTTTTTAGTAGTTATCATCTGCATTTCAGTACAGTTAGAGAGCTAGAAAGTCCTGAGACCCTCGGACTTTAAAGCAACACCAGAGTCCTACTCTGTGCACTCAACTACTACCTTCTCCGGGCAGGGAGGATCCCGGCAGTATGATGTTTGTTGGAACACAGCTATGTAAGTTGAGGTGCTTCTGTATTCTGCTAGACAATAAATAGGAAGTGAGCAGACATGGGTGGAAATGGCAATGGTCAGTGGGGTTAGGGTAAATATTGGGATTTTAGCTGAGATTTGACTGAATGTGAAGTTTGCCATACTTTAGATTATATGCCACTTAAATAAACCAAAACTTAGTAAAAACATCATCTGACCCCTTCAGAGTGTACCCCTGTGTACACTTGATATATGCAATAAAAACAGCCAGTGACCAGATATGAGAAGTGGCAGGAGCCAGTCCCAGCAGGGTCAGGTACTAAGGCGGGACACAGCTTCAATCAGATGAAGGTCAAAGGCTGATGATCTCTGACTTTGTAACTCTCTCTTAGAAGCTGATGGCCTCTGGCAACTTAACGCTCTCTCTTGCTATTTTGTAGCTAAAAGCCACTGGTTTCTGGAAATGAACTCCTGCTTATAGCAGCAGGATATTGAGAAGTTAGTTGCTTGAACTGTTCTCTCTTTGACTGAGGGCCTCTCACTGATCAGGCAAGAGGCTCAGAGTTTGTTAACTCTTTGTGAGCCAGAGAGAAAGAAAAGGAAAAGAATCAGTTATGCAGGGAAAAAAATTCACTCACTTTGGATAAAGCAGAGAAAAGAAGCTCCAACAAACTTTATTTCTGCTCTTAGTATGTATACTTTCTCTAGAAATTACCTCATATAATATCAGGTAGAACCATTACAACAGGATAATTGATCACATGGTTTTCTAAACACTCTTACATTCCATAAATTCACAGTAAGTTTAAGGCAATAGTTCATGTCACAAGCTGATAAGACTTAAAGAGTTACAGCAGAATTGTCTACATGTTTTTCCATTAAGACTAGTACCTGACTGAGCATTCATTATCTGTTACTAGCTCCATAAGGTCATTATAAGTTTAAAGCAATAATTTTTATGTCACAAATTAGCATGGTTTTGTTAGGAGACAAATCATCTGCCTTGTAGCTTATTACTTTGAAGTTTTCTTTAGGTAAACTTGTGAATATTTTATTTTCTATCCTTGCACCTTCAATTGTCCATTCCCAGTTTATGGCCTTTAGTGGCCTTGTTTCTAACCTAGAAGGAATGTTTTCCTTGATTGTAAATGTGTTCCAAGGCTGTGTCCTTTTTCTAATGCAATTAGCCCATGACACCTGGAGGTTTACAGGGCTCTATTTGCAGCTTTTATTCTATAGAGGGCTTGAAACTATTTGTATCAATTTAGGAATTCTATAAAGTCATTATCAGGAATTATGAAATAATCAGTTTGTCCACACAGTGATACTACATAAGAGTACATCTCCATGTTGACCTGCAGAAAATCTGATGAATAGAGTGGGCTGAATTCCTGGAATCATTAGGCTATGTAATAGCAAGAAAGGCATATCAGCAACAAGAAGCTCTCTAAGGACCCTGCATTCTTGGAATTTACCCATTGCAGCCATGCAAAAGAGGGGGCCATCTCCAGAAACCTCACTTGCATGCCTTAGCCTTTCCTAAATGGCTTCTGACAGAGGGTAAATAATAAGTGCTGTGGACTGTGAATCAAGAGGTAGAGGCCTCCGGAAACACTCAAGTTTAGTTTTTAAAAAGACTGTACTCGTGCAGCAAAACCTGACATGGGCCACTTTTAGCCCATGGGTACTTACTTATCAACTAGTCTATGTTTGGTTTATGCAATCATCTACTATAGATGACACATCTAAAAGCCCAGTCTTGGCCATACCCCACCTTCTCACATGGCCTCTCCTGAAAAGGCCTTTCTCACCTGAGGTCCAGTGCCAGTGTGTGTAATCTCTGGAAAGCCCTTGTGACTTTCACTCCATCTGAAACTAATAACTACGTTCTCCTTTGTACTCCCCTAGACTGTCTTTCCCACAGAGTAGGAACTTCTAAGAGGATGTGGATTTTAGCTTCGTTAAGAATTGATTGTTCAGGGGCTGGGGATTTAGCTCAGTGGTAGAGCGCTTACCTAGGAAGCGCAAGGCCCTGGGTTCGGTCCCCAGCTCCGAAAAAAAGAACCAAAAAAAAAAAAAATTTGATTGTTCAGCACCTAGGACAGCACCCGGCATTCATTAGCCCCTGTGCTCCAAAACACTAGAATATACTCAAGAAATAAGGCTAAAAATCAACAAACAAAACCTTATGGAACTGCAAAGCTTCTGTACAGTGAAGAAAACAATTAACTTAGTGAAGAGAGCCCACAGAGTGGACAAACGTCTTTGCCAGCTAAGAAAGCCAATAGACTCCAATCTTGAGTACATGGAGAACTCAAAAAAACTAAATAAGAAGACATCAAAAAATGTAATCAATAAATGGGGTAAGGAAGTGGTCAGACATTTCTCAAAAGGCTAACCCCAAATGGCCACTAGGCGGGCATGTGTGTGTGTGTGTGTGTGTGTGTGTGTGTGTGTGTGTGTATGTGTGTGTGTACCACCTCACAAGCCACAGAAGGTCAATCATTGAAGATTCAAATGATATTAAGTTAAATCGCATTGAGAAAGCAGAGATAATCATGTTAAGTGAAACTAAGCCAGGCTCTGAAGGAGAAATATCACATGCTTTCTCTCACTCGTGTGTCCTAGAATTTTTTTTTAACAGATATATGATGCCACACATGGATAGGACCCTTGAACATTCTATCATAACCCACAGATTATAGCAAACTTATTCCAATAGACACTGGGATTGTCCCTCTGGTCTTCAGGAGTGGCAGCCCAGGAAGCTTGTCTGGGACCAAAATGTCACCCATTCACTCTTAGTCTCTGCCTTCCTCTGCCCTAGATCTTCTGTGTTCTAGTTTTATTCTGTAACAAATACTCTGACAAAAAGGGTTCATTTGGCTTACAGTCCAAATTTAGAAATCATCACATGATATAGTGTGTAGTTTTGTCTACCCTGCTTTAAGCTCATGGACTAGCTAACGTGAGCAACAGAGAGACTTGTGCTATGGGATGTACACACACACACACACAATCACACACAAATGTGCTTGTTCACACCCCCCCACACACACAAATGTGCGAATTCACCCCCACAAATGTGCACACTCATACCTCACACACACACGTACACACACATACACATTACACACACACATAATACGCATTAAAAATGTACTTTCCCACATGAACAATCATGGGAAGTTTGGGAAAGGCAGAATATTTTTTATGTATACATGTTGTTATCATTGGAAGTAGACACCAGGACTTCCTTCTACACCCTGGTGTTGTGCATGGCCACAGGCAGTGATTGACTCTGTCTACCATTGATCTGCTCAGTTCCGCTCCACCAGCTGTTATCCATGGGCCTCCTCAGTACATTTACCCATCCCCCACTATCTCACCTCCCTCCATCCCTTGGACCCCTCCCCCACACTAAACAGTAGGACTTTCACTAAAGCCCTCTCTCGATGTTGAGATTCAGTGCTAGCTCTCTGCCCTGCCCCTCTCAAGCCCTTCCTTCAGGATTACAAAGGACCTATGCTGTAACCAAAAACTGTACATTTAAATGTTTGCACACAGTGTATATTTATTATAGTAGGTGTATTCACACAGTATAGGTCCTCTACAGTGTGTTTGTTATTTTATATATGTGTGTATAAATATATATGGGATAATACACTGTTATGTATGGTTAGTATAATAGACTTGATATATTTAGTTACGCCACATCACACAGTCATACTCGTGTAATTTTATATTAATTTGTAATTAGATATTACGTACTTGTCACACTCTATTACAATCTCCATTCATTACAAACGTGTACATGTTACTACATCTCCACTGGCATCAACCTGACTCTCCCCCAGGCCTGCTGAATTCCTAAGTCACCCGGGTGGCTTGTCTATCTGGAAAGAGAGTAAACAAATCTACCGAAACACCATGCACATGTCATGCATGCACACATTCACACACATGCAAACACACACACACTCAAGCACACACATACACACATATATACATATGCACACACATACACATGTAATCACAAATTTGACACATACATGTGTATATACACATATTGTACATATATGAATGTGCACACATGCACATATGTGTGTCTACAGATACACAAATAGCACACACATATATACACCTAATCACACACATATATATGTAATCACAGATCTGACACATATGTGTGTCATGTGTGTATGTGTATATATATGTATGTATATATATATATATATATTTCAGGTGTGCATTGCACACACAGGCACATCCCATGCACACACTCTTATATACACACATAAACACACATATATCACACACACAGACATCCCTAAGCTTTATCAGGTGGAAGATCTTAATAATTCTAAGTCACTGTTTTCACAAATCCTCATGGAAGCCCACCACACAGAATATAAAGGCTTCATGAGTCATCTCAAAGCCAATGCCTGTGTGACCGCCACCAGTTATGAGAGAGATGGATGCCATCTCAAAAGATAGCACCTGCCTTGACTCCACCATATTTTTGAGACTCAGTCTCTCACTAAAGCTGGATCCCACTGAGATTGCACTATGCTCACTAGTCAGTAAGTGCCAAGCATCCCCCTGCCTCCTCCTTCTCAGCACTGAAGCCACAGACAAGCACCAGCATCTTTTTCCATGGGTGCTGGGATTTGAACTCAGGCCTCATGCTTGTGCAGTGAGCACTTTGCCCACTCATCACTCCCTCATCCCCAGCCCTTGTCTTGAAGGCAGGAAACATAAGCAAGAGAAATTACAGAGTGCCTTTAAACCTCCTTCCGTTCAAAGCCCAATTCTTTTAACTCACTTTCAACTCATAGACAAGGATGTCTGCTTTGTTTTGCTCTTTCCACACAGAACCTCCTGTTGGACCACAGCAGTGGCCGTGAAGCTTTTCCCTTAAATAGCTGCTGTCTGGCTTTCTTCTCCAAGCTTTTGATCCTATCTGCAAATGCCGATACTGGTGTTTTTTAAGCTTCATAAAGCTTCAAGAGGAAGTTTGCAGATGACAACCAAAATTCGTAGAGTTTTTCCACCAGGGTCCCAAATGTGTTACAGTCTGAATCAACAGTGGTAGATCCAAGTTGGCGGCTGGAGCCAGACAACTAGGTCTGGGAAAATTCAGAGACACTGATTACATTAAAATGGCCGCAGCTGGCAGGGACCCCCCAAAGGCTATGAGTTCTAAGGTGCATCCAGATCCTGCTGCAGATCTTTACTTCCCAGAAGAAAGGTAAGCAACTAAAAGGGGCCCAGCCAGTAAATACCTACCAAAAACCAAACAAACCAAACAAAAACCCACTCCCATGGGACCTTCCTTCATTGCTGCCACACCTAATGTGTTCTGTTCTGTTGACATCTTCTTGCTTATTTCTACACACACTCAAGACCTCCATCCCCTGCAATGGTACTCTTTATAGTTTCATCTGCACACATACACAACACACAGACACACCTACCACATACACCACACACATAGTACACATACACACCTACCACATACACCACACACATAGTACACATACACACATATGTATATATACATGTACATATACATATATGTATACATACACACATATGTATATACACACACATAAGATCTCCATCCCCTCAAATGGTCCTCCTTATAGTTTCATTTATACACATAAACAGCACAAACCACACTCACACATATATATATATACATATGTATATATGCATGTATGTATATACGCACATATGTATATGTGTGCACATGTATGCAGCATATATTGTATACACATGTGTATATATATATGTGTATATGTGGGGGTATATTGCTCAACATCCTTAGCCATCAGAGTTAGTAAGTAAACAATAATTTGTGACTCCATCTCATCCTAGAAGGCTAACATCAAGAAAATAACAGAGGGATATAAATGTTGCGCAGCAGTTGACAGCACTTCCTGCTCTTGCAGAGGACCCAGGTTCAGTTCCCAGAGCCCACCTGGCAGCTTACAACTGCCTGTAACGCCAGCTCCAGTGGCTTTGTTCCCTCTTCCGGCCTCTGCATGTATCTGCACTCACACACGGTTTACAGGCACATGCACATAACACAATGAATGAATGAATGAATTAATTAATTAATTAATTAATACCTTAGCAAAGTAAACAACAAATATTTGGAAAGAATGGGAGAGTGTGGAACCTTTGCTCCCTGCTAGTAGGCGTGAGAACTGGTACACCCACTGTGGAAGTCAGTATGGAGGTGTCTCACACAAATAAAAACAGAACTGTCATCTGACAGAGCTATACCACTGCTGGAGGTTTTAGGGTTCTACGTCAGCGTTTCACAGAGATCCTTGCAACACTATTCACGACAACCAAGATATGGACCCAGCCTAGATGTCCGTCAACTGATGAATGGATAGAGAGCAGGGCACACAGACACAGTGGAGCTATATACAGCTCTACAGAAAAATGAGGTTGGAGCATTTGTGGGAAAAACAGATTGGATAGAAAATTATTATGTTAGGCAAAAAAAAAAAACCAAAAAAACAAAATAACTCAGAGTCCATGTTATTCATCACCCCACCTACTCCCAGAGAATGAGAGCTCTCTCCCAGCTTTGTCCTCTGAGTCAATGTGACTTCGTTAGGAAGACCTGTATGTCCTGGTATCCAGGGTGCTAACAGCCTGTATCATGAAACCATTTCTAGTGAGCCTCTCCGTCTCCCTCTCTGTCTCTGTCTCCCCTTCCTTCTCCCCTTCCTAACTGCCCCCCGCCTCTGTCTCTCTGTCTCTCTGTCTCTCTGTCTCTCTGTCTCTCTGTCTCTCTGTCTCTCTCTCTCTCTCTCTCTCTCTCTCTCTCTCTCTCTCTGTGTGTGTGTGTGTGTGTATGTGTGAGAGAGAGATGGTCCACAAACATGAGTGACCTTGAAATTTACAATGAAGTCCCTCTGTGTCAGCTGTCCACACACTGAGAAGCCAGTCCTGCAGGAGACTGCGGAAACATAACCAGGCACCAGAACCAGGTTGAGGAAGATGTCATTAATCAAGCAGAGAGGGTCAGCAGCACTCAGGGAGCGTGTACCCAGCAAGCTAGGAAATGTCACCCAAGCGGCACCATCAGAAACCCCCCTCCTCCTGCCACATGCTACCTCCAGAAGAGCCATGTCATAGTGATAATAAAGAACGAGACTGGGCAGCAATGTCCCTCCATCTCCCTCCCCGGTGTTTCAGGAAGCATTTACTAATGGCCACCCATGCTGCTCTCTACTCTAGAAGCCAGTGTCTGGGAATCCCCGCCCCCAGAGGTGGGCGAATTCTGGCCACCTCGGCTGGTTTACCATCCCCTGCTAGCCCCATGCAGATCCAGCTGCTCCACATCTGAGAATTGATCCGTTTTAACACAACTTGAGAGTCCAGCAAGATGTGGAAATGTGGGGGAAGGGTGAAGCCTGACCTTCACCAGCTCTCAGATCCCAGAAATGCAGTATTGAGGTCTGATCAGACTAGGGAAGTAGATGCCTGTGACAGGCACTTTCCTTGCAGAGACTTCCACATCTACCACGTGCATAGGTCAGGGTCATGATGCTCCAGGAAGCCACAATTTCAGTGTCTTTTTGGCTGTTCAAACTCTAATAAGTATTTTAAGAACCTTTTCCACCCTAAGCATTTTGCTTACAATCACCAACTCCCAGCCACCCATTCTAGGGAAGATTTCCTCTCTCTCTCTCTCTCTCTCTCTCTCTCTCTCTCTCTCTCTCTCTCTCTCTCTGTGTGTGTGTGTGTGTGTGTGTGTGTCCTCTCTCTATCTCTATCTCTCTATCTCTGTCCTCTCTCTCTGTCTCTCTCTCTCTGTTCTCTCTCTGTTCTCTCTCTGTCCTATCTATCTATCTATCTATCTATCTATCTATCTATCTATCTATCTCTGTCTCTCTGTCTCTCTGTCTCTTCTCTCTCTCTCTCTCTCTCTCTCTCTCTCTCTCTCTCTCTCTCTCTCTCTCCCTCCCTCCCTCCCTCCCTCTCTCTCTTCCCCTCAAGATCTTTCTTCCTGGTCATTTACTCCTTTTAAGAAATTGTCTTAGTTTGGGTTTCATTGACAAAGAGACACCATGACCAAGGCATCTCTTATTAAAGGACAACATTTCATTGGGGCTGGCTTACAGTGTCTAAGGTTCAGTCCATTATCATCATGGCTGGAAGCATGGCAGCATCCAGGCAGACATGGTTCTGGAGGAGGAGCTGAGAGTTCTACATCTAGATCCAAAGTCAGGCAGAAGGAGACTATCTTCTGTGGGCAGCCGGGGGGGAGGCTTTCTTGTGCACCAAGCAAAGCTTGAGCATCAGATATCAAAGCTCACCCACACAGTGGCACACTTCCTCCAACGAGGCCTCACGTATTCCAACAAGGCAACATCTCCTCACAGTGCCACTTGCCATGGTCCAAGCATCTTCAAACCACCACGGAAATATTAGTTGTCTACCACTCGGGGAGCATACGGGAGGAGGTGACAGAAAGATTGTACAAGCAAGAGGACCAGACCATCTACTTCAGCCATGAAACCTCAACACTACGGTCACCTACCCACAATCTGAATAATGACATCAATTGGCATGCCAACCTGAATGGGGGAAATCTTGCAAGGTCCCATGCAGATGAAGAGCTACAGGCCATTAATGGTGGCTCAGCGAAAGCAATGTGGTTTTCTCCAGGGACACCCCCCCCCCCGATAGGTTATCCAATCCCCAGTGGGCAACCCTGAACACATGACATATGAGCAACATTAAATGGACCTAGCAGGTTGTATTTATAGAATAAACCCAGTGGAGCAGCCACATGGAGCCAACAGTCATCCCTGATCACTGTCATCCCTGCTCTCCGTCATCCCTGATCACCATCATCCCTACTCCCCATCATCCCTGATCATGGCCATCCCTCATCACCACCATCCCTGCACACAGTCATCCCTGCTCAGCCATCCCTCATCACCATCATCCCTGCTCACAGTCATCCTTCATCACCATCATCTCTGCACACAATCATCCTGCACACAGTCATCCCTGTTTTCCATCATCCCTGCAGTCATCCCTGCTTAGTCATACCTCATCACCATCATCCCTGATCAACATCATCCCTGCTTAGTCATCCCTGATCACCATCATTCCCGATCACCATCATCCCCAATCACCATCATCCCTGATCACCATCATCCCTGATCACAGTCATCCCTCATCACCATCAACCCCGATCACCATCATCCCCAATCACCATCATCCCTGATCACCATCATCCCTGATCACCGTCATCCCTGATCACAGTCATCCCTCATCACCATCATCCCCGATCACCATCATCCCTGATCACCATCATCCCTGATCAACATTATCCCTGCTTAGTCATCCCTCATCACCATCAACCCCGATCACCATCATCCCTGATCACCATCACCCCTGATCACCATCACCCCTGATCACCGTCATCCCTGATCACAGTCATCCCTCATCACCATCAACCCAGATAACCATCAACCCAGATAACCATCATCCCCGATCACCATCATCCCTGATCACCGTCATCCCTCATCACCATCAACCCCGATCACCATCATCCCCAATCACCATCATCCCTGTTCTCCATCATCCCTGCTCTTTATCATCCCTGCTCATAGTCTCCCTCATCACCATAATCCCTGATCACCATCATTCCCGATCACCATCATCCCCAATCACCATCATCCCTGATCACCATCATCCCTGATCACAGTCATCCCTCATCACCATCAACCCCGATCACCATCATCCCCAATCACCATCATCCCTGATCACCATCATCCCTGATCACTGTCATCCCTGATCACAGTCATCCCTCATCACCATCATCCCCGATCACCATCATCCCTGATCACCATCATCCCTGATCACCATCATCCCTGCTTAGTCATCCCTCATCACCATCAACCCTGATCACCATCATCCCTGATCACCATCACCCCTGATCACCGTCATCCCTGATCACAGTCATCCCTCATCACCATCAAGCCTGTTCTCCATCATCCCTGCTCTTTATCATCCCTGCTCATAGTCATCCCTCATCACCATCATCCCTGCACACAGTCACCCCTGCTGTCTAGGAGCCTACCTGGAGATAGAAAGATAATGAAGTGTGTTTCACATGTGTTGCTGTTTAATTGCACCAACGGTAAACAAACAAAAAGGAAACAGATTACTCTCATCTCTTGGTATCTCATTTTTGCTCATCTTCCTGGAGGATGGGGCGTCATGGAGGAGATTACTGTTCTAGCCTGCGGAACCCAAACAGAAGAGTAGCATTCCTTGGAAGAGCGATCGAAAAAGTCAACACTGTGACTGCCAGCTAGTGAGTACCTATAATAATCCCATCACCGCACCAGACACATTAAACGCATTTTCTTTAAACTTTCAAAACAAGCCTACAGGGTAAATATTATTTCCATTTTCTAAAGGGAAATCACTAAAGCTGAGAGAAATTGTCGAGGGTGTGCAAGGTCAAGGGAGCCAAGTGAAGGGCAGAGTGGAGATGTTAACCCCTGCCTGCCCAAGGCCTTTCATGCGAGTCACACCCAAGTCTTATGCCAACTACCCCCAAGTGCAAATGCCCTGTCCAAGCATCTGCCCTTGTAGGCCATGGCCACAATGGGATTGAGTCTCAAACATAAAAGGAGTCTCCCACTCAAGTAGTATCTCAAAGGCAATTCTCCTTATCGGTAAACAGTGATGTAATGACCAAAACCCTTCCATTTCCTGGCTTCGACTTCTTCAAACACAAAATGGCTGGACTGGGGAGTACATCACTGGTGGAATGCTTGCCTCGCAGGCAGGAAGCTCTGGGTTTGACACGCCATTCCATGTGAACTGAGCATAGTCTGTTTTCTTACACTTATGAGTACATGTGCTTGTGTGTATGGACACATGCATGTGTGATGCATGAGCATACCTGTGTGTAGCACACAGCACATGTGTGCAGGTCAGAGGACGATGTGTGGAAGTTGCAGTTTAGGTCCTGGCCCTTCGGGATTGGCAGCTGGCACTTTTAACTGCTGAGCCATCTTGGTTTACCCTCAGTTACAAAATGAGTTCAAGGCCAGCTTGGACTGTGTGAGACCTTGCCAATAAATGAATGAATGAATGAATAAGAAAGAATAGATAGCAGCGAAATCAAAAGGGAGACTTCATGATTTCCTAGACAAGATGAATTATGGGTGACTGTTGCAGTGGGGCAGGAACCATTATTTTCTTACACCCCATTGGCTAGAACTTAGTCACATGATAAAATACACAGTAAGGGAGGCCAGGAAATGTAGTGACTCTGCATGTCCAGGAAGAAGGGAGGTTAACTCTTCTGTTGCTACCCAAGCCACGCCACTTCCTGGTCATATATTTTAAGGTCTCTCCACAGCCTTGCTATCCCTCTGGGGTGTGTGGCATGACCTCCTATCATTTTCCCTGACAGCTCCTGTGAGGATCACTGCCCCCTCTGAGGAGGAGAGAGCTTCCAGTTGCTGTGTGCCCTCTCTTCCATGGGTTAGACATGAATGCCTCCGGAGCCACACGAAGGGTGCAAAGTGTTCAAACAGAAGCTGCTGCTTGTGTATCATCCAGAACATGGCCTGCAAAAGAGGTAAGAAAACCTATGAGTCAATGTCAAGCCAATATCACCCAGGGCTGTTAGGAAGTTCCCTCTCGTCTGAGTTCCGTTCATGACATACTGAACGTATTAGAGCATGTCAATAAATCACCACTCTCCACTTCCCGCCAAATCCCTCCCTGCTTTGGCATTCAAGTACCTAATCCATAGAATGATAGCTTACAGACGTGCCTCAGCTTCCTTTATGTTACCCTTCTACATAAAGAAAGAAATGCCACCCTGTTTACTACCAGCACAGAGCACACGAGGGAACATTTATTTTTTTTTCTTTTGTTCCCCATTTGGAGAATAAATTAAAGGCAAACACAAACTAGGATTCACTGGATACTTTTCCTGAGCTGTTTGTAACTGCCACGGAAGAAAACAGGGAGCAGGGAAGAGACTCTGGTGGGGAAAGAGGGAGAGACTGGCAGGATTAAAGGAAGTAATTCCAATTTGTAATAGTGTGTGTGCATAGTGCAAGCGATGGGTTTGATGATGACATTTTCCACCAAATATATCACATATCGGCCATATCCACTCTCCGTCTGCCTCCATGCCCTCTGCTGCCCCTCCCTCTCCCATCACAGCCAACCCCTGTTCTTTTATTTTTTTTAATTCATTTATTCATTATAAATAAGCACACTGTAGCTGTCTTCAGACACACCAGAAGAGGGCATCAGATCCCATTACAGATGGTTGCGAGCCACCCTGTGGTTGCTGGGAATTGAACTCAGGACCTCTGGAAGAGCAGTCAGTGCTCTTAACCTCTGAGCTGTCTCTCCAGCCCTTGCCAACCCCTGTTCTTCCCAGCCTCCTTACCAGCGTCCCGGTGTTTGTTCTTCCTTTATGTCTCAATTCCAGTTAACACTGTAAACTCTAGTGCCATCGATTTTCCAGCAACTGGCTGGCTCCACTCTTCTTGGTGCTGTGTAATACTCCATTTCATATATACACCCCATCTTCTTTATCGGGCCCTCTACTGAGGCACCATGAGGTTGGGTCTACATCTTGGCTGTTGTGAATAGGATTACAGTAGGTAGCTGCCTGAATGTCTGTGGTATGCTGAATTAGAGCCTGTTAAGTTTGTCCCCTGGAGTGATGTACGCTGTGGTGAAATCGTGATCACTCTATTTTGAGGGTTTTTTGTTTAAGAACCCCACAGGGCTTCCCCTGGTGGCACACTAGTCAGCCTGACTGCAGGACTCTTCGGGACCTCTTTGCACTCACATTAACCTGGGGTTAAAGGAGCAGGGGAAGATGGATTCTGGAGACAGAAGCACTTACCGTCCCTTCAGACCCACAGGAGATGCCAGCAGAGAGGGACCTGCCTCGAATACACTCAACTATCCTCCTCCTGAATTTGAAAACAAAGGCTTTTGCTCCACTCAGATAATCCCAGATGGAATATTGAAGTGCTCCCCGTTTGCTCTCTTATAAAGAGAAACTTTGGAGATGCGGGGCACGTGGGGGTAGGGGGTAAACCTCTCAAAAAAAGCAATGGACTCAGGGCTAATGAGAGGGCTCAGTGCATAGACGGCTGGCCACTAAGCCTGATGACCTGAGCTCGATCCCTGGATCCCATGCAGTAGAAGAAAATTCCTGTGAGGGGTAAGCATGGCCTGTACGTGCATGTATGTGAGAGCGCACATGCAATAAATACATAAAATGTAATTTTAATACTTAGTTGCAAACACAGTTTTGGTTCTTCTCCCACTGTCTGGCGTCTGAGGTAAGGTGACGCTTTGAGCATCGTTTCCGGCCTGGCGGGCCATCTCCTCGTGTCTGAAATGGAAGTGACAGTCTTATCCATCTCACTAGGACATGGAGAGAATTAAGTGACACAGATTCTGGAACATGTTTAAGACACCTCAGACCTCCAATGCTCCTCTTCCTCCAAACTCACCAGCCATAATCATCGTCACCACAGTGTTACACATTCCAGATTTACATGGCAAGCTGGCTTGAATATGTTTGCCCCATAGGAAGCGGCCCTATTGGGAGGTACGGCATGTTGGAATTGGTGTGGCCTTGTTGGCAAAAGTTGATCACTGTGTGAGCGAGTTTTCAGGGATCCTTGTTGCGATAAAAAAAATTTTAAAAAAAAGGGTGGCACGGTTCCCACGTGTACCCCAGTGCCATGCGTACCCCAGTGGTCCCGCTCTTGCTAGTTCCGGCTCCAGTTGGCCATTGGAACCAGCGCTAACTTATCTCAGCGGCTCCACGCTGCCCCCAAGTAATCTCTGACCCAGGCGGGTCGCTACCGGGCCAGTTTCATACAAAGACCGCCTACCTGGCGGCTCTCTTACTGTGGACTCTGCTTACATTCCCAGCATCCACCCAGCGGTGGCTACCCTCTTGTAACTCTCTGCCGCTGCTCTGTTTACATGGCCAGCATCTGCCCCCTAATAGTTACGGTATAAACTCCCAACAACCCATTAAAATCAAGACTCAACAAACTGCAACCCGACTATCAGATTTATATGTTAAATTCCCAATCCACAGTACATCCACACAATAAACTTACAACCAATTGATAAGGATGTGAACCGCTCACCTAGATAAGATACATTTGCCTACAGAAATACATCCCAGCTACCTTGGCAATTCAAGACCACCCGAATCTGGGTCCTCCTTCTCATTCTCCGTCTTGGTTCTCCTTCCTTCTCCTTCTCTTCTGCCTTACAAAAACTTTGTCCCCACCTTATTTTTTTACTGTCCAATCATGGCTTTGCCCCACCCCCACCCCCACCCCCACCCCCACCCCCACCCCCGCCCTCCTCAGTGTGGAAGACATCCTCCTCCCGGCTGCCTTCGGAAGACAATCTCCTGCTGCTGCCTTTGGGTCAAGACTCTCAGCTCCTCCTGCACCCCATCTGTCTGGATGCTGCCATGTTCCCGCCATGATGATAATGGACTGAACCTCTGAACCTGTAAGCCAGCCCCAATGAAACGTTCTACTTTACGAGTTACCTTGGTTATGGTGTCTCTTCACAGCAATAAAACCCTAACTAAGACACGTGGCACGGAAACATTTTCAGCGATCACCCATTGCCATCCCAGGGAACAGTGCAGAGCAAAGTTTGAGGAATGTGAAGTAAGTAAACATCCAAGCCGGGCATGATGGCTCACAACTGCAACCCCAAGACTTGGGAGGTGGATCTAGGCGAGCCCAAAGTTATCCGCAGCTACAGAGTAAGTTCGAAGTCAGCCAGGGCTACTTGAGAACCCGTCATAAAACAAAACAAAACAAAAAAAAAAACAAAAAACAAACAAACAAAAAAAAACCCAGAAGCCCTTACCTTACCTCACCACAAGCAACTTTCTGACCCGAGGCTAGATCTCCTAAACAGGCTTTACCTCAGGCACCCCCTTTCTCTTAGACTCCTCTGTCCGTGCTTGCCCTCTGCAGTATGTTCCAGAACAAAAAAAGAAAAAAGAAAAAATGGACAGGCCGTGGCTGGAAGGCTGAATACCACCCTGACACATTGATTTTTGGAAAAATAGCTTTCATTTCATGGACGCTCAGCATGGCCCATGCTGCAAATCAGAACTCCTGGCTGGTGGGCTAATCAAGAAAGCCAACGTAGCTGCTAGAAAACCATTATTTCTTAAGTGTTTGGCTTTTTTTTCTTTTTTCCTTTTTCTTTTTTTAATGGGAAACAGCAAAGGGATTTGCAGGCCAATCTGGTTGAGGGAGAAGGTCCTATCTGGAGCAGAGACAACCTTGTAGGGTTCCTTCTTGTCTGTGACATACTTCTAACAGGCAACTCCAGCGTCCTTCGAGGGGAGCCCTTTAAAAGATGCCCAGGGAGTCACCAGAGCGCAACACTCTTTCAGATTTATCTCGTGGATTTTTTTTTATTAATTTCTCCAGTTTCCAACCCCCTAATTTGACAGCACTTCACTAAAACATCTTTTCCAAGTCAGTTTAAAGCATTTAGCTCGACGTTCCCGGAGATGGAGCCCTCTCTTTTGAACACATATTTTGCTTGTAGTGTTTAATTAAATCTCATACTTAGAATAAAATGTGAGAGGCAAATTCCACAAGCACATGCCAGAAGTCTGCCTGGCTCACCAATGCTTCCTTCAGATACTTTGCTCAGATGTCACTTTAGAGAAGAGGTTTGCTGACACTCTGTTCAAAACTGACACCCTATCCCTTCATAAATAAATGTTGGCATATTCATCAAAGGAAAAATCCACCAAGATGAACTCTCAATCCTAAATATCTATGCCCCAAATACAAGGGCACCTACATACGTAAAAGAAACCTTACTAAAGCTCAAAACACACATTGCACCTCACACAATAATAGTGGGAGATTTCAACACCCCACTCTCATCAATGGACAGATCATGGAAACAGAAATTAAACAGAGATATAGACAGACTAAGAGAAGTCATGAGCCAAATGGACTTAACGGATATTTATAGAACATTCTATCCTAAAGCAAAAGGATATACCTTCTTCTCAGCTCCTCATGGTACTTTCTCAAAATTGACCATATAATTGGTCAAAAAACGGGCCTCAACAGGTACAGAAAGATAGAAATAATCCCATGCGTGCTATCGGACCACCACGGCCTAAAACTGGTCTTCAATAACAATAAGGGAAGAATGCCCACATATACGTGGAAATTCAACAATGCTCTACTCAATGATAACCTGGTCAAGGAAGAAATAAAGAAAGAAATTAAAAACTTTTTAGAATTTAATGAAAATGAAGGTACAACATACCCAAACTTATGGGACACAATGAAAGCTGTGCTAAGAGGAAAACTCATAGCGCTGAGTGCCTGCAGAAAGAAACAGGAAAGAGCATATGTCAGCAGCTTGACAGCACACCTAAAAGCTCTAGAACAAAAAGAAGCAAATACACCCAGGAGGAGTAGAAGGAGGAGTAGAAATAATCAAACTCAGAGCTGAAATCAACCAAGTAGAAACAAAAAGGACCATAGAAAGAATCAACAGAACCAAAAGTTGGTTCTTCGAGAAAATCAACAAGATAGATAAACCCTTAGCCAGACTAATGAGAGGACACAGAGAGTGCGTCCAAATTAACAAAATCAGAAATGAAAAGGGAGACATAACTACAGATTCAGAGGAAATTCAAAAAATCATCAGATCTTACTATAAAAACCTATATTCAACAAAACTTGAAAATCTTCAGGAAATGGACAATTTCCTAGACAGATACCAGGTATCGAAGTTAAATCAGGAACAGATAAACCAGTTAAACAACCCCATAACTCCTAAGGAAATAGAAGCAGTCATTAAAGGTCTCCCAACCAAAAAGAGCCCAGGTCCAGACGGGTTTAGTGCAGAATTCTATCAAACCTTCATAGAAGACCTCATACCAATATTATCCAAACTATTCCACTAAATTGAAACTGATGGATCACTACCGAAAACCTTCTACGAAGCCACAATTACTCTTATACCTAAACCACACAAAGACACAACAAAGAAAGAGAACTTCAGACCAATTTCCCTTATGAATATCGACACAAAAATACTCAATAAAATTCTGGCAAACCGAATTCAAGAGCACATCAAAACAATCATCCACCATGATCAAGTAGGCTTCATCCCAGGCATGCAGGGATGGTTTAATATACGGAAAACCATCAACGTGATCCATTATATAAACAAACTGAAAGAACAGAACCACATGATCATTTCATTAGATGCTGAGAAAGCATTTGACAAAATTCAACACCCCTTCATGATAAAAGTCCTGGAAAGAATAGGAATTCAAGGCCCATACCTAAACATAGTAAAAGCCATATACAGCAAACCAGTTGCTAACATTAAACTAAATGGAGAGAAACTTGAAGCAATCCCACTAAAATCAGGGACTAGACAAGGCTGCCCACTCTCTCCCTACTTATTCAATACAGTTCTTGAAGTTCTAGCCAGGGCAATCAGACAACAAAAGGAGATCAAGGGGATACAGATCGGAAAAGAAGAGGTCAAAATATCACTATTTGCAGATGATATGATAGTATATTTAAGTGATCCCAAAAGTTCCACCAGAGAACTACTAAAGCTGATAAACAACTTCAGCAAAGTGGCTGGGTATAAAATTAACTCAAATAAATCAGTTGCCTTCCTCTATACAAAAGAGAAACAAGCCGAGAAAGAAATTAGGGAAACGACACCCTTCATAATAGATCCAAATAATATAAAGTACCTCGGTGTGACTTTAACCAAGCAAGTAAAAGATCTGTACAATAAGAACTTCAAGACACTGAGGAAAGAAATTGAAGAAGACCTCAGAAGATGGAAAGATCTCCCATGCTCATGGATTGGCAGGATTAATATAGTAAAAATGGCCATTTTACCAAAAGCAATCTACAGATTCAATGCAATCCCCATCAAAATACCAATCCAATTCTTCAAAGAGTTAGACAGAACAATTTGCAAATTCATCTGGAATAACAAAAAACCCAGGATAGCTAAAGCTATCCTCAACAACAAAAGGACTTCAGGGGGAATCACTATCCCTGAACTCAAGCAGTATTACAGAGCAATAGTGATAAAAACTGCATGGTATTGGTACAGAGACAGACAGATAGACCAATGGAATAGAATTGAAGACCCAGAAATGAACCCACACACCTATGGTCACTTGATTTTTGACAAAGGAGCCAAAACCATCCAATGGAAAAAAGATAACATTTTCAGCAAATGGTGCTGGTTCAACTGGAGGTCAACATGTAGAAGAATGCAGATCGATCCATGCTTATCACCCTGTACAAAGCTTAAGTCCAAGTGGATCAAGGACCTCCACATCAAACCAGACACACTCAAACTAATAGAAGAAAAACTAGGGAAGCATCTGGAACACATGGGCACTGGAAAAATTTTCCTGAACAAAACACCAATGGCTTACACTCTAAGATCAAGAATCGACAAATGGGATCTCATAAAACTGCAAAGCTTCTGTAAGGCAAAGGACACTGTGGTTAGGACAAAACGGCAACCAACAGATTGGGAAAAGATCTTTACCAATCCTACAACAGATAGAGGCCTTATATCGAAAATATACAAAGAACTCAAGAAGTTAGACCGCAGGGAAACAAATAACCCTATTAAAAATGGGGTTCAGAGCTAAACAAAGAATTCACAGCTGAGGAATGCCGAATGGCTGAGAAACACCTAAAGAAATGTTCAACATCTTTAGTCATAAGGGAAATGCAAATCAAAACAACCCTGAGATTTCACCTCACACCAGTGAGAATGGCCAAAATCAAAAACTCAGGTGACAGCAGATGCTGGCGAGGATGTGGAGAAAGAGGAACACTCCTCCATTGTTGGTGGGATTGCAGACTGGTAAAACCATTCTGGAAATCAGTCTGGAGGTTCCTCAGAAAATTGGACATTGAACTGCCTGAGGATCCAGCTATACCTCTCTTGGGCATATACCCAAAAGATGCCTCAACATATAAAAGAGACACGTGCTCCACTATGTTCATCGCAGCCTTATTTATAATAGCCAGAAACTGGAAAGAACCCAGATGCCCTTCAACAGAGGAATGGATACAGAAAATGTGGTACATCTACACAATGGAATATTACTCAGCTATCAAAAACAACGAGTTTATGAAATTTGTAGGCAAATGGTTGGAACTGGAAAATATCATCCTGAGTGAGCTAACCCAATCACAGAAAGACATACATGTATATGCACTCATTGATAAGTGGCTATTAGCCCAAATGCTTGAATTACCCTAGATCCCTAGAACAAACGAAACTCAAGACGGATGATCAAAATGTGAATGCTTCACTCCTTCTTTAAATGAGGAAAAAGAATACCCTTGGCAGGGAAGGGAGAGGCAAAGATTAAAAGAGAGACTGAAGGAACACCCATTCAGAGCCTGCCCCACATGTGGCCCATACATATACAGCCACCCAATTAGACAAGATGGATGAAGCAAAGAAGTGCAGACTGACAGGA
This sequence comes from Rattus norvegicus, assembly GCF_021556685.1. NCBI lineage: Eukaryota > Metazoa > Chordata > Mammalia > Rodentia > Muridae > Rattus > Rattus norvegicus. The sequence goes on along the minus strand of NC_141545.1, from coordinate 46,693,137 downwards.
GCCGGATGTAGATCACTCCTGAGAGACACAGCCAGAATACAGCAAATACAGAGGTGAATGCCAGCAGCAAACCACTGAACTGAGAATAGGACCCCCGTTGAAGGAATCAGAGAAAGAACTGGAAGAGCTTGAAGGGGCTCGAGACCCCATATGTACAACAATGCCAAGCAACCAGAGCTTCCAGGGACTAAGCCACTACCTAAAGACTATACATGGACTGACCCTGGACTCTGACCCCATAGGTAGCAATGAATATCCTAGTAAGAGCACCAGTGGAAGGGGAAGCCCTGGATCCTGCTAAGACTGAACCCCCAGTGAACTAGTCTATGGGGGGAGGGCGGCAATGGGGGGAGGGTTGGGAGGGCGACACCCATAAGGAAGGGGAGGGGGGAGGGGGATGTTTGCCCGGAAACCGGGAAAGGGAATAACACTCGAAATGTATATAAGAAATACTCAAGTTAATAAAAAATAAAATAAAATAAAAAAAAATAAATGTTGGGTGAATGGATAAAGGTTCCAAGTAGTGACTGGAGCCCAAGAATGATACCCAATACATCGTATACACCATTGTATTTTAAGGGGAACCTGGCTTCAAGGTCATACCTCAGCAGCTGGCCAGGTAAAGTATTGAAAAACCCACACTACACTCAACTCCCACCCCACACCCCGGAGTCTCTCAGAATATTCCGGGACACAGCCCCAGCCTGAAAGCACAATCGGTAAACAAAGGTTATTGTCAATGCCCCTGCAGGGTGAGTATCCGGGCAGCGTCCACCCAGAGGCCACAGAAGGGGAGATTTCTCTCTTTGTTTTATCTCCTATGATTTTTTTTTCTGTAATGATTCCAGATATAGAATTCTTTATATTTATCCTTTTGGGGGGTTAGAGTGTCCTAAGTCTATGGCTTGATGGTTTTTGTCGTCTCCGGAGGATTTCTCAGCAGTGTCTCCTACCGCATTCTCTTTCTCTTCTCCTCTTGGGCCTCCGGATACTTCTTCTTGCTACGTTTGTGGGTTTGTCCTGTTCCACCTGGCAATTTTCTCCATTGGTTTTTTTTTTTTTTTTTTTTTTTTTTGGTTTTTTTTTTTTTTTTTTTTTTTGGTTCTTTTTTTTTTTTTTTTTTTTTTTTTGGTTCTTTTTTTCGGAGCTGGGGACCGAACCCAGGGCCTTGCGCTTCCTAGGTAAGCACTCTACCACTGAGCTAAATCCCCAGCCCCAATTTTCTCTATTCTTGATACAGAATATTTCCGTTGGAGCTGCCTTCCAATCCACTAGGTCTCTCTTCAGACTCAGTAGAATTTGATGCTGAACCACCCACCGAGCTCTCAACTGAAGCCTTTTGTCTTTGCACCTAAAATTCCAAGTGGCTTTTTTGTTGTTTCTAACTCTCTAGCTAGCTTCTCGCTTGTGTCTGTTATTTCTTTAAAGCTGGTAGGAGCAGTGAACGCTATTCTTTGGTAATCCTAATGTTTAGAACCCTGTGGGTCTGTTTGATTAACCTGTTTCTATGTTTGTTTTCTGTTTGCTTGCTTGCTTTTTTATTTTTGTTTATTTTTGTTGTTGTTGTTTTATTTTGTAGGGTTTTTGTTTTGTTTTGTTTTGTCTTGTCTTATCTGTCTTGTGCCTGCTTGGGTGTCTGAATATTGTTTAAATACTTATCAGACTGGGGTTGGAGAAATGGATCTTTACTTTGAAACATCATCTGTTTTTGCAGAGGACAAGAATTTAGATCCCAGCATATATGTCAAGTGGCTCATCACTGCCTGTAACTCCAGCTCCAGAGACCCCAACACTCTCTTCTGGTACCCAAAAATAAAACACACACACACACACACACACACACACACACACACACACACACACACTGCATACCAGACATTCATTCATTAGTGAACTTCCTCTGTAGAGGTCATCAAAGCCTGTACAGTTGCCTCTTTGAATAATCTGGAGTCTACAGGACCTGGGTCAAGTCAGTAATGACCTATGGTTTCCTCCAGAGCTTGGCTCATCCCAAATCACCCTTCCTTCTAGAATCGTTTAGGATGAAAACCAAAGTCAGGAGAATTCATAGGCCTCCTTCCTTTGGCCAACCTTGGGTGCTTCCCCGTGCTCTTGGCCTACAAGGGCCTTGAAATGACCCTGACTTCATTTCTCCCCATCATAACCAGGCTTGACAGAAATTGGTATCCACTCCCTAGGCCTCAGGCATCCAAGGATTTGGTGAACTTTCTCTGGCATCCTAAAAGGCTGTATGTGTGCATATGTGTGTGTGTGTATGTATATGTAGGTACGTATGTACATTCCAATGCATGTGTCAAGTGGAAGGACTGGTCTAGATTGCCTTGCCTGGTGTTGTTGGCTGAAATAGCCTCATTCCTGTGTGTGTGTGAGAGAGAGAACTGGTCTGGGCAGAGATGAGTGAGGTATCTGAGGCACACAACTGAGAGGGACACTCACACAGGTGAGGTAGATGCAGACCTGGTGCTGAGAGGGAAGTTACTATTGCAGTCTGCACCCTGCTACTTCATGTGCCTTCCCCTTCCCACCTAACTAGGTCTGCAGAAGATTGCATACCTGGGCAGACACAGTTCCCCAAATATGGAGATCTGAGAAACTAGAGGGACAAGGGAGATGGTTCAGCTGGTGTGGTGTTTTGTTTTTTTTTGTTTTTTTTTTTTTTGGAGCTGAGGACTGAACCCAGGGCCTTGAGCTTGCTAGGCAAGAGCTCTACCACTGAGCTAAATCCCCAACCCCTGGTGTGGTGGTTTGAATATGCTTGCCCCATGGGAAGTGGCACTATCAGGAGGTGTGGCTTTGACAGAAGAAGTGTGTCCCTATAGGGGTGGTCTTTGAGATTCTATGTTCAAGCTCTACCCAGTGTCGAAAATTGAGTCTCCTCCTGTCTACCTTCAGATCAAGATATAGAACTCTCAGCTCTTTCTCCAGTATCCTGTCTTCATGCTTCCTGCCATGATGATAATGGACTGAACCTCTGAACCTGTAAGCCAGCCCCAATTAAATGTTGTCCTTATAAGAGCTGCCTTGGTCATGGTGTCTCTTCACAGCAATAAACCCTGAATAAGACAGCTGGCAAGTTGCTTGCTGTGCAAAAATCATGGGGACCTGAGTTTGATTCTCAACACTCACATAAAGACTAGGCCCAGTATCATGTGTGTGCATGTGCCTGCAATCCCAGGGCAGAAGAGACAGAGACAGGATCCCTGGGGCTCACTGGACAGCAGTGAGAGGCTCTGCCTCAAAAACATAAGGTAGAGAGGAAGACACCAAATGTTAACCTCCAGGCTCTGCTCACACAGCCACACACATGCACATACTCACAAACATGTATGTACACACACACACACATACACACACACGGAAATCAGAGACTGCCTATCAGAATTTCTTGACCATTCTTACCAACCCAGACATTGTTGCTTGGCCACACGAAGTGTCTGCCACAGATTGCCACACACAACCCTACGAGGTGGGGACCCACAGAGCCTCCTAGGGCTGTTCCTCCTTAAAACCCAGTCTGAAGCATGCTGCATATCATTATACATCCCACAGACTACACATCTCTAAACTGAGTGTCCAAACCGTGAAATGATATGGAAGTGGGTGTGCCAACACAGCACCACGAGAGGAAAATTGAGAGCATAACGTTTTATCTCAAAGTGATTAACAGATACCATATACAATTACTTTTCCAATTCCATGCCACCCAAATAAGGTGTGTTTGAAATAAAAGCAGATTTTATATTTAGGTCTGTGCTCCCACACAGTATCTTAGCAATATATGTAAATCGTTCCCAAGCCTGAAACACTTCTGGCCTTGTCAAGCATTTGATTTTTTTAATCAATTGATTTTATTGTTTTTATTGTGTGTTTGAGTGTGTCTGTCTGTCTGTCTGTCTGCCTCTCTCTCTCTCTCTCTCTCTCTCTCTCTCTCTCTCTCTCTCTCTGCGTGTGTGTGTGTGTGTGTGTGTGTGTGTGTGTGTGTGTATGTGTGTCAGCGGGGGGAGGGGGGTGTGCATGTATGTGCAGGAGACCATGGCATCCAGAAGAGGGCGTCAGATCCCCTAGAGGTAGAGTTGTATGCAGTTGTGAGCCATCCAGTACGGGTCTTGGAAATCTAACTCCAGTCCTCCTCAAGAGCCAGATGTTACCTTCACTGCTGAGGCCGTCTCTCCAGTCGTTCACCAAGGGCTGCAGATGGGAAACACTCATCCTGTATATGAAATATGGCTAGATGGACTCTCAAGCCCCAAAACACAGGGCATTGGCTTCACAGGCCATGACTGTCTCCAGCCAGAGCTGCACTGGGAGGAAGGAAGGGAGACTCGGTGAGCCCCCTCTCTGTCCATCCCTGTCCTTGTTCATAAGCCTTGGCATGCAGGGAAAATGACCCAAGGCCGTTTTTGCACTCGTGTCAAGGGGCCAGACTACATCTGGACCACACTATTCTGCCTGTTGTTACCAAGTCAGCTGGGGCCTGTGTCCACGACATGGTGCAAGACCCCCATTACTCACTCTGTCCTTCCCTGTCCAGCTGTGCCTACAAAGTGATTACTCAGCAGGGGTTTGAGACAGGCTGCCCGGCTCAGAGCAGACAGAAGCCTGGGGCTTCCCTCACTATATGAAGTGCTAGCATCCAAAACATACACAGGACAATGTCAAATGCTTGGTCCAGAATGTCTGGCTGTTCTAGCCATTCATTCATTCATCATTCAGTCATTCAGTCCTTCATCATTCAGTCATTCAGTCATTCATCATTCATTCATTCATTCACCATCCAGTCATTCACATTATTCATTCATTCATCATTCAGTCATTCATTATGATTCATTCTTCCTTCATTCATCCATTCATCTTTCCTTCATTCATTCAACAGATATGTCCTGGGGACCTAGAGCTGTCTAGGCCTGTCAGGTACACACAGACAAGGCCTCTGTCCTCCTGACTGACATCTGCACAACTGTGAAGAAGATGGAAACACCAACCCATGAGATGGTTGAATTCGTATGAGATGTTTTCAAGCAAAGAAGCAGGGACTTCAACTAGCCCCAGAAGGAAGTGATTCAGGAGACATCATTCAGTGTCAGAATAGGAGTTGCTCCACCATGCAGGCACAAGCCTGTCAGGTCGGGTCCACAACCCAAGAAGATCGTGCTGTTTGTGAAGATCTGTGTTGCACTTGACACATCCCTGACAGAACCAACATAAGGGAGGAGAAGTTTCATTTGTGGGTCTGAGGAGATGGGTCAGTCAGTGGAGTGCTTGCCTTGCAGGCAGGAGGAATTGAGCTTAATCCATGGAACCACATTACATACATACATACATACATACATACATACATACTTACATACATGATAGTTAGAAACATACATAGATAAATATACAAGTACATATATACATGTATGGATGAATAGATATATAGATACATAGATAGGTAGATTGATAGATGATAGATAGATGATAGATAGATAGATAGATAGATAGATAGATAGATAGATAGATAGATAGATTGATAGATAGGCAGAAGTGTTGGTGGATACTTGGTGCACTAGGAACATGGAGTCAGATGAATCCCAGCCATTTATGTAAGTCCAGATCAGTGAGAGACCCTGTCTGAAAAGACCAAAATGAAAAACAAGGTAGAGACTCAGAAACAAAACTCCAGCTTGTTCTCTGGCCTCCACACACAGGTAAACAAGCAACCACCCATATGTGAGTGTGTACACACACACAGAGACTTGTCTTGCTTATGATTCCACAGGGCTCAGTTTATCCTTGGTTACAACTGTGGCTCAGTAGAATGGCTCACATCAGGCTGGAGAGATGGCTTAGTGGTTAAGAGCACCGACTGCTCTTCCTGAGGTCCTGAGTTCAAATCCCCACAACCACATGGTGGCTCACAACCATCTGTAATGAGATCTGATGCCCTCTTCTGGTGTGTCTGAAGACAGCTACAGTGTACTCATATACAATAAATAAAATCTTAAAAAAAAAAAGAATGGCTCACATCGCGGTGGGGGAAGAAAGGGAACGGAATGGGGTGCCCATGGTCCTTGTCTCTCTCCTCCAATTTTATTCCATGAAAACCCTCAGCCTGTGGGAGGGTGCTATCCACCTGTCAGTCTCCTCTCTCTCTCTCTCTCTCTCTCTCTCTCTCTCTCTCTCTCTCTCACACACACACACACACACACACACACACACACACACACACACTTCCCAAAGCTTTGCTCTGCTCATCTAAGCTCTTTTCAACCCAATCAAGTTGACAGTTGGGATTAATTATCATAGATCTGTAAAAGGAGGCATGGTCAGAAAACAGATGGGCTGGAGGAGAGAGAGGGAGGTTAGGGGAGGTGAACAGGACCAGCGGATGTAGAACACGAACTTGGTTCTTATTCAGTAGCTCGGAGAGACTCCTTGGAGGGCTGTATGCATAGGCGTACTGGGGTCTGATTTGCATTTTAGACGTTTTAGAAAGATCACAAAGGAAAATGGATTAGGAAAAGAAACTGTACAAACAAGAGAAGCCACTTAGCAATCCTACACCCTGCTTTTCAGCCTGCCAAGAAGGGCCCTATTTTTCTCCCATCTATCCGTACCTCTACTTTTGTAAAGTAACACAAAAATCCATTTGGATGTCACAGCAATGTCAAATTGCTATAAAAACGTCTAACTCGAGCTCCTGGTTACTTATTCATTGAGGACCCAGGGACCGTGTGTTGCAGTCACTGGTATATGGATGACAATTTGAATATGACTGGTATAATGTCGCATAGTCTTGGTCCCAAGAAAGCTCAAAGAAGACACTTTTGGAGCCAATGAGATGGCTCAGAAGGTAAAGGTGCTTTGCTGCCGAGTCTGATGGCCTCAGTGAAATTCCCGGTGTGCAGTGGAAAGAGAAAACGGACTCCCACAAGGTGTCCCCTGACTTCCCCCCACACTAAATAATAAACCAATATTAGTAGTTTTTAAATCATACATTTTTAAACCCAGTTTACTATGGGATGGCCTGATATAGAAAGAATATTCACAGCCACTAAGATAAGCCACGATTTGCTGCTTGTCTGAGCTGGGGAAGGGGGTCTATTCTCCTCCGAGTCCTTTGTCCTCTCTACCTCCCTGCCTGCCTCCAGAGGGATCAGGCATCTGCCAGCGCTGTGTTTTGTGTGGGAAGATCTTAATGCAGAAAGAGCTGCTGCAAGCACCTGTGGGCCTCACCTCGAGAGCTCAGTATATCCTCTCTTGTCTGAGTCCCTCCCCCAATCCTAGAACCTGCCCTGTGTGGGCAAGACTATCCTTAGGCAGGAAGTCCTGGGCTGTATAAGAAAGTCAGGCAAGCCTAGGTCTGGGAATGAGCCAGAGGCAGTTTTAGTGCATGTTGCAGGTTTCTTCCTTGAGTTCCTTTAGGGAGAGAAGGGGAGGAAGAGGGAGACAGACAGACAGAGACAGACAGACAGAGACAGACAGACAGACAGACAGACAGGCAGGCAGGCAGGCAGGCAGACAGAGGGGATAAGTAATTGATAAATGATAGGTTGTTAGATGGATGGACAGATGACATATAGATGATATATCGATGACAGATGATTGATGGATGATCAATAGCAAATACATAATAGACACAAAGATGGTACAATGACAGATACAGATGTATGATTGATAGACAGAGATTACAGAGAGATCAGTGGATGGTAAACAGATTATAGATAGATCAATGAGATAATAGATGATAGATAGATGATAGATGATTGATCGATCAGTAGATGGTTGACAGATGATGGAGAGATAGAAAGATAGAGAGAGATAGAGGTAGAGAGGAAGAGATAGAGATAGAGAAAAAGAGAGTGTGTGTGTTAGATAATAGAGCAATGGGAGATAGACAGGCAGACAGACACACAGACAGACAGAAAATTTATAAAGTCTGTACATTTCCTGAGGATCCTTCACGGCTCTATGTCTCACAACCACCACGGACAGTTGGTCCCCTTGACACTTAAAGAAGCAAGTCAGAACATCGGAGGGGACTCCTGAGCTTCTTCACCCTTGAAGCCCTTCATGTTCAACTCATGGGAGACAGAACAAAGTCTGGGTCTCCCTCACATCCTCCCTCTTTCCAGCCCTTCCTTCTCCTTTACCCCTCCTTCCCTCCTTCCCTCCTTTCTTTCCTTCCCCTCTTACTCCATGGATAAACCATACTTGGGATGCACAACCCCAGTTACAGACTCCCTCCAACCCATCCCTCCCTCTGAACAGCTCATCAGTGGATTCGTCCTCCACAGCTCTGTCTCTGAATACCAATGCTCTGAATACCAAAATTTGATACATGAGCTTTTGGGACTGTTCCAGAACCAAAACATAATGGGGCATAATTATAGAATAAGCCGATGGCACCTCCCAGGCCTAAGGGTTCTGAACATGGGAAATCACAGTGGTTAAAATGAGTAGCCTATTCTGAATGTTTCCCCCAGACGGTCTCAGGTAAAGAATGGGCTTCCTCAGTTAGGTGGAGGATGCTCATGGAACATCCAGTAGGTCCCCACTTCAATCTCTGCCATTTATAACCATCAGGGAAATGCTGAGCTACAAGGAAGGATGCTGTTCTCCGGGAACCACTGGCATTTGAGCCTCTGAAAGAGCTGCCAGCCCTGAGGGTTTGATGGATGGGGAGGCTTGAGGAGAATGTCTGAGTTAATTGTTCATTGTATCAAGTAATTACACAGCACTCATCCATCAACACAGGATGAAAGGGGGAAAGTCTGGTTTGGTATGTGGACTCTTGGGCCCTTGGTTCTCTTTCACAACCCCTGGGCAAACATCTAGTCCATTCTGGGCTTCCCCAGCAAGGTAACCTCATGTAAGGAGACCATACAAGGGTCCCCAGCCTGGATCCACAGAACGTTGTTGGAGCACACACTAAAGGAAAAGTCACTGACTTCCATTAGATCCTCAGAGACTGTGACAGATCCTCCATCCTGTGGTTTGGAAAAGATAAAAGGTCACAGAATGATAAAGATGGGTACACAGGGGAGCTAAGGGGATGGAGGCTGAGGGGTGGAATTGATGGGTGGAGCTGCTGGGTGGGGCTGAGGGAGTGGGGGCTGAGGGGCGGGGCTGAGGGGTGCTGAAAGCTAGTGCTGAGGAGAGGGGGATGAAGGGGTGGGGGTGGGGTGGGGCTGAGGGAGTGGGGGCTGAGGGGCGGGGCTGAGGGGTGCTGAAAGCTAGTGCTGAGGAGAGGAGGATGAAGGGGTGGGGGTGGGGTGGGGCTGAGGGAGTGGGGGCTGAGGGCGGGGCTGAGGGGTGCTGAAAGCTAGTGCTGAGGAGAGGGGGATGAAGGGGTGGGGGTGGGGTGGGGCTGAGAGAGTGGGGGCTGAGGGCGGGGCTGAGGGGTGCTGAAAGCTAGTGCTGAGGAGAGGGGGGATGAAGGGGTGGGGGTGGGGTGGGGCTGAGGGTGGGACTGAGGGTGGGGCTGAGGGTGAGGCTGAAGGAGTAAAGCTAAGGGAGTGAGGCTGAGGAGAGGGGCCAAGGGGAGGGGATGTAGGTGGGGATGGAGGGTGAGGATGATTGGAGGGACTGAGGAGAGGGCCTGAGGGGTTGAGGTTTAGGAAGTTGGCAGAGGTAGGATCAGGAAAGATCAACCATGCTATGGAGCTTGGCACTCATTGGAAAGGAAAACATGATTCCTTCCAATTTCCTGTTTCTCCCTGCCCAGACTGCAGAGAACAAATGCCGGAATATTCAGGGACAGGTCAGCAAAGCCACTGAGGCCCTGACTTAGCCAACAGGCTCCGCCAGAGGGGCAGCCACGTGCCAGGACCTGAGGCTCAGGAGCCAGATTTGGTGAAGCAGAAATAGTGAACAGTGCAAGTAGGCAGAGGGCTGAGTGTGTGTGTGTGTGTGTGTGTGTGTGTGTGTGTGTGTGTCTGTGTGTGTCTGTGTGTATGTGTGTATGTGTATGTATGTGTGTGCTTGTGTGTGTGTGTTTATGTGTGTGTTTCTCTGTGTGTGTGTATGTGTATGTGTGTATGTGTATGTATGTGTGTATATGTGTGTGCATGTGTGTGTATATGTGTGTATCCATGTGTATGTGTTCATGTCTGTGAATCTCTATACATCTTTACATGCATATGTATGTCTATGCCTATACAATTTTATGCATATATTATGTATGTATGTGTTTGTGTTTATTTGTATGTATCTGAATGTGTCTGCCTCTATATCTTTCTGTGTCTATGTCTGTGAGTCTGTCTGTCTGTGTGTGTGTGTGTGTGTGTGTCTTGGTCTCTACATGACTATATATGTATCTATATATTTCTCTGTCTATATACCTTTGCATATGTAGATGTGTGATTGTATGTGTCTACGTGTATATATCTTTATATATATGTATATTTGTTGCCTGTTTCTGTATACATATTTTTGTATGCATATTTGTATATTTGTGTGTCTGTATCTCTATATGTATATATAGGTGTGTCTGTCTCTCTCTGTATACTTTTATATCTGTATACGTGCGTGTGGTTTTGTGCCTGTGTCAAGGTTGTCCATATATCTTTGCATGTGTCTGTGTGTATCTGTGTTTTTGCCTGTGTCTGTGTGTGTCACTATATCTTTACATGTGAATATGCGTGTCTGTGTGTGTCTCTGTTCATGTGCATCTGTGTGCACGTGTGTGCACGTGTGTGCACGTGTGCTTCTGTCCATGCACACCTACATATGTTGGGGCATCTGATACCCTGGTCCTCAGAGCCACTGTGCTTTTAGTTTGCATCAGCACCTGACATGGAGTCTGACCTCTCCAGATTTCACACGCCCCATGCTTAGGAAACCTTGGCAAAGCTTCAGGGCCCAAAAGATACAGGTCATGAAGTTCTGGTTTGAGAGAGTGAAATGCTCTAAGGAGAGCTGATGGCTGCTGCCTCCTCTCTGGGCTCCTTCATCAGTCACCACTGAGTAGGTGGCAATGTTAAGTTGCCAAAACAGAAAATCTACTGGACATGGCTTTCCAGGATTCCCCCAACCCTGCCTGGAAACCCCGTGTTATCACCTGATTTGGGGAAAGACCCAAGCCTGTGCACACTCAGCAGATCCTGAACTTAGCTCTGCTTCCCACCCCTAGGTCAAAATTTAAGCCTCAGAAACCCAAAGCTCTTTGAGCACCTGCCTACAGCTAACTAAAAAGGCTTTGCATGTGAGACATCTTACCTACTAAGTAGCATGTAGCTTTGGCCTCTGTTGGAAATGACGGAGTTGGTGTAACACAGCTCCAAATAGCCAAAGTCAGAATGGGCAGATATGGGTCAATCAGTGATTGTGTCATGCCTCAGTTTCCCCATCTGTCAAATGGGGATGAAAGCAGTACCTATCTCCCCAAGCTGAGGTTTGGATTTACTGAGTCTATTCGTTAAAGGGCCTGAGGGAGTCAGCTGCACACAGAAAGCCCTAAATAAATGCATCTGATACTGTTATTAGATTCAAAAATGACTTTCTCCAGGCCATACACAACTGTACGTTTCTAGAAGGTAGAAAGGGGGCGGGGAAAGAGGTCAGGAAAGTAAGATGTTATGTGTCTACAAGCTAATGAAACCGGGAAAAAGAACAGATGATTTTTTAATGACACATTAACATAAATGTTTTATCACAGTAGACCTGGCTAGAACCTTAATGTATCTTTTCCAAACTGTGAATGGTTCTTTTTCTTTTCTAAATTAATTGTGTCATGTTTTGCTTAAAAGAAGAGACGAGGGCTGGAGAGATGGCTCAGTGGTTAAGAGCACCGACTGCTCTCCCAGAGGTCCTGAGTTCAAATCCCAGCAACCACATGGTGGCTCACAACCATCTGTAATGGGACTTGATGCCCCCTTCTGGTGTGTCTGAAGACAGCTACAGTGTGCTTATATATTATAAATAAATAAATCTTAGAAGAAGGAGGAGGAGGGGGGAGGGAAAGGGGAGGGGAAGGAGACAAGGAAAGGAAGGGACAGACACAGATGAACCAAGGGAAGTGTGGCCTGCACCCCAACCTTGGCTGCTCGCTCTCTCTCTCTCTCTCTCTCTCTCTCTCTCTCTCTCTCTCTATCTGTGTGTGTGTGTGTGTGTCTGTCTGTCTGTCTGTCTGTCTGTCTGCTGCTGCACAGGCCACACTTTGAGCAACAATAGCAATCTGTCCCCTGGCCCCCTCTGACTACTCTGTCTGACACATTCCCTTTGGAGCTGCTAAAGTGGGTGTATCCTCTAGGGACTGAATAATCATGACAGAAAGGAAAAGCACCCAGTCGGCGAGTGTTCAGTGTATACCAGACACTATGCTGAACATGGCTGAGCTACGATGACTCATTTAAACTTCATAAGAACAGCTGGGGCTGGGGCTCACCGGGTGCTTGCCAAGGACCTGAGTTCCACCCCCAGCATCCATGAAATAGAAGTGAGGCTTGGTGGCAGCCTGCCATCCGAGTGCTGAGGAGACAGAGACAAGCAGATCCCTGGGGATCACTGGCCAGCCAGCCTAGCAGAATGGTTCAATGAAAGATGTAAGGTAATTTGTGCCTGAAGAATCGTGCACATGCCCAGTGTTCACACATGTACACACATGCATACATACATACATACATACATACATACATATACATACATGCATACACAGCTTCCTAATAACCCAAAAAGAAAGTTGCTTCTTCAGTCTTCCCACTTTGCAGGTGGTAAGACTGAGGCACAAAGAGTGCAGGGACCTTTACTGGGAGCAGTGTGGTTTGCAGAGCAGATGAGCCTTGGGTCTGTCTAGGATAGCCTGCAATTCTCTACCTATGCTTGGCAGCACTGGGTGAGTGTCTTGACCTCTCTGTTCTCCAACTATGCTGTGTAGATTTAAATTGGTCACTTGCCCTCCTGCAGTCCTGATAGCTCAACTTAAAATGGAGCACAAAGCCCCGGGTGTCTCACAATGGAGGGAAATATTCTGAGGTTGCTGACCCTGAATGGGCACCTGCTTTTCAAAGTCACTGTGAGGTGACAATTGCTGTCTCTATAATAAATGGAAGGGGTTGGTCTTGCCTTTCATCTTAGAGGGGGAGATTCTGGCCTCTGGGGAACCCTATTGTGTGAGGGGCTGAGGCATATAACAGGGACACCACAGAAGGGGCAGGGTGCTGTCTTCAGCGATGGTGATGGTGGTATGCTAAGTAGTAGATGGCTGGAGAGACACTACCTCCCCACCACAGCACCTGCTCGCTTGTCTCTGGCAGCATCTCGGACCGGGCAGGGAAGGAAGAAGGTCATGACAGATCACAGCACCCTGACCCCATATAGTGGCTGAGAGATGCTCCCAGCCCACATCTGTGTGGGGAAGAACCCAGGAAGGTGCTATGTTCGGCTCCATGGGGAAACAGCATTTTCTATAAGGGAAATGACTAATGGGGGCAGAACTTGTGTGCAATTTGGAAAATGCCTGAGGACTTGGCTGGAGCGTCTTCCCTCTATCTGAGCCTGGAAAGAAAAAAACGACTGCACCATCAGGACCCATTTGATGCTCAGCAAATAACAGGTGGTTTGCGACCCGCCTTCCCTTCGGTGCTGTTTGAAGGTTTCCCAAACGGCCGTGTGTGTTTTCCGCACTTTGGGTGGTAGGAACGAATATGGATGAGACCCAAAAGGAGGCTGTTACTCTAACCTCACTTGTGAAGTTCGGAGCATCCGAGAATGTGTCTAGTGGCCCACTGTCTCTGTCTCTTCCTCTGCCTCCTTTTACCTGGGTACCAGAGACGGCGCTGTGGATGGTGAGACCAAGTCCTTACGCTCGTGGGGAGGAAGGCACCAGAGGCAGAGAACACTGCCAACAGTGTGGTGCTGCCCAACAGAGAGGTCAGGGACGATCTCACTAAGAGGAGAGAGACAAGGGGAGTCAGAAGAGGCAAGTGCAGTGGAGAGTTTAGGGAAAGGGGGTCCGGGAAAGACGGAGCGGCTGGGGACTGAGGGTCATGTGGGGAGCAGGTTTTGGCAATCGAAGGGACAGAGGCAGTGCTGGGGCCGCTGAAATGTGTAGAGGGTGGTTCAAAAATCAAATCTCATCAAAGCCAGTGGCCAGCAGATGTGAGACCACATGGGACTGTGAAAGGCTGGGGGGTGACGAGCTTGAGGGTCACCTAATACAAAAGGGCGCTTCGGAGTCTTAAGTAACGGAGTGACACAGTCTCATTCTCCCAGCTGTGTAGAATGTAAGTGGGAAAAGCCAGAAACGGGGACATCAGTACAAAAAAAAAAAAAAAAAAAAAAAGGAAACTCTCCACGTAAGAAACGACCATAGCAGTGAAGACTTTAGCTATTAAAAACACATGCGGGGGCTGGGGATTTAGCTCAGTGGTAGAGCGCTTACCTAGGAAGCGCAAGGCCCTGGGTTCGGTCCCCAGCTCCAAAAAAAAAAAAAAAAAAAACACATGCGGGGATATAAAGATAATGATTTATAAATACCCACAGACGAGAACCAAGCCAGACACCTATCAACTGTAAGGCATGTGAACACATTGTATTAAGTTCAGGCGGTGGAATACTACACAGCAACAAAGAGGGAAAGACGGCCTCTATCCTCAAAACTATGAATAAACTTCCCTGTCGCGGCATGGAGACTACACAGTCGTAACAGTGATGCTGTTTACAGGAAGCTCTGAACGGGCAGAAATAATCCTCGGTGAGGAGGGCTACCGACACCTCAGTATTGTTGGGGTGACTATGACTGAAAGGCACAAATAAGAGTCTGCTAAGTGCTAAGGGATGCTCTCCCTCCGGATCCATAGAGTGGTTGTGTGAGTGCATACATTCCTAAAATCCACATGGCTGTGTCCTTCAGATCCACACTGATGGTGGCGTATGTTAGATTTCTATTTTTAAAAGGAAAAAAAAACACATGGAAAACAAAAAGAGAGAAAAAACTATGGCGGATGGTCAGGCCGTCAACCACGCAGAGAAAGAGAAGGGGGTAGAAGGATGTGGAAGGCTGAGCCCATCCATCCCTGAGCAGTTTGTAAGAGAAATTGATCTCCCGGGGCTCGTTTTATAACCTGTGATTGGGACACTCTCTCACAGCAGCTGTCACCGCAAAACCAAGGCAGGCCCTGCAGCAAACACAGCCCAAGAGAATTTCCCAGGAGTGATGGAAAGTTCTGGCAAGAGCACTGCATGGCCGATGCTGGTCCCCAGGCAGAGCTATGGGAACCAGGATGGCAGGGCCACACAGGAACCCTCAATGTTGTCCAGGGAGCTGCAGACAGCACTGGCTGGTTCTAAATGCCTTTGAAAGTCAAGTTTCCCAGCATGCCTCGGCAGGCAGAAGGGCTGGAGGAGCCACAGGCCGGAGGCTCGCTGCTTCTGTCTGGACTGCGCAGCAGGTTCCGCACTCCAAGCAGCATTCATGTGACCACAAGGGCTGGTTAGAGCCAGGCTGCTGGTCACCCATGGAAACTGGATACAGTAACTCGAGACTCCTGTTCTTCCCTGTGTCTCTTCAGAAACGAAATCAAGCATCCTCTCAAAGATCAGAAAGCTCATCCTGGCTCACTTAGAGATTTGGGGAATTTTTTAAGTACCAAAACGAAAAGGGAAATTATATCTTATGTGCAGTATAAATGCTCTCTTCTCACCCATCTTCTTCCATCGATGGTGTGTCTTGGCTGAGGATGTGGTTCAGCGGGCCCAATGAATGCTTGCCTCACATGCAGGAAGTCGTGGATTCGAGACCCAGCACCACATAACCCAAGCACATCTGTTCACACTTGTAATCCCAGCACTCGGGAGGTAGAAGAGAAGATCAGGATTCAAATTCATACAAATCCAGCAAATTCCACATGAGATTTCATCTCCATCATCTTCCAGTATCAGTTAACTTAGCATTCCTCAAGCTCGTTACCTTTCTTAGTCCCACAATAAGAGAACAATCCACAAGGATGCTCTTCACATGCTGTGACAGTCCAAGCATCTCTTTCAAGGATCCTAGACACTTATCCCATGCTTTCTGTTAGGCTAGAACCCCTGCTCATCCCTTGCACAAGCTGGGAGACCCTGTCTGCCCTTTCCCCCCCCCATCCCCGCCCACACAGAGAAAACTCCCAGCCCACTTGGAGAAAACTAACATGTCATCACTCCGAGTCTCTTGAGTTTCCAGCAACCCATCCAAGAGTGCCCGCCCAGGGGCTCAGTTTCTGATCATGTATGGACACCATCCCAGCTCCTAATTGGTACGTCATCACTCCTCGACTAGGCTCTATAAAATCCCCTCCCTTTAGCTTGGAAGTATGACTTCACTGACCTCCACCTGTGAGATCGGTGAACCCACACACCTGAGAGCTGCCTCCTAATAAACCTGCCTTTATCTACTTTTAATCTGGTCTAATCTGGCCTATATCTGTGTCACAGTGAGAGAGAAAATGCCTATCACTTTGCAGCTGCATTCATGGCTTTATTGAGATCCAGTTCATACTCCTAAAATGCATAAGGGTTTGGTTTTTTTAATATGTGTATCCACCTTGTTCTTTATGAGGCTCTCTCACTGATAGACTACACTAGCTGGCCAGTGGATCTCAGGGATCTGCCTGTTTCTACTTCCCCAGAATTGGAATTATAAACACATGTGACCGTGCCCATGTTTTAAAAGTGGGTTCCGGGGATCAAAGTCGGGTCTTCAAGTCGACCATTTTTCCCAGTGGATCCATGCTGTCAGCCCCACAATCCAATGGGCTTTAGAACAACTAGAGTCAAGCAACAATTTTCATCTTCATCAACCTAAATGGAAGACCTGTCCCCACCTGCTCCCCCCACCCAGCTCCTTGCCTTCCACCTTAAACTCATTTGCATTCTTGATAGGTCAAGATTTTCACAGGGATGGAATCATAAGGTGGATTTCTGTGACTGACTTTTCCTGTTTAGTGCCGCGTATTCGAAGCTCACCCCTGAGGTTCCAAGGGTCTGGTCTGACTCCTTTCAGGAAATGAAATCACCCTAAGGTAGGGAAGAGAGGCTGAGTGACAGGAGTAGTGGGAGTCAAGGGGCGGGGCTAATAAGCTCTGTGGACAGACACCTGGTTCTTGTTTTCACTCACTCCTCTGAGAATGGGCATCGGGTATCTCTGAGTTCTGACCTGAGACGGAGGCTGCTATAAACGTGTGTGTACATTTTTTTATGCGGATGTCTGTTAGCAGTACTCTCGGTGTATATCTGGCAGTCACGACGCTTTCTTAGCACACAGAATTTTATTTCCACTCGTTTAATATACGCTCTTGGATTTATTTAGACATCACCGTTTATCACATTACATATCATTCTGCACACACTTCCAGGGAAAAGCCAAGTGCACGTAGAGCATATTCCAAACTGCCTCGTCATTCCTCACCTCCTTCCTTCCCTCCAGGGTAGCCTTAAACTCACCTTGTAGCTGAAAACAACCTTGAATTTCTCATGCTCCTGCCTCCACCTTGAGAGCACTGGGTTGAGGTGTATGCACTAACATCCCCAGTTTAGGTCATGCTGGACTCAAACTCAGAGCTTAGAACCTGCTCAGCAAGCATGCTACCCACTGAGCTACACCCCAGTTCCTATGTTATTCATACGAGAACCATTATATAAAGAACCCTGGATGGTCTACTACAATGAATTACAGTCATCCTCCTGCCTCAGACTTTTGGGTGCTGTAATTACAAGCATTAGCCACCAAACCACCCAGCCCCAAACTATCATCAGTGTGTGTGGCCAGTCCTTTTGGTTCTCTACATAGTAATCTTTTCAAATTGCAATTGCCAAAGTTAACGTTTTCCTATAAGATATTGTCTTCTGTGCCCTGGAGGACATTAGAGACCTGTGAACTCTCAAAACTTAGCTTCAGGCCACCCTGGTCCTGGCTGCTGCTAACTTGCAGCAACTTTGTAGCAACATTTGCTGTGAGACCCACCCTGGTTCCGAAGAAGTTAGTATGTTACAACATCAGTCTTAAAACTCATGATCAGGGGACAGCTGCAAACACAGTGTTCTAAAGGCTGAGGCAGGAGGGAGGCAGTGGGCTGGCTGTCTATTGACTTCCCTGGCTTAAGTTCTAGGCACCCTGTTGCTGCAGGGGAATGCCTGGCCTCTGAGTCGTTCTCCTGACTATTTTAAGTGGGTGACTCACCTACACCCCACAGGATGGTGGCCTAAAGGAGGTTGTTACTCATATAGGCTACCATCTCTCTGCCCACTCCTGCCACCTGGCTCAAGTATCCTCACGTGTCTTTAGCCCATGAACCCCCACCCACTGGTGTGAATACCCTCCTCACTGGTTGGCTAGACAAATCTCTGGATGTTTCTCACCCCATGATTTCATCAGTTAACTGGGGGCACCAGTACTATCCCCCTAGACTGCTGCGAAAAGGTTTCAAATCACCCTTTTGAAGTGTGGAACTCAGCTAGTGACCTCAAAGAGCACCTTGTGACCCCCTAGTGCCCTTCCAGCCAAGCCTACCTTCCAACGTGGAGTTCCAAGAGAACTCCAGCAGGGTGCACCCACTGCAGGCGAATCCAAAACCCAGTAGGTGAGTGAAATCAGCTCCTCCCAGATAAATAATCTACCACAGGAGAGCCATATGCATCCCCACAGCATCCATGGGGTCTGAATTATATATAACAAGGCAGCGAAGACAATTTATCCCAGGCACAAGCAAGTCACAAACAGGGAGTTCTCAGGCACTGGAGACAATTTCCAGATATTGCTAGCTTTATCAAAGCAATAAGGCCCTCCCAAGGAGCATGCCCTGAGGGGTCAGGGATGCCTTAATCAGGATTATTTATTATTGAGGGAGAGTAATTGCACCCTCCCCGCCCCCTCCATTCTCACACTTCCTCTGCCCAGTCCCTGAAGCAGCTGCTTCTCAGCTCAGGGACTAATGTTGGTTGGAGCTGCCACTAGCTCTCATCCTTCTGCTGAGGGGCTGCAAGAGGTCCAGGGAGACAGGAGAGGGGAGGGTGGAAGACTGGGAATGCCATCGGGAAAGAACATGAAGAAATGGAGGCACAGTCTGAACAGTTAAAGCAATACTGCTCAAGCAAAGAGCTGGGAGGGCAGGGGGATGGGTAGTAGGGGAGGGAGAGGAGAGAGAGGGAGAGGGGAGAGAAGAGAGACGGGGAGAGGGATAGGAGGAGGAAGAAAAGGGGGAGGAGAGAGGGAGGGGAGAAGGAGGGAGAGGGGAAGGAAGGAAAAGAGGGAGAGGGAGGGGGAGAGAAGGGGGAGAAGAAGTAAAGGAAGGAGAAAAGGAGAGAAGGGGGAGGGCAGAGGAAGGGGAGGGGGAAGGGAGAGGGGAGAAGGAAAAGGTGAAGGAACAGGAAAGGGTGGGACTGGAGAAATAACTAGCTCCATCAGATAAGACTTCACTGAGCCTCTACCACCCATGCCCATCACAGGGGTGCAAGCGTCAGTTTGCACCTGTGACTCTCCCGGTGTCTCTGCTACTTTTTCTATTGTTGTCTTCATAAAAAGTCCCTGAAAGAAGGCAACTTGAGGAAGAAAGCATTTTCTGGGCTCACAGTTCAGGGCTACAGGTTCATCGTGCAGGGAAATCAAGACAGTAGGAGCCTAGGGCAGTCAGGTCCACTTGCTCGTCTTCCAGAGGACCCGAGTGCAGTTCCCAGGACCCACAGCAGGCAGCTCTCATCTGCCTGTAACTCCAGCTCCAGGGGAATCCAATACCCTTTTCTGACCTCTGTAAAGGCGGGCACACACACGGCATACAAAGAGACAGACTCACACATACTCAGCGACCACCTTGTCCTCAGCAAAGAACCCCCTGATCTGCCCTCAGGTCCACATAACCTTTCCTCTGTTGGGTTCTGGGGAATTGATCTCAGAGGAGTATGGAGTGAGAGGCGATTCCTAAAGAGCTATTCCCAAGAGAGGTAGGGCAAGTGCACAGTTGGGTTCAGGAAAGTGACATCATGACCTCCATGACCCTCCCTCCTCAATAAACAATTTGGCAGCATCACAACCCATTTATCCAGAGTCAGGCTGGGATGACTGGGCTGTGCCTTAGCCTCCGGGTGCAGGTTGTCCTGTAACAGACAGGAGCTCAAGCAGGGTATCTCTCTGCAGCCAAGACAGACCTGGAAGGAAAGGACAGCTGGTGGGGGGCTGTCTCCTACCATATTCTTTGCAGCTGGAGAGCAACTCCTTCTCTAGAGGAGGTGTGGATGGCCTCCCTCCCTGTCTTTAGTGGCCTCACCTTGCCTCTCCGTCCACATGACAGCCTCCCTGGAGCAGGAAAGCATGTCTGCTCCGTCTGTCCTTCCTCCTATGTGCTGACCAGGGTGTCCCTACAGCAGTGGAAATCCAGTGAATCGCTGCAGTGTATAAAAGGAGCTTTATAGGTGTTAAGTGTGGCTCTGGATGACCAGGCATCCTGACCACCTCGGTCACGTTACAGCATCTGTAAGAGTAAAAATAGCCATGGTCAGAGAACACCAGTTCGAGCCAGATACTGAGGTAAGCAGTTTCTATATATCAGCACTGTGGGTCCTCCCAGCAGCCTTCCAAAGCAGGTACTGGCTTTCCACAGAGTAGAAGTTCAACCTACAAAGCAGAGTCTCCCAAGGACACAGAAGTGGGCACCGAGGATCTTCTATCTGCTCACCCTTGAGAATCTCACAGCCTTTAGTTCCGGTTACTCTCGGGGATGGCTAATACTGTTAACTTTTCAGAATCTACAACCAAGAGACAAGTCTGCGAGACATTGCCTAGATTGGGACAGTTTGGTGTGGAAAGGCCCACCTTAACTGTAGGGGCACCATGCCGTGGCTGGGGTCCCGGGCTGAAGAGAAAGTCGAGTAGCAGCAACCATCTCCCTCAGACCGCAGGCTGTGGACGGGGATCCACATCTGGCCCCTGCCATGATGAACTGCACACTAAAAGTTGAGCTGTGATAAATAAAACCCTTCCTTCCTCAACTTCCTCAGTTCAGCTCTTTTGTCCCAGCAACGAGACAAGAAACGGACACCTTTCTACTTCACGATGTAAGTCAGGGGCACGCCCGCCCCGACTTGAGCGCCCCCCGACTCGAGGGAGAGATAATGGGCCCCTGCCTCCCGATGAGCCACCCGCTGCAGATCTGGACTTGCCGGGAGCGTTTCTCCAGATCTGTTCTCAACAGCCTGGTGCTACGGCAGGAAATACTCAAGCTTCCTGTCTGCTGGAGAGGCTCTTCTGGCAGCTTTTGGTCCTCTGTGCTTCCCCAACGGGGCATCGTGGACACGGTCTTTCCTGAAAGATGCTAATGCCTTCGGCTGAATGACAGCCCCAGCCTTGCAGGCCTGGGAGCCACCAGCAAGGTGACTTTGTGCTGCCTTGCTTTGATCCATAATATATTGACTTCAGGATTTAGTTCTCAGAAGGTGCACTCCCTCTGGTTTTTTTTTCTTCTTCTTCTTCTTCTTCTCCTTTATTTATTTAAAGACAGGATATCATTTATCCCGGGCTGGTCTCAAACTGGGCTGTGTAGCTAAGGGTGACCTTGGACTTGTCACCTTCCTGACTCTACCTCCAGACTCTTGAGGTTTCAGGCATCATCACCACAGCAGGTTTATATGATACTAGAGACAGAACCCAGTGCTTCAGGCATGTTAGGCAACTAAGCCATATACCCAATTCCAATTTGTTTTTCTTTATTAAGATTGGGTCTCAAGTAGCTTAGGTCAATCTCAAATTTGCTCTATAGCCAAGAATGACCTTGAACTCCTGATTCTCTTGCTTCTATCTCCAGGGTGCTGGGCTGGCAGGAGTATACTGCCACACCTGGCCACTCTCTCCACTTTCAACTGCAGGAGAAAGCATTCGTGCAGCTCTTGAAATCAGTAGGAACTCGACCCAGGTGATATTCTTCCCAGTGTGAATCCAGGTTGTTGGAAACATCAGAGCCAGTCACTGGTGGAAAGGAATATCCTGTGTAGCTAAAACAACAGTCTTCTTATTGCTTTACATTGTGGCAATGTCCTCTGAGATAAAACATCCATCCTTCAGGGACCCTGATTAGAATTTAGGAAGTGAACAACACAAAGTCTTCAGGAAGTCCCTGAAACTGACCAGACTCACAGGTCCCTCCCTTCCCAATGCTGAGAGACACTGTCAGACAAGCTGAGCTACCTGAAAGAGTCTCAGACCAACTGATCTCCCTGGGAACTTGTCTAGCTACCTCTCGGTTTCCAGATTTCAATAGCCGTCACTCATGCTGGGAGGGACTTTGGTGACACAGCTATTCTTGAGTCATCTCTGCTCCTATAAGTCACCCTAATAAACTCATTGGTTCACCAAGCTGGACTTTAATGGTATCCATACTTCAGTCTGTCTCCAGACCCCTATCTGGGGTGAGCAGATGTTTATTAACATCTCCCAAAGACTTGCATCACACAACATATTATCACAATCAAATAAGTCTGAGATGTAGGTTGTGACTTTTATGGTAACAAGCAACATAAACAGCTTCAAGCAAAGAAAGATGCCTGAATCCCGAGGAGCTCATGGATTCCATTAACCTTGTTAGTTAAACCTGTGTTCTTATCCCCTTTCAGCCCTGATTCTCAACTGCCTTCCTATCTCAACAGGACGACTGTTTGCAACTTCACAACCATATCCTCTGTGGTCTATATGTATTTGTGGTTTCATCTCCCGCTGAATTAACCAACAGTCCCTCATTTGATGCTTAGTGGCCCAAGTTTGCACTGTGCCCAGCAATGAGTCATCGACATGGTTTAGGCACCACGATAATGTGAGTGTCTAAAGCTGGGTTGCAGGATACCCAAGACCTAAGCACAAGATTGAGAGCCTTGGGTTGCCACGCTAAGGGAGGATTGTAGCCTGATGTGTGCCATGGTAGAAGCAAGCTGGGTGAAGACTCTCACCTGCATGTGGCTCTGTTGTGGAAAGCGGTTCTGACCCACTGTCATGTGCTTCCCTCTCTATATCACTCATTTGACAAACACATCTTATGAAATGAACCACCATCTGACTGGGTGCTTTAAGCATTCATCAGAGTTATTCTGATTGGTTCATCTCAGAGACAGTCTATAGAGATCCTTGAGAGAGTCTCTGATTGGCCAAGCTCATAAACCAATCAAGCTTTAGATATTCTCCAGTGAGCTACTGATTGGTCCAGCTTAGGACCAATCATTCCTTAGAGATTCTAAGACTGTCTCTGATTGGTCCAACCCATGGCCCAATCACGCCTTAGGGATTCCTCAATGTGACTCTGATTGGTGCACCTCACAGTCAGTCAAATCTAGTTCCTAGCCAGTCTATGGAATCACTTCCTCTATGCTGACTGTGGCTTGTAGGGTGAGGGGAATGGGGGTGAGGAGATGAGGGGTGGGGAGTGGGATAGTGGGAGGAGATGAGAGTCAGTGGGGGTTGCTGGGAGGAAAAGGGGGGATGGAATGATACAGTGCAACAATGATGCCCACAGGTGTCTCTGCTCAACAAGAGGAAGACTTGCAGAAGCAAAGAGAGAAGCAGAGACACCAATCAACCATGGCAGGAAGTAGCTAAGGATGCCTATGCCCTGTGAGAAGAGGAGGAAGGACCTTCTCCACTATCTTCTTTCTGTCCCCGGGAGGAAACTCTGCCTAGGAGACAGTATTTTCAAAGTTGTATTTCCATGGGAAACTGTGGAAGTGGGAAGGAGTGCTGTCACTTAAAAAGAAGAAGAAACGGAACTTTATCAAAATGGCAAGATTCGGGGCCGCCATTTCAACTCTGCACGAATTCCTATTCAGATGAGAAAAGGAATTAAGCAGAGAGTTTTGGGGTGTAATTTTCCTGACAAAAATCCTTCATTTCAGGTATGGCCTTCAGAGCCCAGCAGCAAAAGGGTCATTTAAAAAATAGCCTCTAGCTTTGCCAGGGTTTCTGGAGGCCCTCCTGAATCTTTTGATATGGAAATTTTCTTCTTTTGAAGTGCTCACCCTGTAGCTCCCCTTTATCACATTTTCCCTTCAACTGTTAACTCTTCTTGAGGTGATAATAAAAATATTGAATAGACATTATAATGCACCGATCTGTCAATCAAACTCGTTGCCATGGCAACCGTACCTCCATCAACTAAAACAGCCACCATGACAGTCACACAGTTGCCCCTGTGGACCTAGGTTAAATGATGGACTCAAGACTCCTCCCACGGGTCACATGTGGGGTTGTTCTAAGGTCACTTCTGTCTGCCTCATGAAGTCCTGAGTACTGAGAAAGATTTCCAAGTGTATTCAGCACTGCACATGAGCCAGGTCTGTCGACGAGACATTAATTCTCGTTGTCGAGAACTATGGCTTTGGATTTTGTTGTGAACCAGCTTCCCTTAAGTTCTCCTTTCTTATTGAAATGATCCACAAGAGATAATTACCAACAACGACACTAATTGGGCCAATTAAGTCTAGTAATAATGGTCAGAGCAAGAGTACGCTAACACTGCCAAAATGTTTCCTGGTGCCAAAGCTCAACAGTACGGCGTTTTTAAAGACAAAAACCCTCAAAACCACAATTACATCTGTGTTCAAGGAGGCTGGAGTACCCCTGTAACATCTGTCCTTTTGCAGAGGTGAGCTGTATTTTTCCAGACACAACGCGGCAATTATTTTTTTTATATTCTCTAGCTATTTTAATTTTACATTTTTGTTTTCACGAAAACTAACTATTTCGGTGAATACTTCTGAACCATGGTCAGGAGCAGGGACAGATCCAAAGTATTGCCAAGATGGATGTGGCCATTGCTGGGGGGTGAGGGGTAAGGGAAGGGGAAGAACTGTCTAAATATACTCAAGATGGAGTCCAGGATAAGAGAGTATTGACTTAATCTCTTCATGACTCCCAAGAGAATTGCCAAAGACAACAGAGATTTACAAGTAAGACCAGGTGTACTCAACAAAAACAGCTAAGCACACTTCAGTGACATGTGACTGGAAATGACACAGTGAAGTCGACTGTTATGCATCCTAATGTATGCATGTACATCATACGCATACACATACTCATTCATGTCTTAGTCAGGGTCTCTAGTCCTGTACAAACATCATGACCAAGAAGTAAGTCAGAGAGGAAAGGAATTATTCAGCTCACACTTCCACCTTGCTGTTCATCACCAAAGGAAGTCAGGAGTGGAATTCACATAGGGCAGGAAGCAGGAGCTGATGCAGAAGCCACGGAGGGGTGCTGCTTACTGGCTTGCTCTCCCTGGCTTGCTCAGCTTGCTCTCATATAGAACCCAGGACCACCTGCCCAGGGACAGCACCACCCACAATGGGCGGGGCCCTCCTCCTTGATCACTAATTGAGAAAATGCCTTACAGCTGGGTCTAATGGAGGCATTTCCTCAACTGTGGCTCCTTTCTCTGTGATAACTCCAGCTCATGACAAGTTGACACACAAAACCAGCCATACAATATAGATATACACACATACACACACACACACACACACACACACATACGCATACACATATAGATACATAGGTTGTGTGACACACTCTTCCTGGTGAAATGTCAGTGAATGTCTAATCACCTAAGATAGGGAACCAACCACAGACCAAACTAGAGACAACACCAAAGTCCAACCCTTTGGACTGACTAATTCATTGGCGACCCAATAAATTTTATTTTGGTTACTTATAGGGATGTTGATGGAGGCTTACTCACAGGAGCACAAATAGCTCAAAGATGGCTACAACACCAAATGCTCAGACCAGCATGGAACCTGGACACACCTACAGGCAGCTCAAGGGGAAGAGCCTCTTCTAGGTAGCCTCTCTTGCAGGTGGCTCAGCTGATTTAAGAGCGTCTCTCATAGTTCCTTCTATTTATATGCACTTGGAGAAAGAAGGTCCTAGTGAGACTAGTCAGTTTCAGGGACTTCCTGAAGCCTCAGGTTGTTTATAAACTGAGTGTGAGGTGTTTCCCAGTAGGGTGCAGTATTCCGACCCTTTGGAACATCCTGTGCCTCTGTGATCTTCTCTCCAAGATGGAGGCATATCTCTGAGGAGATGCACAACACCTAACTAAAAGATTACTAAAAGTAAAGAAGAGGAATAGCAGACCAGCTTGGGGGAACAGACACGCGTCTGTGTGTGAGTCAATGGTATGTTTTAAATTCTTTTACCAAACTAGGCGTCTATCAGCCAAGTTGAACTATGTCCCCATTCATAAAATTCAGGACAGGGTCCCCGTGCAGCTCCAGATATTAGCTTGTGACCTCACAGCCAACCCGTGACCCAAGTATGGGAGTCACCTGCTAACCGCATTTGTGTTTTTGTTATGGATTTGAATTTCTGATCTTTGGACAGAAGGGTCAGGCCTGGGTGGTCCCAGATCACTGGGGAACCCCTAGTTCTAATTCTGAGTCAGAATAGCAAGGGTTTCATGCTCTGCTGCAATTAACTCAAATCAGCCAAGGGTCTGCCTGACTCTGAAACTGCTCCGTAACATCATGGCTTGGGGAGCACGAAGATGGCAAACTTCCCTTAATTTGCATATAAGCCTACATCCTTTCTATGGATGTAGTCCATGCTTCTTCATTTTCTAGAGAGAGAAAAGGGTAATGGGATTCCAAGGGAGAAGCCCTGGCAAAGATGGGGTGGCTCGCTGACAAAGTGCTCTCATAGCACCCAGGACACCAGCACTGCAGAAATGTTAGGCTAAAGAAATGAGGCTGGAGGCGGGTCAGCAGTTCAGACACTTTCTGCACTTGCAGAGGACCAGATTCAAATCCCAACACCTCCATGGTCCTCACAACCATCTTCCAATTCCAGGGGTTTTCGGATGCTCTCTGGTCTCCCGGAGCCCTGCATGCATGTGGTGCACAGATATGCACACGTGCAAAGCACATAGGCACATATGTGTAGCTTGCAAACAAAATGATAAAAACCACTATCTTCTTCACAGGGATGTTCTGGTGTGGGCTCTCCACATGGTGAATGCTTACTAATTATTACAGAATCCACCCAGCGGGGAAGGTTTGTCATGCACACCCCCACCGGGCATACACAGTATCTCTCCATAAAAACTAAGCTTAATTTTTTATTGTATTTTATGTTATTGGCCTGCCAGCCAACCAGAGAGGGTGAGCAGCTTTAAGCTCTGTCCAGAGACCCTGTCTTGAAAAACAAGGTGGAGACTGACAGATACTTCTGGCTTTTGCACATGTGAGCATGGTCACACACATACCACACACACTCAGACATGCACACGCGTGCGAGCGTGCGCGCACACACACACACACACACTAATTCATTAATTAACTTTTAAAAAAATTGGAGTAGACTTACTAAGAGATCCTTTTTACTTTTCCGTTTGGGGGAGAAATTCTTTCAATAACCAATATGCTATCCAGAACCATATTTGCAAATTCCCAGGACACTTGTTATCCCTGAGCTGTGTTGCTAATAACACGGTAGCTGAAGACTGGCTTTAATGAGGTCTAATGACTCCGAGAGGAAATTTTAATGGCCCCTCCCACCCACACACAGGTGGCTCACCTGAAACCTCCCCCTTTTTGTTCCGTGGATGACATCACAATTCTCTGCTGCCACCTAGAGCTCCTCTGCTTGGGACCCACAGCAGCCCCTGTGCCAGGGAGGACTGTTGTGACATTAGACAATAGCTGGAGAGGGCCATGCCCCATTTTGGATTGACAGAAGAAAGGCGCTACCTGAACAGGAAAAATTTCCACGCAGCAACAGCAGTGGCCTCAGAGAACCAGAGAGGGTGATAGGATGCTATCTACCCCGTCCTCTTCAGGGAGGTGGGTATAAAATGCCTGACCCGTTCCTCAGTACTCCCTATGCCCAGCAACGTGCCTACAGGCTAAATAAGAAAGCCTGTCATGTGTTTGCCAAGCCTGAAGCTTCTCTCTAGCCCAGCTGCAACGCCGCTCGGTGAAGACACAGCTGGGCTGATGGCCAGTGTTTCTGTGAGTAAACTTGCTTGTCGTGCAAACCTAGTGAGCTGAGGTTGAGTCCCAGGATCCACACACAAAAATGCTGAATGCAGGGACCTGCTTCTGTAACCCCTGCATTTCCGGAATGAAGTGAGAAGTAGAGACAGGAGAATGGTGCACAAACTTCCCCATCAGTGGGGTTGGAGCGCGCAAGGCAGCAGTAGAAACAAGAAGACAGGCTCGAGAGATGCCTCAGCCGAACTCCTCTGCCAGGAGACCTGAGTTCAGATCCAGAACCCACCCTAGGTAGCTCAGAGCCACCCGTAACTCAAGCTTCAAGGGAGCCAATGCCTTCTCCTACAGTCTCCATATTCCCTCTCTCACCAGCCAACCCTCCATAAACAGGAGCAGAGAGAATAGAGTCTCGACGCCCATTATCCTCGAATGTCAGCCAAGAATTATGGGAAGGGAGGGGATTTTATTATGCTGCATTGTTTCCTAGGAGAAAGATGTTTCCTGTCTTCTGTGAGTTATTCAATCGTCTAGGAACACATCCCGTCATCGTCTTTCACGGGGCAGGCTAAAACCACACAGACACAACCAGTGAGAGGAAAAAGAGTATCTCCCAGCAGGTGTGGAGATGATGGTGTCGGGGACAGAAGGACCCCGGGTCTCTGAGTCATCAGATGGATGAGGTCACCTACACATCGCCTCAGACTTCCTGTTTGTCCACCAAGATTTCAGGTGTATGTTATGATGACAGTTGATGACAATTATACTAAGTAATAAATATGACTTTAGCATGCACTGCATAAAGGACACTGTAACCAAGTTCAGGGTCACAGTCTATCTGTATTCAGCCACCCATTCTCCAGAAGGCAAATAAATCAGACAATTTAACAGTTCAAATCAGAAAAGGGAGACTTGGTCAATGTGGCCCCATTGGGAAGAGAGACGGAGATCTAATGACTCCCCTCAAGTCCATCTTTGGGGTCCTGAGGAAAAACTAGAGTTTAAATAAAGGGCTAGAGATCTGCTTGTTTAACAAGTCCTCGTCAAGGCATGGTCCCGCCCACCACTGATTCATCCTTGTCTGGACTTCGGTGTCCTCCGATAAGGTGGAGAAAAGTTGTTAAAGCTGCACGAAGTCTCCTTCCGGGAGCTACATTCCCTCTTTGGCTGTCACCTTTTCCCTCTCCCAGTATGAGGTTCTTGGGGGAACTCAGGGAAAGTTCTCTTTCCTCTGGGACTATCGTTTCGATAGTCTGATAGCCAGATTGAGACAAAAGTGAACCTTGAGACCACCTTCGTGTTTGCCAGGTTGGCCATACTCACAGAAGACATCCAGAGCAAAGTCCTGTATAGTGAGCACCAAAGGCTAAAGTTGTAGGATTTGGGGACATCTCAGAAGCCCTCACTTGTCCTTAGTAGGTATGGAGTGTCACTATTTGAAGGGATTAGAAGGATTGGGAGGTGTGGTTTCACTGGGGGTGGGGTTTGAGGTCTCAAAAGCCCATGCTGGGGTTGAGGATTTAGCTCAGTGGTAGAGCGCTTGACTAGCAAGCGCAAGGCCCTGGGTTCGGTCCTCAGCTCCGGAAAAAAAAAAAAAAAAAAAAAAAAGCCCATGCTAAGCAGAATCTCACAGCTCTCAGCTACTTCTCCAGCACCACAGTTGCCTACCACCAAGCTCTCTGCCCTGACAATCATGTACTAAGTCTCGGAAACTATACGCAAAACTCCAATTGAATGTTTTCTTTCAAAAGATTTGTTGGGGCCATGGTGTCTCTTTGCAGCAATAAAACAGTGGCTAAGACACAGAGGGAAACCACAGTGTCTGAGATACCAGCCATCACCAGCCTAGTGCATGCCTTCCAGTCTTCAAAAATGTCACCGATCCACCTGGTTCCTGAACATCCACCCTGGAGTCAAACCCGTGAGTGACTTTCACACTGACTTAGACATTTTCAGATCATCTTAGGCTCAATTACAGCTAAACCAATAACGGCCCCCAAACGTCATGATTGGAAAATCACCAGGCGAGCCCGATAATCATGTTTGCCACTTCTTCATCAAATTAGTACCGTCATCAGGACAGCGCGATCCTCCCGGGAGAGAGCCAATCACAAGGCCAATTTCCTTAGAGTGGCACGTTCATATCCTATCACTTTGGAACTAATATATCTTGGGAGATAAACTGTCAGATCAGTAACATTTGCAATCAGGAAACATTTGGTGCAAATGGCAACCT
The DNA here is from genome assembly GCF_021556685.1 of Rattus norvegicus. NCBI lineage: Eukaryota > Metazoa > Chordata > Mammalia > Rodentia > Muridae > Rattus > Rattus norvegicus. Next base: position 46,662,968 of record NC_141545.1, on the reverse strand, counting down.
GGAGCCTGAAACCAAAAAGACATGATCTGTTCCTGACATTCTGAAACTGGATGATACAAAACTCTGGGGGAGTCTTCCAAAGGGTCATTTTGGAGGTATTTATCACAGTTTCTGCCAAGACAGAGAGGCCTCACTAATATTATTTTGTGGCTCTTTCCTGGGAAGTCTACTACAGTATCACGAAAAACAAATCACGTTTATCAGGTTCCTCCTGTGCATGGCTTAAGGTGGGGTTGGCACATTAAGTGAGCCCATGCAGAAATATACATTCATTGCTGGCACTTCACAAAAGGGTTCAGAACATAGATCTTAAATATACTGGGGTGAGTTCTCCACTTTCCTGTGCCTCTGTGTTCAAGTCTGCAACAACAGAAATAAAAACAACTACTTCCAAGCCATACATCCAACGGGTGAAGGCTTCTGCTGCTAAACGTGATAACCTGAGTGAGCTGCATCCCTGGGACCCACATGGTGTAAGGAGAGAGCTAACTGACTTCCATGTGCCTCTTGTGGCAAGCAAAGAAATAAGTAAATAAATAAGTGAAAAAAAAAAGAAAATTAATAACTACTTCCCAAAGATGTGCTGATGGGAACAATAAACAATAAACCAAATACTTACCTTAGCACATGGCACATAGTAGGTCCTCATCTTAGTGCATGGCACATAGTAGGTCCTCGCCAAATAACAATTACTGCTGCAACTAGGACCTCTTTCTAGTTAAAATTAGCAAATGTCCATTGAACAAATTAATGTGTTTCAACTGGCCGTTTGAGAGGAATGAGATGTCTAGACTGGCCCACAGCATTCCGCTACCAAAATTGAAATGTCATTTTGTACTGGGATAACAGAAAGAAGTCTGCAGTTTCTCTTTATTTTCTCCTCTTTTCTCTCTCCAGGAACATTCCCTTTGTATGCTCTGACTATGTACATCTCCCAAAAGTTTATGTGTGAAATCAATCTCCAATGTAAGATTGTGGGAGTCTGGGTCTTTCAGAGATGATTAATCCATGAGGACAGAGCCTATGCATGGGAATCATGTCCTTAGTGTCTGTTGATGGATGATGAGGTGCCTGTGGGCTAAGTAAAGCTGTGATAACTAGTCATTGACTATGCGTGAGACTTTCCTAGGGAGACATGATGCATTGTCTACTCACACCAGATACCAGGGGCACCAATGAGAGAGCAAAGTAACGATTACTTAAAGCATATGCAGGAGGATAACTGAAGAGACTTTCAGGGACACAGGTGACTGGAATGCAGATACCTCATTGGAAAGCCAACTTGCTTGGAGGCAGCACAATGGGGTCTGAAAGTCTGCTGCTTATATTACCTTGAGAAAAAGAGGATCTTATGAGTTGGTCAGTTTCAGGAGCTTCCTAAGACTTGTAAGTTGTTCACTTCCTGACCCTTAAGTATCCTTGCTTCTGGATAGAATGTTTCAACTCTGGGGAAATTAATACACAGCACTAGCAAAGATAAGAACAAATAAATATGAAAGAGATGTCTGCAGACAAATGGGAAATTACCCCAGAGAAAGAGGACACAGGAAGGATTCCCCACAGGACAAGCATTTGAAAAAATATAATTAACATTGAAAACAACAGTAGTAATAGCTAATGATTTAAACATCTGTAGATTTAAATAAAAAATACACACACAGAAAAGAGAGAAAAACCAGATAAATTAGTCTACAGTATAATATTCATACAAAATTTCATATTGTCTGGAAAGCAATTTTAAAATACTGGTTTATATTAGACTCCATTAATCACAGAAGCCATGCCTTCATTTTTAGGAAAAGATAGTGTCTTAAGTTATTTTTCTATTGCCATGAAAAAGACACCATGACCAATGCAACTTATTAGAAGAGTTTACTGGGGTTTACAGTTTCAGAGGGTGAATCCATGACCATCATAGCAAGGAGCAAGGCAGCAGCCAGGTATGATGCTAGAGCAGTGACTGAGAATTTGCGTCTGATCCACAAGCATGAGGCAGTGGGTGGGAGGAGACTGGGCTTGGTGAGGCTTTTTGAAACCTCAAAGGTCACCGCCAGTGACACATCTACTACAACATGACACACTTACTAATCTTTCCTAAAACAGTTCCACCAACTAGGGACCGTGTGTGTGTGTGTGTGTGTGTGTGTGTGTGTGTGTGTGTGTGTGTACATATATTTGCATGCCTATGGCAACCATTGTCATTCAGACAAGCATAGAAGTATAATTAACAGATTAATAATAGAAACACTCAAGTAATTTTCAAGAATTGATTGGATCAAATCGTAGCAAAAGAAAGGAAAACAAAAAATAAGATAAATAGAAAATGGCATTAATATGGACAGATGCATAATAGGGCGTGTGTGTAATTACATTAAACGTAAATGAGCTAAATATTCTGGGTGAAAGATTCGGTTTGACTACTTATGTTGAAATAACAGAGTTCTATGTTCCTTGCATGAGACACGTCCTAAACAGGAGGTCATAGAAACCCAAAAGTGCAAAAGATAAATGCTGAGCAAAAGCAAACAAGCCAGAGCACGTAAGCCTGCAAGCAACAGGGTAGCTAGATAGAAAGAAATTGTTTCAGCAAAAGAATTGATCCACTGGAAGATCAAACAATTTTATATTTGCATGCTTGTTACAGCTAACTTTCAAAATGTATAAATCAAGAACTTAACTAAAATGAAAGGTAGATAAGCCCACCGGAGTTGAATATTTTCACACCCTTACTTGAGGATTTATATTTTTAAGTGAACTAGTGCATGTTAAGGACTTTGTAGAAATAAGAAACACAATTAACGAGTCCGAACAGTCTGACCTTTACACAATTGGACCAGGCAGAGGAAATCCACAAAAGACCCAAATATAAATCCTAAAACTGAAAGATACAATTATCAAAGTTTAAAACTTAGTAAATGCATGACTGAAGATTAGATGCCGCTACAAAATAATATGCTGTTTTAGTGAAACAGGAGATAAATAAAAATCTACTCTATTCAAAAAGCACAAATGTTTAAATGCGCAGGAAAACATTTACCTCATTAATCAAAAAGTTGAGTCAAAAAGTTAAGCAAAATTGTAAAAAAAAATGTGTTTCCAATCACAATGCAGTTAAGTTGGAAGTTCATAATGACAGTTAAAATGTTTTTTTAAAAAGTGCTTGGGAACTGTTAGGAATAGTTTTTATAGGAATTCAGAGGGCATTGGGTATTCTTTTAAATGGTAATGGAAATGAGAAATATCAGAAGCTGTGATACATAGCTGGGTCTCTAGTTAGATACAAACTCACAGCTCTCAATGGGGAGACTAGCAGAGAATAGAAATCAGAGATACGCAGCCCACTGAAGCGCTTAGAGAAGCACCACATTAAATTAAAGAAGGAAAAAATAATAAAGAGCAGGAATCAATAAAAACAGAAAACAAACGTACAATGGAGAGAGAAAAAAAAACAACAAAACCTAAATGGCTTATTTGAAAAATTGATAAACTCAGAGAAAGATCCTTTGGGTATTGAGAGGGAAAAAAAACAGTAACAGAAAATAATTTTCAAAAAGAGAAAAACTTCATCTCGGTGGAATTAAAAACTCTAGGTGAAGAGCAGAAGTGAGAGGCATACTTTATGGGAAGAATTAACACAGAGGGAAACAAAACATCTAAACACTTCACCATCGATTTTAAAAAACTGAGCCTGTAATTAACTTTCCCACAAAGAGATCTGTAGACCCAGTGGTATTCACTGCTTAATTATCCCAAGTATTTAAGAAAGAAATCAGAATGACCTTCCCCAACCTCTAATAGAAAATACAAAACAATGAAATACTTCTCAGTTCAGCTCTTTGAAGTTAAAATGACCTCGGTGCAAATATGCAGATATAAAAATCAGATGAGGAAATTGCCAGAAAAAAATTAGAGCTTCTCTCTCCTCTCTCTCTCTTTCTCTCTCCCTCCCTCCCTTCCTTCCTCCCTCCCTCCTTCTCTCTCTCTACCTCTCTTTCTCTCTCCCAAATGCAAAGAAATAAGATAAAAATAAAAATATTTAAACAAAATATTGAATCCAATACAGCAGCGTATAACAAGGATTCTGTCATCAAATGAGTTTGGTTTATTACGAGAGCTCTATAGTTGAAAAGAAACCACATGAATGAAATTTGAACAGAAAGTGTAGAATTATCTGTTTGTAGTTCGAAGCAGAAATGGACCCCACAGGCTTGTGTGTTTGAACTCATAGTCCCAGTTGTTGGTGGTGTTAAGGAAGGTTATAGACCATTTACGGGTGGAACTTTGCTGGAGAAACTGTGTCACTGGCATGGGCTTTTAGGGTCTGTGATGGTTTGTATATGCTTGTCCAGGGGAGTGGCATGATTAGTGGGTGTGGCCCTGTTGGAGGGGGTGTGGCCTTGTTGGAGGAGGTGTGGCCCTGTGGGCATGGGCTTTAAGACCCTCCTAGCTGCCTGGAAGTCAGTCTTCCGCTAGCAGCCCTCAGATGAAGATGTAGCACTCTCAGTGCCTCCCGCACTATGCCGGCCTGGATGCTGCCATGTTCCCACCTTGATGATAATGGACTGAACCTCTGAACCTGTAAGCCAGCCCCAGTTAAGTGTTGTCCTTATAAGAGTTGCCTTGGTCATGGTGTCTGTTCACAGCAGTAAAACCCTAAGACAGGGTTCTATAGCCTGGTCTACTTCCTCTCTCTGTCTCTCTGTCCTTCCTTTGCCTCTGTCTCCCTCTATCTTCCCTTCCTCCCTCCCTCCCTGCCTAACTCCCTCCTTCCTATATACGGATGAAATATGAAACACCACTCAGCTTCCTGACTGGTACACTAGGTTCAAGCTCCTGCTTCCATGACACCGTGCAGTCCGCCATGATGGACCACACAACCCTGGGGGGGGGGGTGGGGGGGCGCTGTATCCCTCTCTTTCATCCCTGGCTTGTTTTTTGTCAGGGCACTCTATGACAGCAATGGAAAAATAACACACACCCCAGGAGAGGTTTTTATTTTTTATTTTTTTATTTTTTTGCAAAAGAGAAATCATTTCGATAAAGAGTACATTATTTTAAAAAAAAAAATCACCTGAAGTGGTGGTGGGACGTTGAAAAATCTCTGGGTGGGGTTTAGATCAGGTGAATTATCACATTGATCAGTCAAATCTGTAGAAGTCTAGCTAGCTCTTGGGACCAAACCCTCCAGCAGCTTTCTCTGTCACCCAGTAACTACTGACCAGCTGAAGCCAGCCTCTTCCTGCTTCTTCCCTAGGGGTTCCAGACAGCCACACATCCCCAGAGGTTTCTGTCAGGCTCTACGGTGAGTAAGGGATCCTTTAACCTTCCCTCCCTATAGTCATTTATTTTTGGTCCTGCTACAACGTCTTCCTTGTGCATGCACACATTTTAGACCCCGAGACTCCTTCACCATTTTATAATTGTACTAGTTAACACGTGTTTGAACTAAAACTTTACTGTTCAGGTTATAGATCTGCTTTCTCGACCTTCATGGATCCAAGACCTCAGTGAATTCAGGAATAATATCCTGGATTGGAAAACTCCATACTGTAAAACTGAGTCATTCTTGAGGCTAACGAGATGACTCAGTTGACCGTATAGGCATGAGGACCTGAGTTCGGGTCCCCAGTACCCACAGGGAGCTGATCATGGCAACACTCCTGGGAAGACCAAGACAGGCTCATCCCTGGGGCTCACCAAGTCACCAACAGCAAACAATTAGTGAGCTGTAGATTCAATGAGAGACGTTGTCTCGAAACACAAGGTGGAAAGTGGTTGAGGAAGACACCCAACGTCAACCTCTGGCCTCCACATGCATGGACAGTCATTCTCCCCAAAGTGGCCTACCCGTCGGATTAAATTCCAGCCAAAATGCCAACCGTTGCTCTGTCCTCGCCGTCAACAAGATGGCGGTTCTGTGGAAATGAGAAGAAAGGCCGACACGTGCTAGGATGATCTCAAAGGTTAGCAAGGTTAGAAGGTATCTCCCGTCAGATATGAAGATTTAGAGTAAAACTGTGGTGACCCAGGCAGTGAGGGACACGGCGGAGAGGCACGTGCTTCATGTGTTTCCTAAGAGACCCAGAAGCCGCCGAATGTGGCGGCATGGTGAATGACGGAGATGCCGTTCGGTGCAGAGGGAAGGGATGCCAATTTCAGAATCTCTTACTTCGTCTGTAGACTCCAGGGAGTGAATGAGGGAAGGCTGGTACAGTTCGGTGTGGTGGTGTGGCATGGCACGGCATGGCGAGGCGCATAGTGCAGTGTGGTGTGGTGGAGGGCGGTGTGTTTTGTGTGGCGCTGTGTGGTGCATCAGAGTGTGGTGCAGTTGAGGTGCCATGTGGTGTGGTGCGGCGTGGTGCTGTGCAGTGTGGACCTGCTGTGGCAGCACTCCTGAGGCTGAGGGAGAACTGAGATTCCAAGTCTCCCTGGTCTGCACGACAATCCCTAACCTCAAAACACCTGAGAGCAGAAGGAAATGGAGTGAGGGAAGAAAGCTACATCTTGATGTCTAAACTCTTTCTAGCTGGTATTTCTTTACTGACACATTCTAATGGGTATAGCCTTAGCCACAACCCTGTACAGCTCCAATAGGAATGCGGCTTCTAGGCCCCAAATGAGTTTCCAGAATCCTCCATGCCCTGAGCATCTCTGTCCCTCAGAGCCTCCCTCATATTCCTAGACATCAAGCTCCAGAATCCTCAGGGCCAGAGCTGGTCTTGCTTATCCCTGAACTCCCAACAAGGGTTTGCCTTTAATCTTAGAAACCACTCATGGCCTCCTCGTCATGGTCTCTAAAAGGAGAGACTCTTAGAGTCATTGCTGATCTCAAGGCTGGCTAGGTTCTATGCCAACTTGACACGAGCTAAAGTCACCCAAGAGGAGGGAACCTCGACTGAGATGTCTCCATAAGATCAGGCTGCAGGTAAGCCTGTAGGGCATTTTCTTCATTAGTGATTGATTGGGGAGGGCCCAACCCCTTATAGAGTGAGTGCGCCTTCCCTGGGCTGATGGTTGAGAGTTCTATAAGGAAGCAGGCTGAGCAAGCCATGGGGAGCAAGCCACTAAGCAGCACCCCTCCATGGCCTCTGCTCCTGCCACCAAGCTCCTGTCATGCTACTTGACTTCCTGTCCTGACTTCCTTTGATGATGGACAGTGATGTGGAAGTGTAAACCAAATGAATCCTTTCCTCCCTGACTTCCTTCACCATGGTGTTTCATCACAGCAGTAGTAACCCCAAGACGACATACAAAGGAATTGATAGAAATAGGTGTATTTACCACTGAGGTAATAAATACTGAGGTGGTAAATAAAGTGTAAGTGACTAAATTCAGTACTGTCATAGTTAGGCAATACAGAAGGAGAGCAATTATTCACCCCATGTAGACAATGGATGAGAAAGCCATGGCTTTTCACAGTTGGGTTTCCCTTGGTGATGAACAGTGATGTGAAAGTGCAAGCCAAATAAACCCTCTCCTCCACAACTTGCTTTTGGCCACAGTGTTTTGTCATAGTAATACGAAACCCAAGACAGTCCCCAAGTAGGACTGGATGTAAAGCCAAAGACAAAAGGCGGTGGCCTTCTGAGTTCCTCCCAGCTCTGACAATCTCAAGCCGCTCAAATCAAGGTGTCTGCATACAATGTCAAGGGGCCAAGTGTGGAAGCACTGTCAGTAACCTGCACTTGATAAGGATCTAGAAAGTTCCTTTCACCCACTTGTCCCCTCATCCAGTACAGATTTACTGGGCTGGAGTGGAAATTTCTGGTTTCTTTGGAGACTCAGTTGTGCCATGTGATGTTTTTCTGGAAACCCTCTTCTGAGGCGATGTTTTTGCTGAAGCAGACGCATAGGAAGGTGTTTTGCTGAGAACAGGAAAAAAACTGGTGTTTTTCTGGAAGCAGCCTGGGAAAAGGGCACACGATGTTTTGCTAGAGTGGATGCTTGAGAGAACGTGTGATGTTTGAAAAGGATATAAATGAAACCCAACAGTGGACCGCTCTTTGCTGGTCATCATTTGTCCTGTCTTCATAGAGAGAAATGCACCAAAGAATTTCTGGTGGTATTCTGGCTGCTTCTTGATGCTTCTGTGGACTCAAGCTGAATGGAGAGCCTTGCAGTTTCTTCTGGAGTGAACTGTTGTGACTGATTAATGATGGTGTTCGGAAGTAGATCAAGCCACTGCTGCTGATTCATGCAAACTAAACCTACTGACATCCTGACAACGCAGGTTGGACCCGCCTCAGAGAACTGTTTCTACAAAGGTCCACCTCCTCCTTGGCCCCATTAACCTTTCCTTTCCACTACCTTTAGTGGGAGGTGGGCTAAAAGGGAGGTTGAAGCATTTAAGTATACTTATTAAAGTAGGTTTTAAAAGTAGAAGCCTACCCTGAGCATTGATGGTTCTTTCTGGCATTACATGAGACTGTGGAGCCAAAATGAAAAACAGGGAGATCAACCATCATGAAATCCAATCCTTGATGGAAAGGGGAGAGAAAGAATATCTGTGGGGCAGGCTACAAAGGCTAGAGTCTTCAACACAAAAGAGTTGTCTGCTCTTCTGCACAAGAGCTCAGGAGATTCCTCTAGCCAAGCTGCCATCCACCCAAAGGTGGAGCACAGAAGCGTTGGCGGTATTTAGGGAGTGACAAAGCAAGCATGGCAGCTCAGGGGTGAAGGCTGGAATAACGGCTCAGTCAGTACAAGCGTGAGGACCTGAGCTCAATTCCCAGAATCCATGTTGAAAAGCTAGGCATGGCAGATGCCTGGCATTGTAGTATTTGGGAAGGCCAACAGAAGGTCCCCTGGGGCTCACTGGCCAGCCTACCTAGCCACTCATCAGATTCCAAGCGTAGAAGATGTGCAATGTCCAATGCTAGCCTCCACATGCGTGTGCATACAATTCACATATAACCTGTGGTAGTTCAACTGAGAATGACCCCTCATAGGCTCATACACTGGTATAGTTGGTCCCCAGCAATGGAATTATTTGGAAAGGATTGGGGGTGTGGCCTTACTGGAGGAGGTGTATCACAGTGGTGGGCTTCGTGGTTTCTATAGATTTGTGCCATTCCCAATTAAGTCTTTGCCTCCTTCTTGTGGGTCAAGATGTGAGATGTGAGCTCTCAGCTGTTCCTGCCGCCGTGCCTTAGCTCCACCGCCATGGGCTCTGACCCTCTGGGACTGTAAGCCAATTCAACATTTTCTCTTTCAAGTTGCCTTGGTCCTGGTGTTTTATCACAGCAAGGGAAACTTAACTAATACACAACCCCATGTGCAGGAGCATATATACAACAGACATGCGCAGAAGATCAGAGGTGACAGAGAGTGTAAAGAAACATTTAGACATCTAGCTTAGTCAAGCTCACAGTGAAGGAGCCAAGGGGCAGGTAGAAGCCACTGTGAGTGCTGTATGAAGAAGGCAGAGGAGAGCATTCAGAAGACAATGGGGAGCCACGGAGGGCTCTAGGAAAGACACCTGGGTTTTCCCATCAGCTCTCTGACTGTGGAGATCCCCTTAAGTTAGACACAGGGCAAGATCCAAGTTAAAGGGAAGATAATGGTGACCAACACAGCAGAGATCCAGGGGTGCAAAGAGCAAGGCGCAGCTATCAGAATTAAAGGACGGCCTACGTGTCAGTTACTGTCATATCCTGGGCAAGTACAGATATTCTCAGACTCTCTCTCTCTCTCTCTCTCTCTCTCTCTCTCTCTCTCTCTCTCTCCCCTCTATCTGTCCCTCCCTCTCTCCCCTCTCTCCATCTTTCTGTCTCTCCCCTCTCTCTATCTTCTCTCTCTCTGTATCTCTCTCCTCTGTCTCTTCTCTCTGTCTCTCTATCTCTCTCTATCTCTCTCCTCTATCTCTTTGTCTCTCTATCTCTCTGTCTCTCTGCTTGTCTGTCTGTCTCTCTCTCTCTCCCTCATCTCTCTCTCCCCCCCACCTGTCTGTCCCTCTCTCCCCTCTCTCTCTCTCTCTCTCATCTCTCCACCTTTCTGTCTTTCTCTCCTCTCTCTCTACACTCTCTCACTCTCCTCTAACCTCTCTCACCTCTCTCTCTCCTCTTTCTCTCTCCTTCTCTCCTCTCCCCTCTCTCCTCTTTCTCTCTAACACATGCATCTACATACAAACGCACCCAACCCTAACATGCTAACCCTGGATGTTATCCAAAGAAGAGCTTCAGGTCATTGCCATGTGAGTTTACAACATGCTCCGTCATGTGACATCAAGCAGATGTACGACTGTTCGTTGCAGGACCTCTCAGAGCTTCTGGGGCCTGGCTCTGAACTTGCTTAAAAGGAAGACAGCAGAGGACAACGCTGACCCTTAGCTGCCTGTGGACTGCTCCCCTCCCCCGCCCCTGCCAATCTTTCCCTGTAGGAGAGGTGACCTCACTCGAGCCAGCATAGACCTTGCAGGTGTCAAGGTACCTCTTCCGATCCTCTCCAGTGCTACCCTCAGCTCCAACCCACCATCATCTCCTACCTGCGTTTTCATCACCTCCAAGCGCAGCCCAGGCTCCCACTCCTGCCTCTGCTCTCCCAACAGCCAGTGCTGTCATGCTTGTCTGGTAAAGTCATTATTGGCCTCTCTCCCAGCAACCCTACATTCCCTCCTGGATCTTGCCCATTGCCCCAACATTTCCTCTACTCCATTCCATGAGTCACGTTGTCCCACTGCGCCTTAAGTCCCTGTAGGTTCTGCACTTCAGTTCTCTCTGCTGAGAGCCCTGTCCCCCAGATCCTTGTGAACCAATCGTTTCCCATCACTCAGGATGCCACGGGTAAAAGGGTTTTGCTTTGTGTTTTAACACATCTCCATCATCCGCACTGGAGACGCTCACCTGGCAGAGGTTCAGGAAGGATTGAAGGAATGGATTTATATTTGACTGGCTTGGCGCCAAAACTCTCAATTCCAGGGCCGTGTTTGGCAGGAGAAAAATGTGGTGGCTTTTGCTTCTTCTTGCTGACAACCAGATGCAGAGGGGGGGGGGGAGCCATTTAAGTGATGTCCTTATTCTTTCCTCTGGGGAACAGAAACTATTACCTCCAGTCATTTCCCATTCAGGGGGCGCAGAGCCAAACACTGCAGTTTCCTCCCGAACTCTGCCGTTGACTGGAGAGTTGGCGGCTAAGACACAGCCCTGGTCTGCTTTTATCTCTGCTACAGAGCTCAATAAATGCTGAAGGAAACAAAGCAAATTAAGGAAGAGAGGAAGGGGAGAAGGGAAGGATGCCGGGAGGGAGGGACAGATGGACGGATGGACAGATGGACTCGGGGAGAAAGGAAAAAGAACTGGCCTTCTGAACCACAAAATGTCACTTGTTTCCCCGTCTACTCTGATCCTCAGCCCTACTGGATCTGCACCAGCACCAATCCTCAGTGCTCTCTACATGTTCTCTTAGAGCCATCACCAGCCCAGAGGAGCCCTGAAAACAAGAGGGAATACTCTGGTCTCATCCAGGCTGGATTCTACATAAACCAGAGATTTGAGCCAAAGTCGAGATATCACCATCATCTGATCCTGACCAAGCCCCCCTGCTCTGTCTCGGAGGTGATCATGCCAGTCAAGACACCTCAGGAACGTCACATACCATCCCCAACTCTACGTGTCATCTATGAGAAGGTTCTATTCATTCCTTCTTTTAAAAGTCATTTCGGGGGGCTGACGAGATGAGTGAAGCCACTTCTGTGTAAGCCTGACAACCTAAATTAGACCCCAGAATCCATGTAAAAATGGAAGAAAAGAACCAACCCCATAAAGTTATCCTCTGACCCGCCACATGTGCACCACAGTATACACATGCACACACACACACACACACACACACACACACACACACATGGACACATGGACACAAGCACACACACATGTACACACAGGTACCACAGCATACACATGCATACACACATATACACATATGGGCATGAGTGTGCACACACACACATGTACACACATACACCACAGTATACACATGTACATGCACATACACACACACATGCATACACATATATACACACATGGGCACAAGAGCTGAACACACAGGATGCTTGGGTGTCTCTTCAAGTTAACGACAAAGAGCAGCTCCTCCCCCCGACCCCCGCGCCCCCACCCTGTCCTCTAAGCCTCGGTTACCACCTTCAACATGAGGTAAGGAATACTCTGCAAAGGTTTGTTGTCGGGCTAAAATAAGTGGCTGTCGACCTTGGCTACACCTTACAGTCACCCAGGGAGGCCCAACTGTTCCTGACAAGGCAGCTTCTAGCTCCAGACCAGCCATGTGGCCCTCAACAACGGGACCCTAGCCAAATTTCAGGTCCAGTGGGTTTAACTGAGTATCATTTGTAAGCACACAGTTTCTACTAACAAATGTTCCCTCGTCCCAGCTCTGGGAGAGCACGTCCCTTGTATGTCCTGAGACCTTAACCTATTATTATATAAAATGAATGCAAAAGCTTTCCGAAGATCGAGTAACACATAACAACACAGAGCTAGGTAGGATATATGCAAAGTATATGCAAATCGCATGCTGATTATGCAAATGACCTCGTGGCCCTCCTAACTATCTCATGGGCTCGGATAAGGCCCCGGGAAGGTTTCAGTTAACATAATTGCCTTAAATGATGGAAACACAGAAAGTTCTCGTCTCAGCACCAGATGTTCCTGAAACCAGGCAGCGCCTCTGAGTGGGAGGAAGATGGAACCGCCCAGCAGAGAAGAAATTGTGTCCGTTTTTGTTCTAATCAGGAAATGGATCATCTTTACTCGAGGTTTAATTATCTCCAAATTAGGTGTGATCTCTTCCTGCACCAAGAAACACCTCTAAAATTATGTTGTTGCTGTTGTTGTGTTGTTGTTGTTAAGATAGGTTTGTTATGTTTCCCTGTTGTTGATGATGATGATAATTTTAGATAGGTTTGTGTTATGTGGTCTAGCTGGCCTCGAACTCACGACCCTTCTACCTCTTCCCCTAGGCAGGAGTAGGTTATAAAACGTTGTTTTAATATAGTTTTGGAGGCATTTTAGAGGTATTGTTAAAAGAGCCTCAACAGCGCTGTAAGGAACGTGATTATTCGCATATTTTGGTGAGACAAGAGCACTTTCATCGGAACAGAACGCTCATCCACAATCCTTGGATCAGCCATGGCGGGGCACACAGCTGGACCCACACCTGTGTTGGAAAAGGAGATTCATTTACTCTTTGCATTCACCCATTCATTCATTCAGCCACGCAGTGGGCATGTCTGAGCATTTCTCTTTTTAATGATTTTTACATCTGTTACATCTGTTTGTTTGTCTGTCTGTGAGAGCAGGGGTGTGTACATATTCCATTGCACCCATGTGGTGGCCAGAGGACACCATGCAGGACTCTGTTCCCTCCTCCTACCACGCAGGCCCCAGAGATTGAGATCAGGTTGGCAGGTTTGGTGAAACCTTAACATTGGTCACATTTTCCCCTGACCCCAGAGAATGTTCCAACTGGGGGAGAGACCACGATTGGCAATAGGACAAGATGCGCGGGTTTGGGATGCATAAATGTTAATATAAACATATCCCAAGGGATATCTTCTACACACTGAAACATTATCCACTGTTTCCGTTTAACCAGAGGCTCTGTTTGCGACCCTTATCTGGGAGATTCCGGACAAAACCTGCAGACGTTTTGGGCATCTCGTGGTGGAGGCAGGGATGGTGTTGAAGCCTGTTCCGGGCAAAAGAAATCCTTGTGACAAAGAACTACCCAACCACACGTCAGGGCTGGGGTCAAGAACCCCTGTAGCATGCAATAAATATGCAAGGGACAGGGTGGAACAGTGTGATGGTTTGTATATGCTCCATGGAGTGGCACTATTAGAAAGTGTGGCCCTATTAGAGTGGGTGTGGCCTTGTTAGTGTGGGTGTGGCCTTGTTGAAGTGGGTGTGGCCTTGTTGAAGTGGGTGTGGCTTTGTTAGAGTGGGTGTGTCCTTGTTGGAGTAGGTGAGTCACTGTCTGTGTGGGCTTTAAGACCCTCCCCTCCTAGCTTCCTGGAAGTCAGTATTCTCCTAGCAACCTTCAGATGAAGATGTAGAACTTTCAGCTCCTCCTGCACCATGCCTGCCTGGGTGCTGCCAGGCTCCTGCCTTGGTGATAATGGACTGAACCTCTGAACCTGTAAGCCAGCCCCAATTAAATGTCATCCTTATAAGAGTTGTCTTGGTCATGGTTTCCGTTCAAAGCAATAAAACCCTAACTGAGATGGGCAGAATTTTATGCCCCAGCATGGCTCCAATTTCAGCTCTCCCCTGCCATAAACATGTCCAAGACCTAACCCCAGAATCTGTGAGTGTGAGTGTATCTGAAGTTTGTAGTCAGTCTCATTTGACATGGCTTCAGAGATCCATGCTTGTTGACATCAATGTTCTGAATCCTGGGGGCTCAACTGTGTTCGTTTTTGCTATTCTGCAGGTCTCTCTCACAAACCTGTTCACAGGCTCTCCTGTGGGTTGGCATTTCCGGTTATTATTGGTCTAGTTTTGTTTCGTTTGCCAAATTCAGTCATTGCCAGCAAAGCACTGGGGAAGCTGGATGTCTCTGAGCATCTGCACTGTGGAAGAACTCTCTAGAGTTCTGTTTTGCAGAACTTTCTAAGGGACTCAAGAATCACAGATAGAGAAGGAGTGAATCAGTCTCATGGCTCTATGATCAGCACCGCTTTGCTTTGCGTCCAAAACAGAAGATAAAATATCAGGGTGCATTACATGGTATTGCCTCTTAAAACTTTTATTCCAATTACATGGGTGTGCTTGTCAGATGGCAGCATAAAATGTGTGTGTGTGTGTGTGTGTGTGTGTGTGTGTGTGTTACTTCCCGTCACAGCCAACGTAACACACACACAAAAAGGAAAATATTGGGGAAACCATTCCCCATGGCCCGACTGTTCAGTGTGCCCAGGAGATGGGTAGGGGCATTGTGTTGGGGGCTAAGAATAGACGCAGAGTCTCAGGCTCCACCTAGACCTGCTAAAGCAGAACCCACATTTGCTTCATGTGTATTTGTGAACTGGTTTGGCTGTTTGCTTACAGGACTGGACCGGAACCCAAGTTTTTGTGCGTGCTAGACAAGTCCTCCTTGGCATTTTAACCAGACCTCCAGATTCTACACCTGCCCACCCACGTCCTAAAAACAAATCTCTAGAACAGACCAACAAGAACAACTGTTCGCCACAGAGAAAAAAAAAA
Source organism: Rattus norvegicus (assembly GCF_021556685.1). Taxonomy (NCBI): domain Eukaryota; kingdom Metazoa; phylum Chordata; class Mammalia; order Rodentia; family Muridae; genus Rattus; species Rattus norvegicus. Next base: position 46,647,750 of record NC_141545.1, on the reverse strand, counting down.
CCTTTGTTTGTTTCATGTGCTATCCAAGCAGGATCCACAAGGAGTCCCTTCAAAGATCTCTTTTCCATTGGTCAAAGAATGGCCAGATCAAACAACCCTCCAAGCTGGCTCCAATGAACTCAACTGTGATCCCAGCCATGGGGAGGTCACTGCAGGAGGAATACTACCTCAGGGACAGCCTGGGATACACAGTGAGACTTGGTGGCTCTGTTGGTGGGCTTAAAAAAAAAACTAAAAGGCTGGAGTTGTCGCTCAGTTAGTAGAGTGAGTGGCTACCCAGGTTCCCTCTCAGAATCTCATCAGCCAGATGTGGCCCGTGCACTCCTGAAGTAGAAATGAGAAGATCACTTTCGGGTCCCCCTCGCTTGCATAGTTCCAGGCCAACCTGGACTACATGAGACCCTGTCTCAAAATAAAAAAATAAAAAAAATCAAATAAAGATTTTTTTTTTAAATTCTGAGATAATTTGGGGGGGGCGACTTTTTCTTTTTTAAAATCACAGGCCCTCTTTGTTGCTTTTTGTGAGTCTGTCACTCACTAACTTCCTGGCCTCTCTGAGGAAGTAGGGGAGGCCAGGTCTGTGCTCTTCAAGTACAAGCAAGGCTTGACTCAGAGCACGGGCAAGGAATGGCTGTGCCCCAACATTGTGTCTCGGAAGGCAGCAAGTCTCAGGGTTTGTTTCAGTTCTCTCTGGCTAACAGGGTGCTCTCCAAGAGCTCAGAGCCTCAGCAGCCCTTCTCGGCTTCCTGATGAGAGCAGCCACATTCCAAGATGCAGACTTTAATTTTCTATTTTCCACTGGAGTAACCAAGGCATTTCTTAGCACCGCTTTGCAGATGTCACGCTGTGTCCCTGGCCCTCCGTGCTCCACCCTGGCACTTGCTGCCTTTGCCTGGGGTTTCTACACCTGTCCCTGACTCATTACCTTGCAGCCACCTTCTGCAGAGTCCCTACAACTGTAGCCTCAGTGCTAAGGGTCACCACGGCTGAGTTGCACAGGCAACAGAGTCAGAGACGGCCCCTGCTCCCACTGTAAAGATTTTACAAGAAGATGAACTTACACGAGTGTTGCAAGTTGCTGAGAGCCTAGGTCGGTCAAATGTAGGCTATGGGTCCCCATGCAGGGTCTCTGGTGGACAGTTTATTCCCTGAATCCTGTGGTCTCGGCTTGGCTGGATCTTTCTTTTTTCTTCTGGTGTCCTTTAACCCCAAGCTCCTACAAAATTTCCTCCAATCCCTCCACAATGTTTTCCAAGCTCTACCCAACGTCTGGTGGTGTGTCTTTGCATTTGATCCCATCATTTTTCTAAGTGAAGCTTTTCTGATGACAATTAGGGTAGGACTAATCTCCAAGTATATCAGAGTATTATTAGAAATCATTTCATTGGCATTTTTTTCCTATTCATTATTTTCTACCCTGTCTCTGTATGCATCTGTTCCCCTGGGCGGTCCAGCCTCTGGTTCTTCGTACTCCAGGCATTGCGGGGGGGGGGTGGACATGCTCTCACAGCATAGGTCTCAAATGTGTCAATGGGTTGGACACTTCCACAATTTCCATGCCACCTTTGCTATGGCATGTCTTGTAGGCAGTACAAAACGTAGGTGAGATGTTTTGTGGTTGGGCTGATAGTCTAATCTGTCAGCTGGAAGTCTTTCTGGTTATAGGAGAAGGCTCAATATACCCAACTACTAGGAATCTAATCCGGGATTACCCCTAACAGATTCCTAGAACTTTCCATTGCACTAGGTTTCCAGCTTGTCCCAGAGATACCTCACAATCCTAAATCATACTCCCAACACTTTTCCCCATTGTCCTCCCCAAGGGATTCCTCCTTTTTCCATCCCTACCCTTCATTAGGACTCCTCCCTTAACTACACCTCACCCCAGTACAACCAAGAGAGATGGCTATTGTGTTTCCCCTTTGCAGCGAGATGCATGCATCTGTATCTTGGGCCCTCTTATTACTTAGCTTCTCTGGGCCTGTGGATTATAGCACACTTGTTCTTGACTTTAAAAGTAATTCCCACGTATAAATGAGTTTATATTGTATTTGTTTTCATGTGCCCTTCATTTGCCAGGGTGGAACAGGATATTGATTTTAACAGCTGTAGAATTCTCCAGCGTGTAAACGTAAAATACTTTCTTTATCCATTCTTCAGTCGAAGGACTTTAGGTTTTTTCCTAGCCATTACCAATAAAGACTGTATGACAATAATTTAGCAAGTGAGCTAGTATGTATTTTTTTTTCCTGAAAAGCCAAAGTGTTGACTTCCAACATCATTGTACAAGTTTACACTTCCACCAACAATGTAAAAGCGTTCCCCTTGCTCTACACCCCTGTTAACACAAGCTGTTACTTGGTTTTTTGGTTTTAGCCATTCTGTCAGGTAAGAGGGAATCTCAAAATCATTTTATTTGCTTTTCCCTGATGACTAAGGATGTTGAACATTTCTCTTAGTGCATTACTTTAAGCGAGAGTGTTCTGTTGGGAATTCCGTTTAGATCTGTACTGTTGGTCCATGTCACCACAGCCATTAGGCTGGCAAAACATGGAGAGTTTGACTGCACTCATCACAGTAGCTTACACTGAGTCAGCGGATGCTCCAGGAATAGAGAGTGCAGTCTGAGATGTGAGAAAACCAAAGCTGGGATTCCTGGGCTTGCAGGCATCAAGTCTCCCCTAGAAAACTTTCTCCACGTTTCCAAGAAAAAAAAAAACATAGCCATAACCATACTACAAACCCTTTGACTTATGATGGTGTCAGGTCTGTTAGATATGCATGTACTACTGTGACACAAATATTGTGGGAGTAACCAAGAGATGTCTGACTGGACTTAAGATTCACTCCCTGACATGGACACCACACCTGATGCTGCTTGGCTGACCAAAAACCTGAGAATAGATATGATAGTTCAGAGACCTGGGGGAAATCTAAATAGGACCATTCTACCAAAGAAAGAGGAAAACAGTGACTCCTAATGATCTCTTATGCTCATAGATGATTGCCTTGCTCAACCAACATCAGAGAAGCGTCCTCCTGAAGCAGATCACAAGACAAACTGAGACCCATAAGCAGATCTTATGTAGAGTGAGACACCTTGGAACACTCAGTCCTAAACTGGAGAAGTAGCCTCATGCACCCATTCTTAACCCAGGATAATCTCCACTTGATAACCCCTTGCAATTGTAAGTTTAGTTTTTTTTTAAGGGGGTCTCTAGGGAAACAAATATTTAAGTGCAGTCCTCATGTTCATCAGCAAACGGCCAACAGAAAATGAACCCATTTCCATCTATGGAGGAGGCTCCTGGTTTCATAATGTCCTATCAGGACTTTTTGTAATTTACTTTCTATATTTCATTATTATTTATATACGGATTTTTTCTCTTTTAACTCTGCATGTCCTTAGTGTGTATAATATGGATTCCATGTTATTGGTTGTAAGGTATTTTATGCCTATTCTTAGTCATGGAGAAGGGGTTTCTGACATCCTCACCTCATTTTGGTTTGAGGAAATGACCAGTGGTAGACTGACTGCATTTGTGCACTAAGACAATGATGATATACCTGTTTCTACATGATCCACATTACTTGGATGCAGAGAGTGAATAAAATTGAAATATTAAATCATCAATTATCATAAATAATAAATAAAATAATTTAATTAATTAATACCAGAATGGAGTCTTGTTTGCAAGTCATGGGATGTGTAGATGGGAGGTGATGAGGGGGTAGATATAATCAAAATGCATTGTGTACGCTCACAAAATATATTCTTCATTCGATGAACACCTTCCTACCCATTCAAAACCTTTTTCTCCTTCCAAAATATCATGGGAAGCCAACTCTCATCTCTTTGCCTGCATAGATCTATTCATTATAGAAATGCTTGCCTAATTCTAGACTTGTCTCTGGCTTCTTGGCTAGCTCCGTAACTTTGAGCCTTGCCTGTGCTGTAGCATGTATTAGCACATGCTACAATTAGTCAGTCCCTCTACAGAACAACACCTGTGCAGTTTGGATTTCTGATTTTAATTCTCTGGGGGATTTACACATCAAGAGAGGAACAAAGTCAAATTAGTTGCCTTTGTAATTTTGAAGAACTAGCCAAGTATTTCCGAAAGTAGATAAGGTCTTCTATATGTGCCCCAGAAATGTGCCAGGATTCTAAGATTCTCCATCCTCGCCAATCCTTGGAATATCTGGGTGTAAAATGTAGCCACTTCTGTGTGAATTGAATTGTTACCACTGGACAAAAGTGGTACCCTCCTCAGGTTTAGTTTGAAGTTTACTGAAAGGTAATATTGAACAGTATTACATGTGATTTAGTAGTGACTTGTATACCTTCTCGAGAAAAAGGACTATTTAAGATGCTTAAACATATAATTTCAGCATGTCAATTGTTTTAAATGCTTGTTTATTTTTTTATTTTTGTTCCTTAAACAACTTTAAATAAACTTAAAATAATATATCAAATAGAATATTCATAATTGGTAGATATTTTCTCTCCTTATTGATAGCATTTTTAGACAATGTAAACCAAATACTAACAATTTATTAAAAACCAGTACTCAAAATAAACACAACATTGAAAACATCAGAAGGAGTAAAAAGGCTATTTCTCAGGGGAGGGGAAGGCTGGCTGTGGGGTTGGAACTGCTGCTGGATGGAAGTCAGCAGCTGATCATGAGGGGCAGGGGCAGCAGCTCAGCTGTAGGACAGACTCCAATTGATGATCACAGGTGACAGGGCTATTCTCTAAATAGGTAGGCCCACTGTAGCAAGCAGGAGATGACTGAAAGATACATTGTATCTACAGACATACTGAGACGCAGGTTCCACAGCTGCTATCACGTGTGCTCTCTGGGCTGCTGCTTGCAATTACTCACGGATCAAAGAAACTTCTGGAGGTTTTTGTGCCCTCCTCCTCTGGTGCCCAAGTTGGATCTGGCTCCAGATTGTCTCTTTCCCATGCTGATTTACACCCATTCAATCTGTGGATCTGAGGATGTGTGTCTCCCCAGATCCCACTCTTCCTCATCCTTGGCCTGGGAATCCTTGGCACGTTCTTCCTGCAGCTGGGTCAGCAGCCTCGTGACACGGACACTAAGATCAGGGTTGGGCATGTACACACTCAAGTAGGCCTTCAGGTGTTTCAGAGGCAACATGTCTGATGGGTCACAAAAGTCCTCAGGGTTCTTGTCCAGCCATGTTTCCAGGAAGCTATGGAGGGTGTTCTTTACTTGTTCATCCTCTTTAGAATAAGGGCTGAAGTATGTGTACCTAGAGAAGACCAGAGAGAATGTCACCTGGAAAGATCCAGGCCCCTCACCTAATACTGGCAGTTCTGGCTGCTCTCAATTAGCACTTCACCTGCACACAATAGGTGCTTTCAATGTATCTGTGCAAAGGTTGAACACAGGCTTCTCTATCCAGACATCTCCTTGGTCACATGGTTTCCTGGATTATCCTTCATGGGTCTCTACTTGGGACACATCTCTAGTGGGTACTCTAAAATTTTCAGAACCTCCTTTATATATGAGAGAATTGCATCCACTGAGGCCTCAGAAACACTGGGTGAAGGATAAAGTGCTTTTTCAAGGTAGAGGGGTTGGTTACATCCATTTTAGGGTCTCAGCTCTGGTCACTTGGACCAAACCTGGGAGAAGGAATTGCTTAATGCATGCTAATGGGTTCTGACAATTATATAGACAATAAACAGATGGAGACAGAGACTTAGACAGAGACAGAGACGACAGAGACTGAGATGAAGAGGGAGAGTGACAGAACAGGAGAAGGAAATGGAAAAGATAGGGAGATGGAATAGGAGAGAGAGAGAGAGAGAGAGAGAGAGAGAGAGGGAGAGAGAGAGAGATTGATTCCTGGAACCAACAGGAGGATTTGAGAACTACAGGCTTGGAGATGGGCACTCACCTCACAAACAGCAGATCCAATACCAGGAGGGGGCTGGCAAAACTTCAGTATGTAGACAGAAAAGCCAGGACAATGAAGGGGTCCCCTTCCTGCAGAGAAGGCACCAGGGTGTTCATCTGCTCAACCACAGTCTGTGCCCTGGTGCAGGACTCTCTCCGGGGCTGCATCTGGTCCTGTTGAGCAGAAGCATCCTCCACCTGAGTAGAGATCAAAGTGGAGGGTTCAACCTGGTGCACACCTGCAGCCTTCTGATTGGTTCTCCTCATCCAAGCTCCCCTGAATTGTTTCTCTGCCAAGCACACAGAGAAAAGAACATGGTTACCTGGTCTGTGTGGTCCTGTCCTTGGCTGGCCTTGGTCAAATTTGTTCCCTTTTGGGAAAATGGCCACAGGCATTGAAGGCAAGAGTGAACCCCGTGCCTCCAGACACCATTATGGCCTTCCCTCTTGTCTTTCTTGAGGCCTGAGCCTCGAGTAGTCCCAAGACAGCAAGAAAACATCCTGCCCTCTCTACTGTCTCTGACAAGTGAGCCTGCAGGCCTTGCTCTGACTGGTGGGTTGCCTGGTTACCAAGGTTCTGCATTGTTAGGTCATTTTCAAGAGGGTGGTTCCATTACTGACCCTTCTTCAACAGGACTTTCCTTAAAGGCTCCCACGTCCCCTCCCGTTTCCTAGGTGCACAAATAAACACAGGTACACATCTGTTTCCCACTCCACTGTTCCCAAGAGATATCTCGATATGGACAGCACCTCAGCTTTGCAAGCTGAGTCCCTACGGTTGAACTGCATCTGTAACCATGATCATAAAATTCAGCCCTAATTATCCCAATCTCTGTAAACATACCCTTGGCATGTTTCCTTGACCTTGTGTGCATTCTGTGTGTTGTGAGATCACATGCATGCCTGTGAAAGCCAGCAGCCCCACAATGTCAGTGTGCCTGCATAGGAATTATCTGTCCCAGAGTCAGTTTCCACCACCATGATCATTTCAGGGCTTAAGCCCAGAGGTTTACAGCCCTTTGTGAACAGCTGACCTAGGAATATCCACCAGCTTACAAGATGGAGGCTGGCACCCCAGCACTCTTTCAGAGGGGATTCATCCTCCATTGCTTCTTCTTTCAATTCCTGCTTGAGTCCTTGAGGTGATTCTCTCCAGGGATGGACTGTGACCCGTCACCTGCAAGAAAACTTTCTTTCCTCAGTAGCATTTAGTCCTGGTGCTGGTCAGAGCAACTGAATGAAACTTGAACAACAATCACCACCCTTTCTCTGTCCCCACCCTGTGGTACGTGGCAGCCAATCTCTTCTCTAGATCCTCATCTCCCTCACTCCCTGGTATCCCATCTCTTCCTCTATACTTCTGTGTTTTCTTTTTCTGCCCTTCCCAGTGGTTTTACTCCAAAGTCATTCACTGTTCAACCCCTGGTCATCTCCGTCCTTTAAACAGAGTGTCTGTGTCAAGCTTTAGCAAGCCAGTGAGCAGAGGAGTCCACATCGTGTGCATGAGTTCAGACTCATGCACTCCACCAATGGTGGGCAGTGTCACGGGAAATCACTATCTTGTCTCCCTTGCCTAATGAAGCAGAGTGGAGTTCATTGCTCCTTTGCTCTTCCCTGGGATGTTTTCTTAGTTTCTTTTGTTTCAATTCCCAAAAGTTGTTCAGGATCTCCTGCGTGTGCACATGCATGTGCAGGCTAGTTCCTCCCAGTACGTGTGAGGAGGGCATGTGCATGAGATCATTCTTACATATGTTATGTGCATTTGTGCAAGTGCATGCATGAAAGTACATGGGAGTGCTTACATGCTTACATGCTAAAATACATGTGCATCTGTGTGTGTGTGTGTGTGTGTGTGTGTGTGTGTGTGTGTGTGTGTGTGTGTTGGTAGACTGTAACATTCTTTTACTGGTTAAGGCAAAAGCCAGAATATTTTAAAATGACTTGGCACACAAAAAATACTGGGAGCTAACATTTTTTTTCAAAGGAACATAGTTCCATATCATGGTCTTGAGCTGCATCCTCTGTTGAGACAATATAAAAGACAATAAACTCTGGGACTCTTGGTGGCTGTGTTCCTACAAGTAGGTGAGTTGTCGGCTCCATTGGTAATGGGAACAGGGACATCTAAGTACAGAGGATATATCTGTGAAGGTGCCAATTCCACTTGATAAGTTGGAAATTATCCAGACATGAACAGCCTATGTGGAGAAGGACTATGCGACGTGAGGATTGTGTCCCAAGCATCTAGGAGGCTGACCATGTCACCAAGACGAAGACACAAAACTCCCTTAGCTTCCTTACAGCAGCACAGGCACAAATCAGGTAGAGGCATACAACTGTGATAGAAAGGCAGTGGAAGACTAAATATTACCACTGACCCAGCGAGATGAGGAGTTAAAAACATTGACTGTAGGACAGAGAGTTAGTAGAGCAGCCATAGAGTTAACAAAATCGCAGACTTCCAAGATGGCTGGCTTCTTCTTCATTGTCTTGACCTGCATAACACTTGGTAGTTTAACACAAAGGACTGGTAAAGGTTTTCTCCATCAGTAGCTGCTCAACGTCCCCATCTTCCTGCTGCTCTTGAGCCTGAACTACTTCAGATGTTATCCCCTTCCCCCCCCCCATCACCCATATCACCTCCCCCATCCCCCTGCTTCTATGAGGATGCTTCCACTCCTAACCACCCACTCCCACCTCAACACCCTGGCATTATCCTACACTGGGGAATCAAGTCTTCACAGGACCAAGGGCTCTTCCTCCTAATGATGCTGGACAATGCCATCCTCTGCTACATGTGTGGCTGGATTCATGGGTCCTTCCACATGTGCTGATTGGTTGGTGGTTTGGTCCCTGAGAGCTCCAGTGGGATCTGGTTGGTTGATACTGTTGTTCTTCTTATGGGATGGCAAACTCCTTCCACTGTTTCAGTCTTCTCTCTAACTGCTCCGTTGGATTCCCCTTGTTCAGTCCAATGGTTAGCTGCAACCATCCTCATCTGTATCAGTAGGGCTCCAGCAGAGCCTCTCAGGAGACACCCATATCTGGCTTCTGTCAACAAGCACTTCTTGGCATCAGGAATAGTGATTGGGTTTGATAGATGCATATGGGATGGATCCCCAGGTGGGGCAGTCACTAGAGGATGTCATTCTCCAGTCCAAGCTCCACTCTTTGTTTCTGTATTTCCTCCCCTGAGTATTTTATTCTTTCTAAGAAGGAATGAAGCATTCACATTTTGGTCTTCCTTCTTCTTGAGCTTCATATGATCTGTGAATTTTTCTTAGGTGCTCCAAGCTTTTGGGCTAACATCCACTTCTCGGTGAGTGCATACCATGTGTGTTCGTTTGTGACTGGGTTACCTCTCTCAGGTCGATATTTTCAAGTTCCATCCATTTGCCTAATAATTTCATGTAGCCATTGTTTTTGATAGCTGAGTAGTACTCCATTGTGTAGATGTACCACATTTTCTGTATCCATTCCTCTGTTGAAGGGCATCTGGGTTCTTTCCAGCTTCTGGCTATTATAAATAAGGCTGCTGTGAGCATAGTGGAGCATGTGTCCTTGTTATATGTTGGAGCATCTTTTGGGTATATGCCCTGGAGTGGTAAATCTAGGTCTTCAGGTAGAACTATGTCCAATTATTGGAGGAGCCTCCAGACTGATTTCCAGAGTGGTTGTACCAGCTTTCAATCCCACCAACAATAGAGGAGTGTTCCTCTTTCTCCACATCCTTGCCAGAATCTGCTGTCACCTGAGGTTTTGATCTTAGCCATTCTGATTGTGAAGTATGGGTGGTATCTCAGGGTGGTTTTCACTTGCCATTCCCTGATGACTAAGGATGTTGAACACTTTTTTTCTAAATTTATCTATTTATTTATTCATTTTTACACTCCATATTTTATTCTGCTCAGGTCCAACCCCTGAGGGTTCCACATGCTATACCTCCTTCCTACACCCCTGGCCTGCCCCCGCACCCACCTCCACAAGGAAGTCCTCACTCCACCCACCCCACAGGACCTCTAAACTTCCTGGGGCCTCCAGTCTCCTGAGGGTTAGGTGAATCCTCTATGAATGAACCCAGACCCAGGAGTCCTCTGCTGTATATGTGTTGAAGGTCTCAGCTGGTGTATGCTGCCTGGTTGGTGATCCAGTGTCTGAGAGATCTCACTCGTTCAGGTTAATTGAGGCAACTGGTCCACCTGCAGGATTGACTTCCTCCTTAGCTTCCTCCAGCTTTTCCCTAATTCAAGCACAGAGGTTGGCTCATTAGTTGGGTGCACATTTCTTAGGTGCTTCTCAGTCATTCGGGATTCTTCTGTTGAGAATTCTTTGTTTATCTCTGTACCCCATTTTTAACAGGATTATTTGATTCTCTGGAGTCTAGTATCTTGAGTTCTTTGTATATATTAGATATTAACCCTCTATCAGATGTAGGATTGGTAAAGAACTTTTCCCAATCTGTTGGTTGCCATTTTGTCCTATTGATCGTGTCCTTTCCCTTACAGAGGGTTGGCAATTTTATGAGGTCCCATTCGTGGATTCTTGATCTTAAAGCATGAGCCATTGGTGTTCTGTTCAGGAAATTTTCCCCTGTGTCTATGTGTTCAAGGCTCTTCCCTACTTTCTCTTCTATTAGTTTCAGTGTATCTGGTTTTATGTGGAGGTCTTTGATCCACTTGGACTAGAGCTCTGTACAAGGAGATAAGAAATGGTTGAATTTGCATTCTTCTCCATGCTGACCTCCAGTTGAAACACCTCCATATGTTGAAAATGCTGTCTTTTTTACATTGGATAGTTTTAGGTCCTTTGTGAAAGATCAAGTGACCATAGGTGTGTGGGTTCATTTCTGGGTCTTCAATTCTATTCTATTGATTTACCTGCCTGTCTCTGTACCAATATCATGCAGTTTTATCATGATTGCTCTGTAATACAGCTTTAGGTCAGGGATGAGGATTTCCCCAGAAGTTCTTTTATTGTTGAGAATAGTTTTCTCTATCCTAAGTTTTTTTTTCTTTTCCAAATGAATTGGCAAATTGATCTTTCTGATTCTATGAAGAATTGAGTTGGAATTTTGATGGGGATTGCATTGAATCTGTAGATAGCTTTGGGCAAGATGGCCATTTTTCCACATTAATCCTGCTAATAATCCATGAGCATGGGAGATCTTTCCATCTTCTGAGATCATCTTTGATTTCTTTCTTCAAAGACTTGACGTTCTTATCATATAGATCTTTCACTTGCTTGGTTAGAGTCACACCAAGGTATTTTATAGTATTTGTGGCTATTGTGAAGGGTGCCATTTCTTTCTCAGCCTGTTTATCCTTGAGTAGATGAAGTCTACTGATTTGTTTGAGTTAACTTCATATCCAACTACTTTGCTGAAGTTGTTTATCAGCTGTAGGAGTACTCTGGTGGAATTTTTGGGGTCACTTAAGTATACTCACGTATCGTCTCCAAATAGTGGTATTATGACTTCTTCCTTTCCAATTTGTATCCCTTTGACATCCCTTTCTTGTCTAATTGCTCTGCTTAGGACTTCAAGAATTACATTGAATAGGTAGGGAGAGAGTAGAAAGCTTGTCTAGTCCCCTGATTTCAGTGGGATTGCTGCAAGTTTTTCTCCATTTAGTGTGATGTGGGCTGCTGGTTTGCTGTATATTACTTTTACTATGTTTAGGTACAGGTCTTGAATTCTGGCTGATCAGGACATGTTTATGCCAAACCTATAAGCCAGTCACCGATATAGTCATTTTTGCAACTGACCAACCCTAAAGAGGGGAGGGAAACTTCATAAAGGCCCTTAAAATAACATTCATAGAAACAACCCCTTACTTTTGTGTTCTTGAATGCTTCTTCTGTTCTCCCTCTCTGTTTCTGTGTGAATCTGCCAGTTGTTGTGTGTCTCTGTTTGTCTTTGTGTCTCTCTACATCTTACTCTGTCTGTCTCTCAGTGTTTCTGTCTGTCTCTGTCCCTCCCTCCCTCCATCCCTCCCCTCCTCTCTGACTTCCCTCTCTCTTTCTCTCTCCACCAACACTATCCGCATCATCTCTAACGGTTCCTCCTTCATTCTTCAGAATAGGGCAGGCCTCTCATATATATTTAGCAGCCCTGGCTTCTCAGTTTGCATTAATACAGGGCACCTCCTCTTCTATTAAGGCTGGAGCATGCAACCCAGTGAGGGGAGAGGCTCCCATGCACAGGCAACAGAGTCAGAGATGGCCCCTGCTCCCACTGTTAAGACTTTGCAAGAAGGTGAGCCTACACGAGCTGCTGAGGGCCTAGGTGCTGACAGTCACAACTTCTGAGTAACTGTCAGGAGCCTGCCACTGTGCTGGGGACTCACTCCTCACCTCAGACAGTCACACTTGGTCACATGAAAGGCTGGTGATCCATTATTCTGAGATATATTGTGCTTCTGTCATGACATGGTTAAGGTATGGCTTCTGGTCATCATGTGGACCAGCCTGTGTGCAGTGTGGGCAAACGTGGCTGGTTTCCCCGGCGAGGGGAGAAATAAAAATAAAAATGCACTGTCTTTCTTATTGAAGAGTTAAATGAAGCAAAACACCATTTAAAATGTTGTAAAGAAGTTGCCTGGTAGAAATTCAAATTCCCCCCAGGGTCAGCACTTTTTATAATCCAAATGTATGTTTAAGTTATTTCTCCCTAGAAACCACACTGCTTTAGTTAGCCAATCAGGTAAAAAGGTGAGGCTTAGCTCTGACCAATCAAGAGTGAGGCACAGGACCAATTTTGCATTAGGAAGAAAAACCTAGTGGGATCCCACTGGGTGTGTTTACTTGATGAATCAAGGCTGCACACCCTTCTACAGAAATGATCCTTTATCCTGCTAAACACTTTGAATTGTGTGGTCAATTTCTTAAGACTCCAGATTCCTTACATGTGTGGATAATTACATTAGTTTCATTTACAACTGTGAAATACCCTGCCAACAGCAACTGAAGAAAGAAAAATTATTGGGTTCACAATTCTAGGCTGCAGGCCATCAGAGCAGGGAAGTTACATAATCAGAAGAGAGAAGGAACACATGTACTCAGGTATACATGCTGGTCCTCAACTCCTTTTTATTCAGTCCAGGTCCCAAGCATAGGAAATGATGCCACCCATGGCGGGTGGGTCTTTCAATGCAAATTAAGGTAATGCGTCTCAGAAATTCTCCAAGGTCCTTCTCCCTGGTAATACTAGATTGTGTCAAGTTGACAAATAAAACTATCACAGTCACAGAGCCTCCCTAAGGTGGCAGTTGGCAAATTGTATCAGGATTAATAAGGAACAGAAGGGATGGACAGGGGAATTCCATGCACAGAGAGAAATCTGCAGGCCCGTTATTGTTAGCTTAGCGTCTATGCTTCGTTTGTTCTGAGTTATCCCCACCCCAGCTCAAATGTCCCTGGGGGAAACTGAAAGTTGGTGACAGCAGGAATGGACATGGCTCTTTGTTTCGAGAATTGATTAAACCCAAACATCCACAGGAGGGGAGAAGGACAGGAGGGACAATAGCAAGAAACAGACATCAAGAGTCTCAGAAATGTCAGGCTGACCACCTGACCGGAGAGGTGAGCCAAGATCCTGAATGACTGACAGCCACTCCCTTCTCCAGATGTAAACATATATATCTGCTCGCTGAAAATTAGGCACAAGACAGGCATCTATTACGTTAATCCACCATATTTCCCGATTATCAACCTCTCTGAATAAAGAACAGATTTAAGATGCGATTCCTGGGATCTGGGGAGAAAGTTCAGTGAGGAAGAGTACTTCCTCTGTAAGACTTAGGACCTAATTTCAAATCCCCAGTGGCCACATTAAAAGCTGGCCTGGCTGTACATACCTGTAACTCTGGGATTGGATTGGGAAGGGGATTCTGAGAGATCTCTGGCCAGTCAATAGCTCAAATGACAAGCTTCCAGTTCAGTGATAGGCCCTTTCTCAAGGCAATCTGTCAGAGAGTGACAGAAGAGGATACTAACTCTGGTTTCTGAAGGGGCGCACATGGGTGCATACACTTGTACACGCACATGGGTACACACACACACACACATATGCATGCACACACATACGCACAGGCACGTGCATGCATGTGCACACACACACACACACACACACAAAGAGAAGGCCATAAGGGCCAGTTAATACTTAGATAACAGCCAAAAGTAAACTATGATGTTATCTGTTGGAACAAGCACCCAAACCTTAGCACAGCTTATGCCATGATAGAAGTACCATGTGTGCCTTGGAACCTAACTTGTAGTCAGTAACACCTGTCAAAGCAAAGATCTAATTGACCAAAGTCCAGAATTCCTAATTTTGGCTTCTGGCTAACTATTTTTTGACAACTGAGATGTGTCAACTCAGGATGCAGTTTCTGTGCTTAAAACCTCAACCTGAGAAAGTCTTATGATTGCACAGGCATCTCAAACACCCAGTGTAGTTACCAGCTGGCTAATAAAGCCTTTCTACTGGCTTGAACTCATCCCCATGATGATAACTGGTAGATAATTCACAATGTTACTGGCAGCCCCAGCGAGATGTCCAGGGATCAAACTTTGAGGTACAAGGGACCTCAGAGCTCATCAGAGCAGGGAAGAGTGTGGCAGTCAAGGGACTTCTAGAGCATGGACAGCATGAGATGTTCCAGGGTCCCAGGATTCCCTCTGATCAATTGCTGCCTGACACCTCAGAGGTATCTGACACCTCCACACCAATAGGGAACAAAATTAGAAGTCACCTGGTGTGTCACCCCTGGAGCTAAATCTGATTAAGATACGTTCTGTTTAAGACACAAATGAAGATTGACGTAAGTGCTGATTCAGTGTCCAGGATCCATGGGAGATGTCACCAGGCTGGCCTGGACTGTTCAGGTGTAAGGATGTGTAATACTCACTTCTGGTTGTCTTTACTATGCATCTCTGTCTGCACAACTCTCCTTCTGCTTCTGTCTGGATACAATGGATTCTCCTTTCTGTCTGCCCTGACTGGGAGTCAACACTGACCAAGGTAAGAGGGCTCAGGACAGTTTTCACCAGGCCCTTTTTAGGAAGACTGAAGATGGCTTCTAGAAAACCTACCTTCCGAGGTGAATGAGGTCATACAATAACCCCAAGGATCACCCACTGGGCTCCCAGAATGCTCACCAGGTGTTCATCCGCAGAGACCCAGACAAGAAAATCAGCAACCGGCGTCGCTTTCTGTTAAGCCGTTGGCCCTAGGTGTTAAAAAGAAACTTCAGAAGTTGAAAGGATTTGAAAATTTTAAATAGGTACCGGTTATTGGAGATCCCTCAAAAGTTAACAATGACCACGGCTCTGTAGGAGAACAGCAAGACGAAAGATGAAAGGAAGCTCAGAAGGGAAGCCAGAGACGCCGGTGGGGAAAAAAAGAAAAAAGATTGATGTGTTGTCTTATGCAAGTGATCAAAAAGGAACCCACACCCAGACACCCCAAAAGAAACCAGAGGCCTAACTGTCCGAAAGACTTAATCCTGTTTCTACCAGTTGGCTACCTTGCTGCTCTTGAGATGACTGGAACAAATCCTAATACCTTTTGGTGTTCTATTCCTTAAAGGAGGCGTAGGACGTAAATATAAGGTCCAGAGCACTTGGCCCTGGTCTTTCTGGAGTCTCGGCAGAGGATCTTCCGAGGTCACTATCGATTTCATCTGTGGGCTGGGACCCTTCTGAGTTTGAGAGCTCTCTGCCAGCTCTAAATCCAGCCAGCTCCAGTTTCTCGGTTGCTTGTTCTTTAAAATTAATCCGTTCTTTAAGCTCCTGTATCTGGATCTTTGATCTTATCATATAAAGCGTTAATCAAGTTGGCACTTTCAACAGCCTCCTGGAGAGGTACTTAGTGCTGGATGTGGGCTTACCTGAGTCGGGGAAGCAAGAAGCAATAACAGGTGGCGTGAGGACAGCATCCAAAAGAGCCCTGGATCCTCACTACAGGATGTGAACAGCAAGCACAGCGGGCTGCTGGGGGCCCCACCGCTCTGTCTCCAGCATAGCCACTTCATGGCTCAAATGTTCTTTTCCACAAAGAATCCCATGTTGGGATAGCTATTCCTCTGCCACCTCACAGGAATCCTCTGTGTCCCCAATCTCCAGTCAACAGCTTCTTCAGGCCCCCAGACTTCCAGTAAGAGGCTAAGACAATGCTTAATGGGAGAGACATCTGTCCATGTTATGCACAGTGGATAGACCCCACCAGGCTTTCAGTACACACTCAGACTGAAACAGGGAGAAAATAGGCCATGCCGTCATAATAGATCAAAAGAGGGACTGTCCTGAATAGCGAGACATACTGTGATGAAACACTGTCCAAAAACAACCTTGGGGGTAAAGGGACTTATTTGCTTTAATAGGTCATTAAGGAGAGTCAGGGCAGAAATTCAAGGGAGGAAACTGAAAGGTAGGAACTTAAGCAGAGACCATGGAGGAACACTGGTTGCTAGCTTGCTCAGCAGCCTTTCTTACACAGCCCAGACCTACCTGCCTGCCTAGGGAATGGCACCACCAACAGTGGACTGTGCCCTCCTATATCCATCAGCAATTAGGAAAATTCCCCCCAGAGACACGCCCACTCATCACCTGATAGAAGCAATTCTTCAACAGGGAGTCCCTCTCCCCATGTAAGCGTAGGCTTGTGTCAAGTTAACAGAAACTCTGACAAAGACACTTAGTTCAGCCCGTGGGGAAAGGTATGCCAAGCTGAGGACCATCATGGGGGAGGGAAAGCAAGAGGAGGGAGGGGAGAGGAATGCTGGCGCTCAGCTTGCTTGGTCCGGTTTACTCAGTCCAGATTCACAGGGATGGTGTTGCCTACCCACACATGTACCCTGCAGACAGTCCCAGAAGTATGTGTCCGAGGTGAATCCAGATCACTAGATAGCATCACAAGAAAAGACATCTCAATACACCCACCCTGCCTTTACCTTCAAGTACCTTTCTCCAGGGATGGTTAGCGAGTTCCAAGGCTCCTAGTGACATACAGCTCAGCCCACTTGTATTCCAGAGAGGTTCTCTTTCTCAGTGGTTTACTCTGACTTGTGTCCCGAGTTCAGATCCGCTTGTGACCTCTGGACCAATGACCGAGGACAGAGATATGGGGAATGCTTTGATTGGTCAAGCTTTGGTCACTTGATCACATATGGAGCTGTGGGTGGAGCTAGCCTCTGAAACACGTGATCTGAGAAGGGAGGCAGCAGCGGAACTCCCAGGTAAAACAAATGTATATATTCTTGCCAGATGAGGGAGACCAGGTCCGGAGAAAGAGGGATGGATAACAGGTAAGGGACCTTCTGCGGGTTTATGTATTATTCTACGCTTACAGAAAAAAAAGTGAGTTTAGAAGGGTGAGAGGGTGGTGATGGGAGACTGTCTGAGCACAGCCAAGAGCTTTGGACCACTGTCTCAGCTTACTCCTTTGATAGGAGAATAACTTCCTGGAGTCGCCAAAGTAGACGGGCATTTCTTGTTCCAGTAAGTCATGCTCCATTTATTAAGAATAAGCAGGGAGATGGCTCAGTGGTTAAAATGTTTGCTGCCTAAGCTTGAGGGCAAGAGGTCAGATCCCCAGTGTCCATGTAAAAGCTGGATGTGGGAACACATGACCCTAACCCCAGGATGGGGTCAGGACTAAAGTGCGTGGATACTGAGGGCTCTCTGACTGCAAGTAAACCTTCCTTTTTAAGTCGCCACTGTCATGAATTCTGACACCGTGGCCGGAAAAGTAGTTGATGCACTTAAGCACCCATAGCACAGAGCCTGGCAGCCATCAAAGACTCTCCCTGTTTGCCCATCACTGGTCTGACCCTCCTCCCTCCCCTTCAGATACTTAGCAAATCAAGTAGTCTTGACATTGGGGAGAAGGGGAGCTGCTGGCTTGGCCTCCTACGCTCTATCCCTCTCTTCTCTCTGCCCCTCAGTACCCACTGTAGAGGCTCAAATGACAAAAGGGGAAACTGAGGCAGGAAGATGGTGGCTTGTCTTGTTCAGAAAGTCATAGGAGGATGAGAGGTGGGGCAGAGAGAATTCAGTTAGAGACTGATTTACAGACCTCTAGGTCTCGAGCATCTGGAGGATCACTCTTTTTTTTTTAAGATTTATTTATTTACTTACTTATTTATTATAAGTACACTGTTGCTGACACACCAGAAGTGGGTATCGGATCCTATTACAGATGGTTGTGAGCCACCATGTGATTGCTGGGACTTGAACTCAGGACCTCTGGGAGAGCAGTCAATGCTCTAACCACTGAGCTATCTCTCCAGCCCTGGAGGATCACTCTTGGTTTACGCAGGTACCCACATCACCCAGAGTACGGTGGGCCTGCACCAACCTCCTTTATCTAGTGGGGTTGAGGGGGTGGGGCTGAGCAGCCTCTCTTGATTCCCTGATGTCCCTGCCCCTCACATACCCGCTCAGTTGCTTCTGCAGGTGTGTGCTAATGATAGATACTGTCACTAACTGTCAGGGGAGGCAGTGGGACTGGCCCCTGCTCTCTTTCTGGTCCTCCTTCCTGATCAAGTTCCTCTCATGTACCCACAGTGGCTTTCATTCCTCCTAGTCCCTTGTCCTGGTCTCATTCCTCCTTCACCTCCTTCAACTGAAACAAGTTCCCATACTCTAGAGGGCTTTTCTGGAACTGCATCCAGGGTATCTTGGATGCCTCCCAATGCCTCTGTACACAGCCAAGCTTCTGTGTGATTCAGTTGTGGAAGATTTGCACCTGTGGGCTTTAGAACATCACCCTTGAGCTACGAGGGCAGCGGCCTCCCTTAGGTAGAGACCTACAAGTTCTCCAGAATGTACATACTCTGGGAATACAGTGGAATTTAGTCTGCTCTCAGTGACTGGTTCATGAATAAAAACCCCTTAGTTTCCTTGTTTGAAAGTGGGACATGTAATTTACACTCAGAACGTTTTCAAGGCTAGGCTAGAACTATAATAACCCTTTGCCTATAATAAAAACCTTTACTACTTCCTTTTGTCTTGTCTCCTCTATTCCCTACCTGTTTTTTTCTTATTCTTATAAAAGTGTGTGTGTGTGTGTGTGTGTGTGTGTGTGTGTGTGTGTGTGTGTGTAAGTATGGAGGGAGGGAGAAGGGAGAGACAGGCAGAGATAGAGAGGAGAGAGAGAAAGAGAGAAAGAGAGGAGAGAGAGAGAGAGAGAGAGAGAGAGAGAGAGAGAGAGAGAGAGAGAGAGACTAGCCCAGATATAGTCCAGGCTGGCCCCAACTTTCTTTGTAGCCAAGGTGAACCTTGAACTTCTAATCCTCCTGCCTCCACGTCCTAGGTGCTGGGATGAATAGGCACGTACCATCCCTGCTTGGTTTTCTGCAAGTGCTTGGGGGTGAAATCCAAGGTTTCTTGAATGTTAAGCCAAGCCCATAAGGACTTCCTACTAAATAAATGACTTGGAGGTAAGTCCTCATGTCTAGTACATTCCTAAAATGCATAACATGGCCGCCATGCACCCATTCAGTTTCTTGACTTTCAAGGACCTACATTCTCCTCCCACTTCTACTCCATGAGTCTGGCCAATCCACTTATTTGTCTCTACTCAAGACCCACGGGATTGGTTGAAAGATAAGCATGTGATTCAAGTTAGTCCAATGGGAATTGAGCCCATGGATTTTACCCTAGGTTTTGGGAAAGGGAGGTCCTACTATGCCGAGATTATAAGTAGCAACTCAGTCTTGAGCTGTAAGAGATCGTCTCACCTGGGAAGAGACACTGACGCAAACAGAAGCTTCAGAGATATGGAGAGAGTACAGCCAGTGACGTCATATACCCGACCTTCAAATCTACCCGGAAGTTGACGAACTCTTTGGCTCGCAAATATTTTTGTTTCCCACATCCACACATCTTACAATGACCCTATGAAGTTGGATTCATTGTGGTGCCCATTGTGATGCCGCTTGTTCTGGGTCACACAAAGACCGTCCCTGAAACCAAGGCTCTGGATGAAAGGATGGATGAGCGAGCGAATGCACGGTAGAACTGGAAGGAAAAGCAAACAAGAATTTGCTGTCCTCTGCATTTTTCATGGGTGAAAAGTGCCCACATCTGATTGGAATTAACCCCTCTGGTTTATAACGTCCTTAGGTAAAACTCCCAAGGACAGAAGCAGCATGCTGAATCGGTCTGAGACAAGAGTATAGAGATCTTGCTGTGTCTCTATTTCCAGAATAACCCTATTCAGTGACACCATACAGGGCTCAGAGGCCTTATAAGTAAGTCCTTGGTCAAAACCATAGTTTGTCACCTGAGAGCTTTGTGACCTTGGACCAGATATCTGATCTCCCTAAGCCTTTTTTCTTATGCATAAAAAAAATGCACTTTCTGTGGTTGGCAAGAGAAGACACACAGAGCATGTGCTCATTTAGACACCAGCTCCTTTTAGAACCTTGCTCCCAGCCTCCCAGTTCTGTTTCTCTCCCCCCTTTAAAACAGCAAGGACAATAACCCTTTCACATTTAAGAGCACTGAATAGTTCTAGAAGCCCTTTCACTCAATAGCCACCAGCCGGCTACCTCCCCGGAGCCCTGGGAGCTTAAATGGGACATTGCATAGGAAATGCTTTGGAAGGAGAGAGGAGAGGGGAGAGAGAATCCAGCGCGCTATTATTAGACACGGCGAGGCGCGAGCCGGAGCCCACATGCGCCTCTCTCTAATCAAACTGACATTGCGGTTTACGGTGCGTTGAACACTGCGTTCCAGTCCAGGGAGCTAAAAATGGAAACTTGCAGAAACAGCGGCCGGGTTCAAATGGGAGCAGGGGCGGGTGTGTGCTGAGCCGGTGCCTGAGGGTCACGGAACAGCAAGGATGCCAGCTGGGTCCTCGCCACCCAAGCTGGGGTGACAGCGGGCCTCGGGCAGCTTCCACCTGCCACAGGCTCGTGTGGGCACCAGGAGCTGCAGCCTTGCAGATTCTGAGAGAGGGCAGGTCAGGGCACCAGCACTGGGGGCTTCGGTGTCCCTTTTCGGAAAGTAGAGATGTTTACCAAGAGCTATATCGCATGAGGACTTTGTCAGTTCATATTAATTAAACGGACATTATCCCAAATGCCTGAGTACTAGAAGCACTTCATTCAGGTCTGGTGTTTATTCGTTGGTGGTGGGTTTTGTTTCGTTTTGTTTTGTTTTGTTTTTTGTTTTGTTTTTTTTTTCCTGATTTGGATAGTCGTATCGAGGTCTTGCAGGGTAGGAACCAAATCTATTCAGAAATCTCATCTTTGCTTCCTAAGCGCTTATATATCCACAGCTAGGTGAGAACTATGCCCCGTCCTTTCGCCGTGCCTTTATTCGGATAGCACAGGAGGTCAAGTGTAGAATTCCCCCCATCTATGACATCATAATTGAGGGGCATGTCTTGTACCTGTAGCCTGAGCTAGCCTGAAACTCACTGTGGAGCTCAGGCTGGCCTTAAACTTGTGGCAATCCTCTGGCCTCTGCCTGAGGCAGAACTTCCCTGGTGTGTACAAGGCCCTGGAGAGGGTCTATCCTCAGCTCCCGAAGAAAACAATTTGGGCTTTCACCTTGTGGGTGTTTACCCTGGAGCTGCTGACCTGGTTTGCCCTGCCTTGACTGAAGTCCTCCCAGTGCTGTGTTCCCACCCCATGACCCCATCCTCACCAACAACAGACCCTGGTTAGTCCTTCCTCACGTAACCCCACGTACCCTGTAAGTTGACAATCTAAAACCACAGCGCACACTGGGAGACAAGCTCACTCCTTCGTTGACCACCTACTGTAGGCTGGATTCTGTCCTCTGCTTGGCAAGGCTTTGGGAGTGGGTAACCAGACCTTACACACACCAGGGAAGCATTAGATGGATGCCTAGGTGTCTGGTGGAGAAGGTTTGCCGCCCATTCTCGTTTCTCTCCCCTACTTGTGCAGTAAAATCCATGACTGTGCCTAACGAGTGCCGTGTACAACCCTGCCCTAAGCTCTCCCGTGACTCTGTATCTCCGATGACGCTTCTGCAGCCTAATCAGCCAATCCAAGTCTATCCCCAACCTCTAAGAGGCTGATCTCCAGTCTGGTGATGCTTTGATGTGTCCTGAGGACCCAAGGGCAGGTGATTGCCATAAAACCTGCACTTGTAAGAGCCTCCCTGACTCAGAGGTGGCGCAGCCCTGGGGAGAGGGGACCAGGACTCCACAAGTTCTCGGCTTTTGAGACAGAGAGAAGCTAAGGAATCAAAGCCTGGCAGGGCCCATTATGAACTTCAGACCGCTCCAAAGAAACACTTCCCACCTTCCCATAGAGCCCCAGAAGCCACACAATAGCTAGAAATGAAGAGATCCGGTTTCCTGTCTGGGACAGACGGTTCCAACTTGTCCCCTGTGACCTGGCTTCTCACTCTCCTTGTCTGTAAAATGCAAGGCTGAGGAGCTCCCTCAGAAAACACCTGCCAGCAGATATGAAGACCTGAATTTAATTCCTGGAACCCATGTGAAAGCAGTGGGTGTGGCAGTGTGAGCTTGTACTCTAAACATTGTGTATGGGGGGGAGGGGACCTCGGGGACCCACAGCCCAGCCAACCTCACCTAATGGATGAGCTCTAAGCCAGTGAAAGCCAGTCTCAAGGAAGGCGGGCAGTTCCTAAGGATGGCATCTGAGACTGCCCTTTGTCCTACACCTCTCTCTCTCTCTCTCACACACACACACACACACACACACACACACACACAAACACACATACCATACACACATATACTTTCATAAATACACATTAACAACTTTTAAACTTCCGTTCTACCCATCTTCATTTTTTGTTTTATGTGTGTGTATACATGTATCTGTAAATATATATGTGTGTATATGTATGTATATATATATGTGTGTGTATGTGTATATATGTATTTGTGAATATGTATATATATGTGTATGTGTGTATATGTGTGTATATGTATATATGTGTATTGTATATGTGTATGTGAATATGTGTATGTGAATATGTGCATATGTGTGTATGGTGCATATGTGCATATATGTATGTGAATATGTATGTATGTGTATATATATGTATATGTAAACATGTGTGTATGTATATATATGTGTGTATGTGTGTATATGTGTATGTGAATATGTATTTATGTGTGTATATGTGTATATATGTATTTATGTGTATTGTGTATGTGTATGTGAATATGTGCATATATGTGTATTTGTACGTGTGCATATATGTATATGTGTGTATGCATATATGTGTATGTGAATATGTGGATGTGTGTATATGTATATGTGTATGTGTGTATATACATATATATGTGTGTGTGTATGTATATGTATGTGTATGTTCAATGCACAAGAGTGCATATTAAAAGACAACTTACAGAAATCAGATTCTCTCCCCCAACCATGTGGGTCCTAGGGACCAAACTTCAGGTTATCAGACTTGTGACAAATGCCCTGACTTGCCAAGTCATCTCCAAGGCCCCAACCAAACATCAGCTTTTGGAGCTCACTCGTATTCTTGCTCTGCTGTGTGGGGCCCAGGGCCGCCCATAGGCTGGGCCAGCACTCTGCCGCTAGGCTCCATCCTAGTCCTTAGAGCCACTATGTTTTACCAGTATCTTTGTAAACCAAGTCCACAAGCAGAGATGAGTACCAGCCTCACCCCTCCCCAGCTCTAAGCCAGAACTCCCTCCTGTGGGAATGGGGAAGCCACACACCGACTGGCTGACTTTTAAGGCCAGTCATTTAATCAGGGCTGTTGTAAAGATTAAAGGAGAAAGCGTTGTTGAACAAGAAGCTCAATAAATAGACTCATTACTATTCTTCTGCTCCGCTAACACTAGATCCCAGATGCTCGAGTCCATCTGACGCCACCCGGGCCCTGCTGCACTCTGGGTGGGTGAGTTAGATGAGGCAGATCTCCTCAATGGAGTCATTTAAGAACAAAAGGAGAGGAAACCAGTGGATCTGAGTATGTGCTGAAAAAAACTGAGGCAGGGGATACTGTGCTTAGTCACTGCTCACTCCTGAGCCCATTTTACAGATGAAAAAACAAAGCCTTGACAACTCCCGTGCAGCCTCACCCAGCTAAGAAGCGCTGGGGCCTGAGACTATCCAGTCACCCTCTTGCTGCATCCTATAACATGGCTTGGTGCCTTCCCTCACCTTGAGCAGCGCCCGCCTCTCGGTTCTTCCCTGCAGACACCAGCAGGTATCAAATACCTAAAACTCACAAAGACAACGTCAGGTTCCTGTCCCCAGGGACATTTCCCATGAGACAGAAGGAAGTCCCTTCCCCTTCTCTGAAGGAATCTAGGACCTGGGGTGCCTAACGGTAACTGGGGCGGTTGCTTATGATTACTGGAGTAGGACGCACCCAGGAGGTGGGCAAAGTGCTCTGAGTGTCTGTGATGTCATCTCCAGAGAACTCTGGAACCTGAGAATTCCGTCACCATTAGGTTAGTCACCGGGCAGTTTCATCATCCAAGGACATCACTGGGAAGTGGGAAAAGGCAGAAGACAGGGCCCTGTTGGAGGAAGTCAGTTATTGGGGGCTCTGTTTTGCACTGCCCCTTCCTGTCTGCTCTTTCTCTCTGCTTCCTGTCACCGTGACACTCAAGGGCAGGGGGTCAAAGCACGAGGAATTAAGCCCTCTGAGACTGTGGGATCGAATAGACTTCCCCTCCCTGGGCTATTGAGTGATCTGTCATGAAGATGAGGGGGAAAGTAACCCAGAAGCCTGGGACAGAGGAGAGATCAGTCTCAAAGGGCTTCGCACACAAGATGGAGTCCTATCTCTGATATCCGTGTTTAAAAGAAAAGAGAGAAAAAAAGCTGGGCGTGGGTGAGCACTGTTGTACTGGGCATCCACCAGGGGCATCTGAGCATATCAACCCAAAGGAGGCAAAGGCTGGAACAAAGCATTCACAGCCCGAGTTTCCCACCCCTCCCAGGTCCACAGTTCGTGTTTTCCACCAGAGTGTCAGACACTGCTACATGCCAGAGCAGCATGGGAAACAGCAGGATCTGGGACAAATGCCGTGTTTCCCTGTCTCGTCTCTGGGTACCCAGGTGCCACCAGGATTCCACCAGGAGAGGAAGTCAGAAACCGGTCTGAGGTCCACCTTTCCCCTTGGAGCATCTGCACGCCAGGCAGGAAGGGGAAGGCAGAGCCTAGGATGAGAGGGATCCTGCCTGATTTGGAGCAAGTTCCTTACCATACCTGAAGGACTAGAGAAGAGAAAAGCCCTCCTTCAGGAGTCTTAGATGTGGCTCTTTTAGGCAAAGGGTCTCCCCCATGGAAATTTTTTAATGAAGCAGCTCTCTGAGACGATCCTTGCTTGTTCATACTGCTTTATTTGAGGTGAACTAGGGATTATATACTTCTTGGGGGAAAGGCGTGAGAACACCCAAGAAGGGAAAGTCACGGGCTGAAGGTTTAGGGACCTAAATGCCTCATTAGCATGGGGAAGCATTTTAGCAATCTCCGGGACTGGCTGAATGGGTTCTTCATCGGGAGAAAGGAAACTGAGCTTGTAATCTTAACCAAAGTTACATGACATTCTGCAGGTGGGGGGTGGGGGGGGGGAGGCGGGAGTGGGGAGAGGGTTGAACTCCCCAGACAGGGTAAGAGATGGAAAAACCCTACCAATAAAGGAAGTCCTCTATATAGCTCCAAGCCCCCAAAAAGCTGTCTGGTCAGTGTTAGACCCTGACCTTAATTAGCAGAGTTTTCCCACAGTGCACTGGGGAAGCAGAGACACGTGGTTCCCTGAAGCTCCTAGCCTTACCTAAGAGGTTCAGGTCAGGGAGGATCATGTGTCATAGAATAAGGACAACACTTGGAACTGACCTCTAACATCCACATGCCAGTGTGCATCATGTGTACTCATACCTGCACAGCCACATGCATCTGCACACACCAAACGCATACGCACACCACACCATCATTTTGCCTGTCAAAAGGAGGAAAAGCCACCTAAGGACTCTGTATTCCCACAATGCCTCAGGGCTGAGTCCAGTTATCCCCATTTCTCCATTGAGGAAACTGAGGGGATTAAGGTGTTACCCTAAGCACCCAGATCAGGCTGCAGAAGGCAGCTCAGGGGATATGGGGGTTGGGGAGCTTTTCAGAAGAGACACAATCCCTTCTGTTTAGACTTTTTTTTTTTTTTGCTTTGCTTTACTCTGCCCTGTCCTGTCCCCACCCTCATCCCATGGGGAAAGGACAGAAGCCATTTTAACACAAAGTAAAAATAATACATAAATAAATAGATAGATAAATAAGTAAACAAATAAATAAATGAAAAGAGAGCTTTCCAACCTCAAGAAGATTGCATTAGCCATTAGAAAACTCATAGGAATTAATAAGAGTGGCCAGCCCCAGGGAAACCTAGGAACAGCTTCCAAAGAGCAGGCTTAAAACCTCTAGATGCCTTGAGCTCTGAGATTATATAATTCATTACAAAAAAAAATCAATTCAAAAAGTCTGTATAAGGAAAGTGAAAAATGCTAGTGAGAAAAATGAGGGAAAAGAAGGGAGGCGTTCTTGCTTATTCTTGTCTGGTTTTTGCCCAGGACAATGTATTGCTTTTATAGGCAGGACTTCTTTTTTTTAAAAAGAAATGACACTCAGGAGTGTGGAGAGGTGTCTCTTACTGCTCTTCTAGGAAACCTCAATTTGGTTCCCAGTACCTACATCACAATGACTCTGAAGGACACAATATGCTCTTCTGATCTCCATTGACAAGTGCACTCCTGTGCACTTTCCCTACACAGACACGAATGAGTGCGCACGTTCAACAATAAATAAAATGCAAATTATTTCCAATGAATCAGAAGGATATCTATGTTAGAAGAAAAGCCATGATGTCATGTTCAGTGAAACACATCGTAAACCACATACCGATGTCACCTTTTCTCTTCTTAGCAGTTGTCTTTATGTAACAACACATTAATAGTAGCCAGTAGACGATGGCATAATGAATAGGTAAGTTTGATTGTCTCTGTTCTGCTTGTCTGGGTTTGTTTGTTTGCTTGCTTAACATATAATTCACACAAATTGGCTGGGCAGAAAGAAACATGAAGGAGTTCATGGGAAGGAAGAAGGTCTTTGCTGAAGATTAAATTTCAGATTCGAACAGAGGCAGAAAATGGGGATAAAAAGTTCCAGCTTTGGGGACGAGATCAGAAGTTAAAGTTCAGGGAATCGTGGGTGCTAAGAGTGGTCCCCAGAATCCATTCATTAGAAACTCAGATCCCTAAAGACTATGGCTGTAGTTTCTGGAGGTGGGGCCATGGGGAGGTAGCAAAGTGTAGATCCAGTCCTAAGAGTGGGCATACACAATGGTGTTAGTGACTTTCTAGGCTCTGCATCATGATGGGATAGCCTCTGCCACATTTTCTTGCAACAAGAAGACCCCGACAAAGGCCAGCACCATTCTCTCAGACTTCTCCAGAACCACCAGCTACATAAACTTTTAAAAGTGTAATCTTTGAAAGTTTGTACACATATACAATGTATCTTATCATATCCGCCCCGCCATAACCTCCCTCAAATTCATCCCCATGCTACCCTTGCAACATATCTCCCTCCCAAGTGCACATCCTCTCTCTTATTCTTCCAATACACTGGCTCTAACTAGTGCTGCCATGTGCATACAGTATGGTGTCATTCACTGGACGTGAGCTTCCTAGCTGCCAACACCCCCCCCCCAGAAAATCCCATGATGGCATTTCTAACTGGCTTGATCTTATATAGGTCCCGTGCAAGTGATCACAAATTCTATGAGTTCATGTGTGTGAGAGTCATGCCTTACATGCTTTCTGGCCCTTCTTCTGAGATGTCCCCTGAGCCTTGGTGGGGAAGGAATTGCCATAGATGTCCCAGAGGCCACCTATCCTTTGAATAGTTATAAGCCTCTGCATCATCTGCTTCCTGATACAACATCTCTGACCGAGGTTGAGAGCAGCCCAAATCCATGCATTTAAACACAAATAATTGGAAGCTGTTTGACAACCCCATTTAGAAAGGCAATGTGGATTCTCTCTCCCCTAGAGCAGGTGATTGTCTTAGCCAGAGGGTTTGGTTGCGTTTATAACACCAGCAGTAAATTCTCTCCATCGGAGCATGTCTCCAGTCCTATCCATAGAACAGTTGTCCATCCCATAAACAGCCCTGCCATTGTCACACCAATGGGCACACCTTGCCTGGCATGCAGAGTCCAGAGTTGGGTAAGACCATTTGATGGTTTCTCTCTCCCAGCAGCCAGTCTAGCCCCTGGCACAATAAAGAAGCTAGGTGGCAGGGAGGGAGTCTCCTGGTCAGGTCCAGACTGATTTCTCTGTGTCTACGTTTCGAATCATCACATGAATTTCTAATCATCACAAACTAGCGAATCTCCGGTGTTCACCACAGCAAGGAAGCAGATGGAGATGCTGGCGTCCTGAGGCCATAGAGTCTAAGTGGCTAATGATGGGTAGGCTGACCTGAAACAGCTGAGAGAGGAGGGATCTAGAGGCACGAGAAGGAGGGCGATTTTTCAACATGATCTCAGACTCAGCTGTGATATTAGAGGTAGTTCTGAAAACCCCAGAAGGGAGTCACTCACGAATTAAATTGGGGGTAGCCGACTAAGCAATGACCTAGCCCTGATTTTAATTATATAGGCTTTAGGCAAATGAGCCTCACCTCACAGAGGACAAAAAGAAAAACCTGCAGAGGGGCTGGATGGCTCAGTGGGCAAAGGCATCTGACCAGGTAGCTCAGTCCCTCCAACCCACATAGTAGGAGAGAACCAAGTCCTTCAGGATGTTCTCTGGCCACCACACATGGACCATGACATACACTGCCATGTACAGAAACACACACACACACACACACACACACACACACACACAAACACACATACACGAAATTAATTAATTGATGTAGAGAAATATATGTATTAAAAAAGAATTCGGGGGGGAGGGAGGGAATTCCTGAAAGGAAATGAAATGTTATGATAAAAAAAGGAATGGCTTTATCACTGAGGTTGGGTGGACAGAACACCCAGTAGGGATGACACAGTTAAAGGTGAAGCAGTGACCGGATTCAGGGGGTGTGACAGCCTCAAACCCGGAAGCAAAGTCATCTTCTAGGACCCAAGGGGAAAGATTGGGCAGAGCATAGAACTTGGGGGTTTGAGTAAAGTAGAAGAGAAAGGACAGCCTTTTGGGAGTGGGGGGGGTTGTTGCATTCATGCTTACATGTGTGTATTCACGTGCGGGCTCAAGTATGTGCAAGTATGCTGGTGTACATGTGTGCATATAGAGACCAGCAGTCAGCATCAGGGATGCCGCCTTTTACTTACCGAGGTAGGGTCTCTCCCTGAACTCAGCACTCACTGATTCAGCTGGTCTAGCTAGCCCACTTCTCCATGCCCCTGTCTCTGCCTCCTGAGCATTGGACTTTTATGTGGACACTAGAGATCCAAACTTAGGTTTTCATTAGCTGAGCATCTCCCTATCCACTCTCAAGAGGATTTTGATGGGCTTTAAAATGGGCTGGCGCTTAGTAGACTGCACAGATGGCTGGTTGGTTGGTAGGTTGGTTAGTTGGTTGACTGGTTAGTTGGTGGGTTGGTTAGTTGATTGCCTGGTTAGTTGATTGCCTGGTTAGTTGGTTGGTTAGTTGATTGCCTGGTTAGTTGATTGTCTGGTTAGTTGATTGCCTGGTTAGTTGGTTGGTTAGTTGATTGCCTGGTTAGTTGATTGCCTGGTTAGTTGGTTGGTTAGTTGGTTTGTTCACTGGTTAAATAGTCTGTTTTAGAAGGAAAGGAAGGGACTTTTAAGCCCTGTGTTTTCAGTAAAGGCTTACAGAGAGATGAGACAGCCTGGGGCCTGGGTATCTTCATAAGGGATCTTATCACCCACAAGATTAATTTCCTCATTATTTCTGTTGCAGACTATTTTTCAAAAACAAAAACAAAACATAACAGGCCCCTGCCAACAGATCCTCCATAGTTCTCTATCTTTTCCATGATGACAGCACCTGTGTCCTCTGGTAACACCCCACATCAAGCCGTCTCCCTGACTCTCCCAAGCTTTTCCCGAGGGTTTGGGAGAAGTATAGGGATCCAGGCTCCAGGAGCAACACTCTGCCCAGGAAGCCTCAGCCCATGCAGCGTCGGAGTCAGTGCAAACCCATCTCACACGTCCCTGGGTGGCTCGTTCTGAACCACACCTTCCAGCTTCCTCAGCATGGACCTGTTTGATAATGAACTATTTATCATCTTTGTCTTCCCTGGTCTCATTCTTCCTGTTCCTTTATACATGAATACTTATACATACATGTGCATGTGGTGTATGTGTGGTGTGTGCATGTACATAGCTATGTGTGTAAATGCATATATGCTGTGTGTATGTGTGCATATGTGTGTGCATTTGTGTGTATGTACATGTTACATGTGTATGTGTGTGTTTATGTGTTGTTTGCATGTACATATGTTGCATTGTACACATGTGTGTATGTGTTGTGTGCATGTACATGTGTTGTACTGTGCATGTACCTATGTTGAGTGTGCATGCATATGTGGATATGCATATGTATATGTGCTATGTGCATGCACATATGTTGTATCATGCATGTACATGTTGTATGTACATATGTGTCTGTGTGTGCAAGTGTGTATGTGTGAGCACATGTATGTATGCATGTACATATGTTGTGTGTCATGTGCATGTATATATGTTTGTGAATGTGTGTGTGCATGTGGAGATGAAGAGTAATGCTACTTCCTAACTTACATTTTGAGACCATGTCCCTTACTGGTCCTGAATCTTACCATTTAGATGTCTAGTCATTGAGCCCCAAGCATCCTCCTGTTTCTGTCTCTCCATGCTGAGATTACAGGAGCTCACTACCATGCCTAGATTTTTAGGTGAGTGGCTGGGATTCAGGCCCAAGCCACTTAAGATTGTGTTCCAAAGACTTGGCCAACTTAACCACCTCCCCAGACCCCTGTTCTCATGTTCCTGTTCACTGGAACCAGTTCCTAAATAAGGTAACTACTCTCAGATCCTGGTCTCCAGTCCTGCTTTGGAACAAGCCCACTCAAAATCATTTATTAATGTGAGCACTTCCAAGGACCAGGTTGGACCATGAAATTTCCAAATTTCCTCCCCTAAATGTTACCCTCGGCATTCTCTCTCTCTCTCTCTCTCTCTCTCTCTCTCTCTCTCTCTCTCTTCCATAGATTGCCTCTGCTGCACAGAGCACTTTTTAGGATGCCCACATCCAGTCACATGTGGCTCATTTGGTGGCACACCAACCTGGTCTACTGCCTCCAACAAGAGAAGGGGATCCTAAGGGATCACCCAGCTTCAGGATTCCCTGGCAGCTTGGCTGATATGGGACTCAAGTGCTCACCCTGACATGCATGCTACGTTCTGGGCTCTGTCTTCACAGAGAAGTGTGTCTGAGACACAGGTCAGTGCATTCTCAGTCCCTGGCTCACATTAGATTAGTCATTTGACTGACTGACCAACAATTGTTTGACGGTCAGTTGGTTAACTGATTGATTTGGCAGTGGCAGAATTCTTTATTCAGACTCTACCAGTCTCATCTGTTACACTAGGTCAAGTGAAGTTCTGCTACTCACTGTCAGCTTCCCTCTGCCCTTTTGGAGCCTAGGCACTGCCTAGATAGGGTACTCCAGTGGCCCAAGGCTCAAGATTGACTAAATCATTCTCTGGCTCCCATCGCCTGGACTCTTCACCTTCCTCCTAGCATAAAGCCAAGGATGTGAAAGCAAAAGCCAGGGCTGGAGAGATGGCTCAGCGGTGAAGAGCACTGACTATTCTTCCAGAGGTCCTGAGTTCAATTCCCAGCAACCACATGGTGGCTCACAACCATCTGTAATGGGATCTGATTCCCTCTTCCTGTGTCTGAAGACAGCTAGAGTGTACTCATATACACGAAATAAATAAATCTTTAAAAAAAAGAAAGAAATGGCATCTGGGAGATCTCAGGCCAGGAACCAAACGGCTGCACTTGACCTGCTCGTGATTTGGATGCTGGTTACCAAGTGGACTTGGGGTCTGAAGAGCAATGAACTGTGCATAAGCCACCATCCACGAACCTAAATCTATATATGATTAATTAGGAACAGACTGCTCTGGTGTGTCTACCTATTGAAGAGGGTTTAGCTCCATCTGCCCTTCCGGCCAGCAGCAGAGACCTGGCACACCAACAATGGCATCCAGCAGGCTGACCTACGGAACAGCATCTGCAGCTGCCTGGGATGAGGCCACAGCGGGTCAGGGGCATGATGGGAGCAGCAGCCAGCCACTATGTCTAAACTCTGAAGCATTTCCTGGCTCCGAGTAATGAAGATACAATGTTTCCTGTCTTCTTTTAGAAAATGAGACTTCAGGCACCTCAGACTTGGTAAATGAGCAGAGCCTTCGACCAGCAGATCGTCTCCTAAAAACAATGTGTCCCAGTGATAAATTTGGCTGCAAGGGTGTTCATCAAAGCCATTCTAAAATAATCACAAAAGACTAGAACTAATCTAAACGTCCACCTAAAAGGGGGGGGGGATCTGCTAAATAAGTCCCATTCGAACATATCAGGGGATAAAAGTATTCATTAAAATTGATGATTACCGGGGCTAGGAGGGAAGGTTCGGTCCATAAAGTTTTTGCCTCAAAAAAATAGAGGAGTACCTGATTTCAGGTCTCCATGCTCCCATGTAAAAGGCCAGTGTGGTAGTATCTGTCTATGATTCTAATGCTAAGGGGTGGGGAGGTATAGAGGCATGCAGATCTCTGGAGCTAATAGGCCAGCCAGCCTAACTGAATCAGTGAACTGAAGGTTCAGTGTCCCAAAAAGGATGGAGGTGCTGGGGTCTGGAAACAGCCCAGCACTTAAGAGCACCTGCAGGGCTTGCAGAAGACCCAATTATAGTTCCCAGCACTCGTGTCACACAGCTCACAGCCACCTGTAACTCCAGCTCCAGGGTCTCTGATGCCCTCTTCCGGCTCCTGCAGGCACCTGCACCAGTATGCCCAGATATATAACTTCAAATAAAAATCTAAAAATTAAAGAAGTGGAGACCAATCAATAATCAACAAAGACACGCAACGTTGACCTTGGCCTCCACACACATGCACACAAATATGGTGAAGCACTAAAACCCTGCTGTGTTGTTACACACACACAAGTGATGCTGTGTGCCCCTTACCTTTATTAAAATGGAAGAAAAGGGAAAGGCGTGGAGACAAAGAGAGAGCCATGCAAGTCGGACCTAAAACTTCTAATCTGCCTTGGTTGAAAATGTCTGGGTTACCCTGGAACCCCAAAGTCAGAAGCCAACCTAAGAGTGGTGTCTCTCTGAGGGCTTCTTCCTTGAAAGAGGTTGGGGACACCAGGAGAGACACAGAGGAAAGAATGAAGTGGAGGATTCAGAGCGCAGAGCTCCTGACTCTTACGCTAGACTCTGCCTCCAAGAAGCTTCCCAGCCTGGCCACCATATCCCAGTGGTGCTGGCCAGAGAGATCACCGAGGGTCCCTCTGAGTTTGTACATCCTGCCTGGAAAAGAATTCTAAGGCTCTTTGAATCCTAGCCCCAAAGCTCTCATCATCCCTACTGCTACTACCGACTATGCCTAATTCTCGTAAGGTAATCAGTAGTGCCCTTGTTGGTGGAAGTGTGACATTGTGGGCATGGGCTTTAAGGCCCTGGGTGCCTTTGGATCTCTTGATGGCACGCTCAGCTCCTCCAACATCATGCCTGCTCGCCTAGATGCTGCCATGTTCCCACCATAATGGTAATGGACCAAACCTCTGAACCTGAAAGCCAGCCCTAATTAAATGTTGTCCTTTATAAGAGTTGCCTTGGTCATGGTGTCTGCTCACAGCAGTAAAACCCTAAGACGTTGAGGATATCTTTGAAGCATGTCTGGAGGCAATCGGACCTAAAACCATCAGCTGTTCCGTTACCTTCAGAAGGAGCCATTTGCAGAGGGCATGGAGAGGCACACAGACCCTGAACTTGGGAACAGTGTTGTATACAAGATGGACTCTCAACTGTCCATCCTGGTGCAGAAAGCTGATGTCTTTGTAGGTGTTTGTCCTGGCATGGCTAGAGTCATCACAAAGGAGGGAACCTCAACTGAGAAATGCCCCCATAAGATCCAGGCATAGGGCATTTTCTTATTAGTGATTCATGGGGAGAACCCTGCCCATTGTGGGTGGAGCCATCCCTGAGCTGGAGGTCCTGAGTTCTATAAGAAAGCAGGCTGAGCAAGTCATGGGGAGCAAGCCAGTAAGCAGCACCCCTTTCATGGCCTCTGCATCAGGTTCTGCCTCCAAGTTCCTGCCACGCTTGACTTCCTGTCCTGACTTCCTTCAGTGATGGACTATGATGTGGAAGTATGAGTCATGATGTCTCATCACAGCAATAGAAATTCTAACTAGACCAGTGTTGGTACACCCACAGTGACACACTTCCTCCAACAAGGCCACACCTACTCCAACAGGGCCACACCTACTCCAACAAGGCCACACCTACTCCAACAAGGCCACA
The DNA here is from genome assembly GCF_021556685.1 of Rattus norvegicus. Taxonomy (NCBI): domain Eukaryota; kingdom Metazoa; phylum Chordata; class Mammalia; order Rodentia; family Muridae; genus Rattus; species Rattus norvegicus. The sequence goes on along the minus strand of NC_141545.1, from coordinate 46,613,268 downwards.
CCTACTCCAACAAGGCCACACCTACTCCAACAAGGCCACACCTACTCCAACAAGGCCACACCTACTCCAACAAGGTCACACCTACTCCAACAAGGCCACACCCACTCCAACAAGGCCACACCTACTCCAACAGGGCCACACCTACTCCAACAAGGTCACACCTACTCCAACAAGGCCACACCTACTCCAACAGGGCCACACCTACTCCAGCAGGGCCACACCTACTCCAACAAGGCCACACCTACTCTAACAAGGCCACACCTCCTAATAGTGCCACTCCCTTGGTCAAGCATATTCAAACCACAACAGCCACCACACACTTGCCACCTGTGTGACTCTAAGCAGTTGATATACCTTCAGAGGCCAAATTTTCACTACATGGATATGAGGATAGATAGAGCAATAGATACATAGATGATATCGGTAGATATAGAGACATGTAAATAAATGTAGATATATAGATTAGATATAGATATATACATACATGTACACATACACATATATAATATAAAATATATATTTAACATAATAATAACATATATTAATATATTTTATGTTATATAATATGAAAATTATTATACATATAATATATATACAATATATATAATTTGTCAGGGGCTTGCTTAGCATGGACAAAGTCATGGGTTCTCCCCAGTCCACGAACAGCGTCTGGTGATGCACACCGGTAATCTTAGCACTTAGGAGGTAGGAGGATCAGGAACTCAATGTCATCCCCTACTACACAGTGATTTGGAGGTTGTTGTGGGCAACACGGGACCAGATCCAGGCAGGCAGGTGGCTCTTACCGCCTGTGATGGCTATTCCTGGTTGTCAGCTTGACTATATCTGGAATGAACTACAATCCAGAAATGGAGGACACACCTGTGATCCAGATCTTGAGGCTGGAAGACACAGGCTCCTGACCCAGATCTTAACATGGAGATCTTGAGACATAGTAGCCATGAAAAGCTTAGCCCAGGCAAGGTAGTACACGACTTTGATCCCAGGAGACTGAGGCCAGCAGATCTCTGCAGTCAAGGTCAGCACAGGACAAAGCAAGTCCCAGATGCAGGCGCGGTGGCACACACCTTTAATCTGGGCCACACCTTCTGCTAGAGGCCTACATAAGGACATTGGAAGAAGGAAGATTCACTCTCCTTTGCCTGTTCGCCCTTACTGGCCAGCACATCTGTTGGAACCTACTTCTTCAGGGTTCCAGCTTACAGAGAAGACCATGTAAAACAGCTAGCCTTGTGAGACTAAACAACTAGCTGATTTTTGGACTTCCCATTCTTAGCTGCCCGTCCATCGTTTGGTTAGTTGGACTGCGGACTGTAAGTCATTACAACAAATTTCCTTAACATACAGAAACATTCCGTAAGTTCAGTGAAACAACAGAACCCTGACTAATACACTGTCCCAGCTCATGACTGAGTCCCTTGGCTTCACATTCTCACTGGGGTCCCTCTTGTCATGTGACGTCTTCACACACTTCAGCAGTTAGGATGTGAATGCCTTTGTTAGGAAGACATGATGCTACCTACCACAGAGGTAAGAAAGAAAACTGTCACTGCCCTGTAGCCCCCTGAACTCTTGATAGCTTAGACCTTAGCTGGTATGTTGACATGTACCGTTTGCCAGGCTGCCCAGAGAAGCCCCAATTTCTGCTAAAGAGGGGCTACATTTGGAGTTCTTCCCTCCCCCCCAGGCTACTAACCACCCCATCTACTATTGGTACTGGATTCCATTTTCCAGAACATTCCACGACATTGAAACACTTTCAAAAGCTCTGCTCAGCCAAATGCTGTCTGTCATTTAATGATGAGCTAGGTTCTACGGGACCCGTTGAGTCATCCGCTAGACACAGTCAGCTCATCCTAAAACAGTAGTTCTCAACCTGTGGGTCATGACTCCTTGGGGGGAGTCACATATCAGACATCGTGTATATCAGATATTTATACTATGTTCATAACAGTACCAAAAACTACAATTGAGAAGGAACAATGAATGAATAATTTCATGGTTGGGGGTAACTACAACACGAGGAACTGTATTAAAGTGTGACACTGGGAAAGTGAGAACCACTGTCCTACAGCAAACGAAAGTTCCCCCCCTAACCTTGGGGCTGTGGGACTCCCAAGTGAAGAGTGAAGTCATTGACAGAAGATGTAGCACAGAGTGCTCAAGGGCATAAGCCTCGGGGGCACACAACACTTCTAGTACTGCAGGAACATTTGCTAGGCAGTGTGTTCTTCACCAGCGTAAACCTAATAGGTTCAGGGTCCAGAGTGCACAGCCCAGACTCAAGCATGCGGGCTGCCCCTGCAGAGTAACTGGTATTTCTGTGTCTGTGTGCCTCTCACTTGGGCAGCAACGCTCTTGTGGGAGCAGCCTCTGTGTTGGAGCTGCTGTGTCCTTCCCTCTCAGTACCTGATCAGTTTCTGCACACCCCTCAGGTCTCCTCTGCTCCAGCCCTCCCCTAGGGAAAGCTCCCAGACCCCACTAGAAGGCACGAGGTCTCCTGCTTGACACTCTCACAGGAGGATCCTGGGTTTTCCTTGTAACCATCATCCCAATTGTTAAGTAATTGTTTATGTAATAATTTGTTTGATCCCTGACTTCAACAGTAAGAGCTCTCTGAGGACAGAAGTTAATTGGCACCATGTGACTGATTCTGTCTCATGGGCTCATATGTGTCACTTCTAGGCAGATGTACAGAGTTGACAACCGTAACTCTCTAGTTACCAACTTCACTACAACAGAGGATGGTATCCATCAACCTGTGGTCACTGAGTGACTATAGGAAGAGCGCCCTCTGTTGATTATGTTGAGTAAGAGCAGGAGAGGGGTACTAAACACAGTCTGGGATTTCTTTTGTATTTCTTTTTAAGATTTATTTTATTTATTTTATATATGTGAGTACCCTGCTGCTCTCTTCAGAGACACCAGAAAAGGGCATCAGATCCCATTACAGATGGTTGTGAGCCAACATGTGGTCACTGGGAATTGAACTCAGGACCTCTGGAAGAGCAGTCAGTGCTCTTAACCACTAAGCCATGTCTCCAGCCCTCACAGTCCAGGATTTCAAAGCTAAGATATTTGCCTGCCTGTGGACGTGGCCTATCTGAATAATACATTGCTGTAGTCACTGTGCACAGCGTAGAACACGCAGAAATAAATGAATTGACAGTCTTCTAGAACCACAGAACTGAAAGTGTACAGTATTGCCCATCTATGGCAATGGAGCATCACTGCCAACCAGCTCCAAAGAAAAAAGCAAATCAGGACACTATTTAGTGTAAAACCAGCCAAGTGCTGAGAACAGATGACTGTTCAATGCTCAACCAACCATAAGTGGGGCATAGAGCACCCTGCCCAAGGCTCGGTGAGTATAACAGGAGCTGAAGCAGAAAGAACGCAAGAGCTGGAACAGGGCGGAGTGTTGTGGAATGCTGTCTTCTGAGCTAAACGTGGCCATTACACTCCTCAATTTGTGCATCTATGATTACCAACAGACTGTCCTAGTTAGGGTTTCCATTGCTATGAAGAGGCACCGTGACCAAGACAACTCTTACAAAGGACATTTAATTGGGGCTGGCTTACAGGCTCAGAGGTTCAGTCCACTATCGTCATGGCAGGAAGCATGGTAGTGTCCTGGCAGACATGGTACTGGAAAAGGATCTAAGAGTTCTACATCTTGATCCAAAGGCATCCACTCTCTTCTGCAGGCAGCTAGGAGAAGGCTCCCTTCCATACTGGGTAGAACTTGAGCACAGGATCCTTAAAGCCCACCCCTACAGTGACACACCTTCTCCAACATTGACACACCCATCCCAACAAGGCCACGCCCAGTCCAACATTGCCACACCCACTCCAACAAGGCCACACCCACCCTAATATTGCCACACCTCTTATTAGTGCCCCTCCCTGGGCCAAGCATATTCAAACCACCACATTGTCCATCAAAATCCTCTCATGGAGTGGGAAGAGGCTCATGAAGCCAGCCCCTCCTTGAGGATTTACAGACAGTTCATGGTCACAGGAGAAGGAGACATTTGTTCAATGGTGGAGCAATTGGTAGTGTGTCCATTGTCCTGTAAATAAATGCTCACCTGTGTCACCCACTCACTAAAGGGGAGAGAGGGCAATTAGGTTAAAAGAGGAAGGGAATCCTCAAGAGTGGGAGGTGGGCAGGAGAGCACAATGATGAACACCATCAACTTCATTATGTACAGGTATAAAACTGTCATAACGGAACTCATTAAGTATAGTAAACGCAAGCTAATAAACCACTTTTAAGTGAAAGACCAGGCAGGGGTTCTGTCACCCAGTCCGGCAGCTAGAAATATGGCTCTTTGACCTTGAAGCTGTAGGGCTCTGGTCACAAATACCCTCATCGAAGCTGAGCACAATTAGGTACTCAACCGCCTGGGAAAACCCACTACAACCCAAGCCATTAGTCACGGGGCATTGTTTAGAAATGGTTTCGATTCATAATATTTATGAATTGATCTGCAGGAAACCGTAAACACCGCTCATCAATACAACTAATTGGCTTTATGGCTCTGTTTGGTCTGCTGATGCGCTCAGACTCCCTTCTTAAAGAAAAGAGGAACTCGCATGCTGGAGTTGGACCAGCGCGTTGTGTGCTGGAGTTCTGGCCAGGGAATTGATGGAAACTGATACATTTTTAAGAAGTGAAGGGGCGGGGCTGGGGATTTAGCTCAGTGGTAGAGCGCTTACCTAGGAAGCACAAGGCCTTGGGTTCGGTCCCCAGCTCCGAAAAAAAGAACCAAAAAAAAAAAAAAAGAAGAAGTGAAGGGGCTGGAGAGGTAACTTGGGTGGTGAGGTGCTCTGGTAGGAGGTAGCAGGCATGAAGCTCTGGGATTGATCCCTAGCCCCTCAGAAACCTGTGAGGGTAGTATGTGCTTGTGATCCTAGCACTGAAGAAGAGAAGCTAGAATGATCCAGAAGTTCAAGGTCATAAAAAAAAAAAAAAACAACTTTTTCCTCCTATTCACCCCTTGGGTCTCAACTTAGCATGTTCAAAGTAAAAGGGACAAAGAAACTACGGCTCTGGGCTTGCTTTGTTTTTAAGATTTATTTGTTTTTATTTTGTGTGAGCACTTTGCCTGACTGTAGGGCTGTGCAGTGCACAGTGCCCACCAAGGCCAGAAGAGGTTATCAGATCCCCTGTGACTACAGTTACAGATAACTATTAGCCACCATGTAGGTGCTGGAAATCAAACCCAGGTCCTCTAGAAGAACAGCCCGTGCTCCTAACTGCTGAACCATCTCTCCAGCCCCAGACCTACAGTATTTAATACACACCAGCTCCTGAGGGTCATTGGTGGAAGGCGGGGGTGTTATTGCCTTGATACTAGCCCTGTGACTCCTGACAGCGTGGATTCTCGAAGCTGTGGCAGAAACACTGGTGAGGTGGCTGGAAGATGGGCAAAGCAGACAACAGCAGAGGAAGCTTGTAGCATGGACACTGTCTGCTGAGTCCACCATGTGTCCTTGAATCTAAACAGAGAAAGAAATAAGGCTGACACGAAGGCCAGGGTAAAAACCACCAAACTCAACAGCCTAGCTAGATCCCTGGGACCCATATGCTGGGAAGAGAGAACCATCTCCTGCAAGTTGTTCTCTGGCCTCCATGTATATGATGCAGCAGGTGCTTAACACACACACATACATATGCACGCACACATGCACACACACATATTCACATACACATACACATATGCACATACACACACACAAACACACACACATACACACACATGCACACATGCACAGACACAGGAATATACAAACACACACACACATAATAATAATAATAAACAGATGCCTAGATGCCTGTGGTGTTTGAGATCCTCCACATATGTTCAGGAAGCCTTAAACATGATAGACAAATCGCATTGTCTTAGTTAGGGTTCCCATTGCTGGGAAGAGAAACCATAACCCAGGCAACTCTTACAAAGGGCAACGTTTAACTGGGGCTGGCTCACAGGTTCTGAGGTTCAGCCCATTATCATCATAGCGGGAAGGAAGCATCCAGGCAGGCGTGTCTCTGGAGAAGGAGCAGAGAGCTCTACATCTTGTTCTGAAGGCAAACAGAAGACTGACTTCCGAGCAGCTAGGAGGAGGCTCTCCTTGCCACTCCTCCAAAAAGACCACACCTCCTAATGGTGCCACTCCCTGGGCCATATTCAAACCACTACACCCATTACCACAGGACTTACAGTGTCAAGGCCTCCTGCCAACCCCAATAAAGTGATATGGCTTGCATGTGTCCATGTTTCCCTTTAACTTTTCTAGCAGAAACAAGGTCTCTGACCAAGCAACATGTACTCGGTTCTTTTTTCAGTTTTTGAAACATCGTGTCAACTAAACTACCTGAGCTGGTTTTGAACTCCCTCTTGTGGCTCATGCTGACCTTGAACTTGTGACCCTCCTGCCTCAGCCTCCCAAGCAGCCAAAACTCTGGGCCTGCACCCTAGGCCAAGTGGGCAATATGGTTTTAGTGGAGACTCAGGGGGACTTTGTGAAGGTCCAGGCTGCTGAGCCTGCATACAAGGGGTAACAAGAAGGACTTCCAAGAGGAACAGAAATCCAACACATCTGGGCTGATGTTGTACAGAAGATGCCGTGAAAAGAGTGTTTCTCAGATGGACTGAGATGGGGCACATGCAGCAGCCAGTGCTCAAGGACCTGCCAGTCCCTCAGGAAGGTGAAACACTGGGGGAAGAAAAGAAGGAAGGAGGGTTGCCCAATGAAGGTCTGAGGTTTTTGTTTTTGTTTTTGTTTTTTTGTTTTTTTTTTATCTGTCACCTGAATACTCAGGTAGGAGAGACAGAATGGAAACATCTCAAAAGCTCAGGAGTGATTGGATGGATGGATGGATGGATGGATGGATGTTGGATGGATAGTTGGATGGATAGATGGATGAAAACACTAGACCTGATGAATCACTTATGTCAATAAGTAACAAATTAAAACCAGAGCCTTCGGGAAGCGTTTGCTCCCCTTTTCCAGTATGAGCTTCTTTTTCAAGATATTCCGTCCCAGTATTTGACTGTTGGGTAATTTACCTTAATTCAAGCCCTCCTGTCTTCCACCTCCTCCTCTTCCTCCCCTTCCTCCTCCTCTTCCTCCCCTTCCTCCTCCTCTTCCTCCACTTCCTCCTCCTCTTCCTCCACTTCCTCCTCTACCTCCACTTCTTCTCATCTTCCTCCCCCTCCTCCTCTTCCTCCCCTTCCTCCTCCTCTTCCCCCCTTCCTCCTCTTCCTCCCCTTCCTCCTCTTCCTCCCCTTCCTCCTCTTCCTCCCCTTCCTCCTCTTCCTCCCCTTCCTCCTCTTCCTCCCCTTCCTCCTCCTCTTCCTCCCCTTCCTCCTCCTCCTGGCTGCCTGTCTCCTTTTACACATCATAAATCCAGGCACTTTATAACATTTTGAATCTTGATTGTCAACTTGATGGGATTTTAAAACACCATGAAAAGGAATCTCCAGACATTCCTGCAAGGGTAATAGAGGCGAGAAGACCAACTCTGAATTTGAATAGCACCATCCCTCTGGATGGGAGTCCTGGTCCAAATAAAATGCAGGAAGCAAGCTGAACACAAGTATCCACTGTTCCCTGCTTCCTGACTCTTGACACAATGTAACCCGACACCCGGTACCTCCTCTGCCATATCGTTGTACCACCTAGACCCCTTAGCCAAAAGTTAAATCCTTTCCTCTTTAAGTTGGGTTTCTTTAAGTTGGGTTTGTTGGCTACTTTGTTACAGTAACGGGACAAGTCGCAGCTCCAAGCATCTTAGTTCTCAATTTAGACTCCTCAGGGGAACTTTCTAATTGGCTCATCGAAGGTCGGGAATTTATTTCTGAACCAATCACCTAAGGCAAACAGTCGAGTCGAGGAGAAGCAGCAGCAGCCACTTTCTTAGCATCCTCACGATTAGAGTGCAGGACTGGGTGGGAACTGGCTTTACTTGAGAAAATAAATTTCCCAAGAATAAATCTCTGTGAGTAATCCCTTCAAACTCTGACAGCTTGAAGATCTGAACTCCAGATAAAGCGTCCGCCGTTGAACATGCTTAATAGAGCGATTTTTCTTTTCTTTCTATTTTTTTTTAAATAATGATCTTTAGCCAAAGCTAATGCAACTCTTAAGCTGCCTAAGGCATGGACAGTCTTTTCTGTCTTACAGGGTCAAGCAGAGAAACTGCAACTGGGGGGACAAAACAACTCACCATGAGCCCCTCGACCCTCCCCGACCCTTGATCTCACAACCCTGAAGTCAAAGAAGACGGTAGCCCTGGTGGACACACACGTAAGCCCACAGATGACTCTGGTTGCCAGCTTGGCTGGAGCGCATCACCCTGTGTCACACGGAGTTGGCCCCAGCTGCCACCAGACCAGCTCTCACTGGCTCCACAGATGGCAAATGGACGGCTCACTCCGCCCTTGCTCCCAACCCAGCTGCTTCCACATTCCTTGACAATAATGCTGGTTCAGAAGCGAGCACTTGGAGCCAACCCTTGCTAAGCACAGCAGGGTGGGCAAGGCAGAGGAAGAGCTTGGCAAAGACAGAAGCAGGGGCTATTTATTTTACGCTGGCCCCAGAAGCCTGAAAGGCACCGTGCAGAGTGGGCAGCCAGACATCAGCAGATGATAGAACTTTATCAAGTAAGGAGGGGGCGTAGGGAACGTAAAACCACAGTGCCACTCGCCAAGTCTCGGGGACACCTGCATCTAATTTAACACAAGGAAGTCTTTATGAAAAAAACACATCTACCTTCCCCACAATCAGACTCGCACTGATCTAGATCATTCTGTCTCCCGATGTCCTCTCCAGCGTCTCCTTCCTTCTGTGCCCATCCTGCCCGCTCTCACCCACCACATTCTCCTGCCAGAAGAGCCTCGGCTGCCTCCTAAATGTTCAGTCATGTGAGGCTCACCAGTCCCCTGCCCAGTGGCCAAAGTGACCTTTCTAAGCTGCAGGTTAGAGTATGTCTCAATTCTGCTTAAAGCCTAGCAGGGAGGGTCAAGGGGATAGCTCAGCAGTAAAGAGTAGGAACTGTTCTTATTGGAGACCGGAGTTCAGCAACTCAAGTTGTCAGCAACCATAGTGGGCAGCTCACAAATGCCTATAACATCAGCGCCAGAGCACCCAATGCTTCTGGCTTCTACAGGCACCAGTACACACACACACACACACACACACACACACACATACACACACACACATATACACACACACATACACACACACACATACACATATACACACACACCACATATACACCCACCACACACACACACTCACACACACACTCACACACACATACACACTCACACACCACATGTACACCCACCACACACACACACCAGATATACACCCACCACACATACACTCACTCACACCACATATACACACACACTCACACACACTCACACACACACTCACACCACATATACACCCACCACACACACACACAAATGCACACCACATATACACCCACCACACACACACATACACCACATATACACCACACACACACACACATGCACCAAATATACACCCACCACACACACACACATGCACCAAATATACACCCACCACACACACACACACACACATGCATCAAATATACACTCACCACACACACACACACACACACACACACACACACAATTAAAGGTAAAATAGAATTCTTTTAAAACAGTGGCTCCTTCAAACATACACTCCCAATTTCTTTACACCAGTCCCCTGAGGCTTCCACAATCTGGTCCTAACCGACTTTTCATACCATACTGGCCCAGATTTAAAAGCTGACATCTTCTTCAAGGACTAGCTTTGGTAACTAGAGGCTACGTCTGCATGGCAGTGGACCCCCAGGAAACTACCTCTGACAATAATAGGAGATGAGGAATCTGTACCACAGGCCCATCACCCTTGGGATAGAACAACTGAGGTGCATGCCATGTCGGCCACCAGAGCTCATCCGTTGCCCACCATTAGAGCACGCTGTCCTCTGAGGGAGACAACCACTATCTTCATCAGATCCATGATGCCTGCTCATGAGGGACCCCTGGGATGGGGCTCCTGGGCTGTTTTAATTCCCTCAGGGAAATAAAGGGTTAAGAAACACTCACCTGTGCTTCCAGCCACATGTATGGAATTCTGCCCCAATTGCACGTGCCCCTGGGAAATGTTACCATACATAGGCTTGGGAGGTTAACTAAGAGAAGGTTCCACCGCAGGGCAGAGAGAAGCCACTGCCCACCCATGCTGAGTGAGGTCTTCCCAGTGTGGCTGTGTCAGTTCCATTCCTGGAGGCAGCCCTTCATGCCTGCTCGGCATGTAAGCACAATGGATGCTCCTCCAGGCTGGAGTGTGGTGGGATTGGACTTTGTTCTGTCACTGAGACCTTGGAAAGAGGGAAGATATCAACATCTCCCCAGGAAAGGAATCCTCGCAACACATACAGTAGTCATGTATGTGGTAAAGCCAGCACCTTCTACCAGCTCTGTGCTCTGCCCACATGGCCTCACAAGCCCATCCCTATGCTGCCATTCAGGGCACCTTCCTACACAGGACTCTTGTGTGCACATTCTGATCTCAGGGTCTTTTGGAGGGAAAACTCCAAATAAAGCAATTATTTTCTGCAACTATATTTTCACTTGCATGCATGGTTACATGTATTAGGAACATGCCTCATTCTCTGATGCCACTGGGCCTTTGCACAAACTGTCTCTCTACTTAGTATGTTCAGCCCTTACCCAGTGACTCCTCCTGGGATCTGCCTTCCAGCTTGGGTAGAACCTCTATGATAGAACTTCAATGATCTCTCTCTCTCTCTCTCTCTCTCTCTCTCTCTCTCTCTCTCTCCCTCCCTCCCTCCCTCCCTCTCTCTCTCTCTCTCCCTCCCTCCCTCTCTCTCTCTCTCTCTCTCTCTCTCTCTCTCTCTCTCCCTCTGTGTGTGTGTCCCTCTGTCTATCTGTCCCTCTGTGTGTCTGTCTGTCTCTCCCTTTGTTTCTGTGTATGTTAATATCTCTCTCCTCTCTCTCTCTCTCTCTCTCTCTCTCTCTCTCTCTCTCTCTCTCTCTCTCCCTCCCTCCCTCCCTCCCCCTGGTCTGTCCCTCTGTGTCTGTCTGTCTCTCCCTTTGTTTCTGTGTATGTGAATATCTCTCTCTCTTCTCTCTCTCTCTCTCTCTCTCTCTCTCTCTCTCTCCCCCTGTGTGTGTGTCCCTCTGTCTGTCTGTCCCTCTGTGTGTCTGTCTGTCTCTCCCTCTGTTTCTGTGTATGTGAATATCTCTCTCTTCTCTCTCTCTCTCTCTCTCTCTCTCTCTCTCTCTCTCTGTCTCTCCCTCTGCCTCTGTGTGTGTGAATCTCTCTCTCTCTCTCTCTCTCTCTCTCTCTCCTCTCTCTTTCTCTGTCTGTCTGTCTCTCCCTCTGCCTCTGTGTGTGTGAATCTATCTCTCTCTCTCTTTCTCTCTCTGTCTGTCTGTCTGTCTCTCCCTCTGTCTCTGTGTGTGTGAATCTCTCTGTGTGTGTATGTATGTGTGTGAATGTGTGTCTGTCTGTCTTTCCCTCTCTCTCACACACACAGCTTTGTTTCCCTCAGATATTTTTTACACTTGCACAAAGTCTTTTGGTTTTTGTCGTTGTCCTTAACTCACCTGTCATTCTTTGTCCAGTGCCTGAATTCCCTCACTGAAATGTAAAGCCCTTGAGCCTAGTGGCTCTGCCAGGAGCTCACCCTGCCTCCCCAGAGGGAGGCACCATGAAGCTAATCAGTAGTGAGTTAAATAGATAGCACATTGGCTTCAAAAACCTAGGTAGGAAAATGTAGAGAGTAAAGTCACCCAGAAAGGGAAATGCTTTGCATATGCTAATTGGATAATCACAAGCCATCACTCAGCATGAACCGCAGGCTAGGCATCTTGCCAAGGGGGTCTCAGTTAACCTTTATAGGCTGGCACCAATGTTGTCCCCGTTGGACAAAAGGAGAAAGAAATAGTCACAGGGGAACAGTACACAACAACCAGGGGACAAGCTGGGAGGTAAACCCAGAGGGTCTGGCACCCAGCAGTGTATACTTAACCTCTGGCTCTCTTTCCTTCCTCTCTCCCCTGGAGAAACACTCCATTTGGAGAGTGCTTCATCTTCACAGTACGTGTGTGCAGACTTCTCCTCGTAGGAAGTCAAGACTGTACAGATTCCCTGTGTGCCAGAATCTGGGCCAATGAGTGAGTGCCAACAAGGCAGGAAGTCCAGAAGTTCTCTTGGGAATTATAGGAGAAGCCGGCCTCCCAGTAGCGAGACCACAGTTACCATTGATTGCATGCTCAGCATGTGTGTGTGTGTGTGTGTGTGTGTGTGTGTGTGTGTGTGTGTCTATGTGTCTGTGTACGTATATGACTCTGTGTGCGTCTGTTTGTGTTTCTTTGTGTGTGATTGTGTATGCGTGTCTCTGTGTATGTGTGTTTGTCTGTGTGTATGTGTGTTTGTCTGTGTGTATGTGTGTCTGTGTGTCTTGGTGTATGTGTGTGTCTATGTGTATGTGTATGTCTGTGTGTGTGATTGTATGTGTGTGTCTGTGTGTATCTATGTGTGTGTGTGTGTTTGTCTATGGATGTATTTATGTGTATGTGTGTGTCTGTGTGTGTTTCTGTGTGTGACTATGTATGTGTATGTTCTATGTGTATGTGTGTGTCTGTATGTGTATGTCTGTGTGTGTGTCTGTGCATGTGTGTGTCTGTATCTGTGCATGTCTATATGTGTGACTGTGTATGTGACTGTGTGTGTATGTCTGTATGTGTGTCTGTGTGTGTATATATGTATGTGTATGTGTCTCTGTGTCTGTATCTATGTGTGTTTGTGTCTCTATATCTATGTGTGTGTGTGTGTCTATGTGTCTGTGTACGTATATGACTGTGTGTGTGTGTTTGTGTTTCTCTGTGTGTGATTGTGTATGCGTGTCTCTGTGTATGTGTGTTTGTCTGTGTGTATGTGTGTCTGTGTGTCTTGGTGTATGTGTGTGTCTATGTGTATGTGTATGTCTGTGTGTGTGATTGTATGTGTGTGTCTGTGTGTATCTATGTGTGTGTGTGTTTGTCTATGGATGTATTTATGTATGTGTATGTCTGTGTGTGTGATTGTATGTGTGTGTCTGTGTGTATCTATGTGTGTGTGTGTTTGTCTATGGATGTATTTATGTGTATCTGTGTGTCTGCGTGTGTTTCTGTGTGTGACTATGTATGTGTATGTTCTATGTGTATGTGTGTGTCTGTATGTGTATGTCTGTGTGTGTGTCTGTGCATGTGTGTGTCTGTATCTGTGCATGTCTATATGTGTGACTGTGTATGTGACTGTGTGTGTATGTCTGTATGTGTGTCTGTGTGTGTATATATGTATGTGTATGTGTCTCTGTGTCTGTATCTATGTGTGTTTGTGTCTCTATATCTATGTGTGTGTGTGTGTGCTCACACGTGCGTGTGCCTATGTGTTTTCTCAACCATCCTGTGATATAAAACCTATTTCTGGTGCTCAGAGATTAAGAACACTCACTGCTCTTTCAAAGGACTCAAGCTTGCTTCCCAGCACCCACATCCAGCAGCTTAGGATGGCCTGGAACTCCAGCTTCAGGGCATTCAATGCCTGGGGCCTCCATGAGCACCTGCACTTGTGTGCACAGATCCCCAGGCAGACACACATACGTGGATATAGCTGAAATAATAATGTTTAAGTCTAAAGCAAAAGCAAACAGAAAAAAAATGCTATTACTGGGTTAAGAGATGGCTCAGTCAGTGATGTGCTTGTCACGCGTGAGTTCCATCCTTAGAATCCACGTTTGAAAAAGAACCAGATGTGGCTCCGTGCATTTGTAATTCCAGGACAGGGAAGGTGACACAGGCAGATGGTAGCACTCACCAGCTGGCTCGCCAAGTGTGCTTGGTGAGTTTCAGGCCAATAAAAGCACTCAATCTCAAAAGAAGGAAGGAAGCAAAGAGAGAAAAAAGACAAGGACCAAATCTAAGGAATGACAGCACGGATTGTCCTCTGGCTTCCACATGGACACGCATGAACACACATGAACACCCATGAACACATGTTAACATATACAGAATGAACACACATGTGCATGCTGTTATCGCTCTCCTGCCATTATTGATAAGCTTCTGAGGGCCTAGCTGATGTGCTGAGGGACTCGAAGCTAATCGATAGCACTGACAGGTTTGGACTTGGGTCTGAGGTTAGAAAGCTCCTCCCAGCTCACTGCTTTCCCACGCCCAGGACCAGCCTCTCATCTTCCCTTGACCCCAATGACGCCATTGCCTAAAACAGGTCCTCACAATAGCTAGCCAGTACATAGCTCTATGCAGCCTTTTTTTGTCAACCCAACCACCATCAAAAATGCCCAAGGACATAAAAGGATAAGAAAACCACCATGTGCCACCGTAAGGGAAAAAGAAATACACAGGCCGAAAGGACCACCAGCCACACTGAGGCTGGGGAGATGGCTCAGTGGGCAGAGCTTGTCCTATAAGCACAAAGACCTGAGTTTCACCCTCAGAATCCATGTTTAACAGGAGGGGTGGGCGGAGCCAAGTAACACCAAAGCTAGGTGGACAGACCAGGTGCTAAAGTCACCACACAATGCAAGACATGGCAGAATCAGGCTGACACTGAGATAGAAGCTTCCTTCCTGCCCGCTAGCTTTCACAGTACTAGAAGATGCAGCTCAGGCTGATGGAGGAGGAAGGTGGCCAGCAGGTCTTCCCAGATGTGGATCCTGTATATTACCAGTACTGACCTCCAGGAGAGATGTGGCCACTGGTGAGGTGGTAGCACGATGACGCTTGTGATGGAAACCAGCCACTCTCCGGTGGGATTTGAAGCCTGCCCCCACAAACAGGAACCCCATGTATTGCATTGTAAACCTGGTCAAAAGCCATGGCTGGAGTGGCCACAAGATCTGGGGGCACAGACTAGATCTGTTCTGTTAAATGTACCCGGTGTCAAACTACATTCTCAGCCTTGGTCAGAGTGGACAGCAGTTAATAATATATTTCTCCAGCCACAAAGAATATTTTTTTAAAAACATTGTTTTACAGCAGGCTAGGTTATGTAGACGTTTACTTCCACAGATCGGGAAGTAGTGTGGATCCCTAGGGCTCACTGGCCAGCCGGACTAGCCAAATCAGTGAGTTCCAGGCCAGGGAGAGGTCCTGTGTATTAGTTATTTCTCTATCGCAATGATAAAACACCATGGCCAAAGCAATTTACAAAATAAAGCATTTAATGATTGCAGACAGCCTGGAGTCCATATCTTCAGCAAGCAGAAGACAGAGAGGTACACCAGGAATGTCATGAGTCTTTTGCAACCATTGGTGGCGCACTTCCACTTGGCCACGCCTCCTAATCCTTCCCAAATAGGTCCACCAACTGGGGACCAAAGACTCAAACATATGAGCTTATGGGGGACATTCTCATTCAAACTGACATACCATGTCTCAAAAACCAATATGGAAAGCAGCTAAGGAATGACAGCTAAGGTCATTCTCTGGCCTCCATACTCACAAACACACACAGGCACGTGTACTCCCACATACCAGACACACGCACACGTAGAAGGGGGCTAATTGGGAAAAGGATGGAAACCAGAGAAAGTGGAAGAAGGACTAGAGTAATTAGAGCTAATACAATCAAAATCAAATGCATTATACACACATATGATGATGTAATGAAATCCATTCTTGTGTTTAATTAGCATATGCTAATGAGAATGTGGAGAAAGTCACCTGGAAGTTACATCACGTGGCTTTCTCTCACAGAGGCACTCCTGGTGAATGTTTTTGGTTTTGTTTTGTTTTGTTTTGTTTTTCACATAAAAACCTTGTGAGCTAAGACAGGAACTTAAGCCTTACACAAGTTTTAAGTTGGCGAGAAGTGAGACTCCCCCAAACTATCACAGAAACAGAAGCCATTGTGAGAAAAATGCACAGTGTCTCAGAGGCTGTCTGTATTGGTTTTCCAACAGTCCAAAGCCACAAAGAAATCAAAGTGTGATTGGGTCCACTTAAATCCAACACAACTCAAACACCAAGTCAACCCAGAAAGCAAAACTTCATTGTAATCAAGACACCAGTGATCAATCAGAGACACAGAACAGACTCAGAAGCTGAACTATGACCCCAAGCCAGAATGTTCCAGAGCTTTTATGCCTGAAAACCACGAATATCTGTGCCAAGTTACAGTAATATGTTTCCACCAACTGGGATTCAGGGAATAGGAAACTTCCCTAGGGACATTTTCCTCTGTGGTGTATTTTTCCACTTCTCCCATTGGTTGGTTTACCTTGGGCAACTTGCCCAGCATTCACGTCTGAACTTGCCAACCAAGGGATGTAAGTCATCCAGGGTGGGTCTCAAGAACTGAATTTCTCCCCTATTCAAGATGGCAGCTTTATCCAAAATGGCTTCAGTTTGGTTCCACCTTATAATGGGAGAAGGAAATAGGGAGGAGCAGAGGAAGTTACTCTGCAGAGAGGTGTAACTTTAATTCTTTCAGATCCTGTTTTTATGATGGTTCTTAAATGCTTTAGCCTCCCTTGTAGCACACCACCCACCAGAGGTAGTGGAAAAGAAAGAATATATGTGGGAGTCCGGGAGTGGGGGAGAATGGACCTGTTTAGAAAGGTTCTTTGGAGTCTGCCTCAGTCTTTCATATCAGTGTCCATTTCAGGTGTCACTCCTTCAAGTGTCTGCCCCAGCAAAGCACCATCCAACACAACTGACTTGCCAAAGAACCCTTAAGTTTCCACTTCAGAGAGGGTCATGGGGAGTATAGGGAATCACAGAAATAAAAATGGCTGACTGACCATAATCCAATCCCATGATGCCCTGGGGTCTAGGAGATTTTGCTGCAGAACGCAGCCATGTGACTTTCCATTTCTATTCAGGAATCAGAAGATTCCTGAGGAAGAAGGGAGATCCACTGAGCCACCGAACAACCTCTCCCAAAGGCAGGATGAGTATCTGAAGGGCTGACTGACCGCTCTCTCCTTCAGTCATCACACCTCAGAAGCTCACGTTCCATATTCCCCTTGGAAGAAACTGGGCAGACCCCCAAGCCTTGATGGAACTCCCACGGCTTCGAAACTGAGGAATCTGAGCAGGAAAACTGTTCTTGGCTTTGCGTCATGTTTGAAAAGTTCTTTCCGTGGTGGTTATAAACAGTGAGAGACCTGTTCAACGGACATCGGTGCTTCAGGGCTTTGGAAGGACCAAGAAGGGAAAAGCTATTTTAAGTGGCAGAAACTTTCATGACCACCTATCTCTTCTGTACCTGTGATGATGGCACTTTGATCTGACACCTCAGTCAGCCTAGTTTGAGCCATCAGAAGCCCACGACTAAACACCCTGTTCCTATTACTTCTTCGTTTGATATTTTAATCGAACGAGCACCATCATTTCCCGTCCAACAGTTCCCATCTGCCGCTTCTCCATTTTTTTTTTCATGGGAGCGCCTGAGGCAACACCCCTTCCTGGGACAAGATCTGCTCTCCCTGGCTTCCTCTGAAATTCTACTCTGTTTCCCGAAGCCAGAGCCATCCGCCTGCTGGAAGCGAATCTGTCCTAGCAGTGTCCCTCTGGAGGCCACCATCTGGGCTCTGAACTACCCTGATGGAGTGGGAGTTGGCTGTGCTGTGTGTCTGCCTCTGTGGGCTCCAAGCCAGCCTCTGCACACCGTGGCCTTTGGAAAGGGCCCCTTTGAGTTGAACGACAGCCAGTACAGCATCCATCAAATAATGACTCGGTTAAACAAATGGGCCCCATCTTGCAGATGGTAGAAGAAACTAGGGCACTGTGAGGCAAACAGGGAAAGAACTGGAAAGATTGGCTCAGAAGTTAGGAATACTTACAGCTCTTGGGAGGGACCATGGTTCAGTTCCCAACACCTACATGGTGTTCATACATGCAAGCAGGCAAAACCATTAGACACGCCAAGAACAAATAAATAGATAAAAAACAAAACACACACACTCAAATACACAAACACTTACACATATACCACACATACATTTAGATATACACACACTACACACATATATACTCTCTCTTACATACACACCACACATATACTCACACATACACACAAACCACATATACACATACACATGACATATACAATACATACACTCTCTCTTTCACACACAGAGCATACATACAGTCTCTCTCTCACACACACACCACACATACACTCACACATACATACACACATACATAAATACATGCACACACACATACCACATACCACACGTACATTCATGCATGCTCAAACTCGTATACACATACCACACAATACTCTCACACACACCATACATGCACTCACACACATACACTCACATGTACATATACACCTACATAAACACACACTCATTAAATAAACAAAAAAAATCCCTAAAGATCACAATGGCTCGTTCTACAGTGCCATTGGATAGTTCCCTGGCTAGTCTTGATTGTCAACTTGACGGGGATTTATCAATGTCTATGACGTGAGTCTTTGGGCAAGCTCATAAAGGCTTTATCTAGATCGGATCCACTGGGGTAGGAAGTCCCATCATCCTGTGGGCTGAAGCCCAGCATTCTTGTTTTCTGCTTCTTAATGGGGAGGTCATTTAACCAGCTGTCTGAAGCCACTTCTGTCATACCCTCTCTGCCATGGTTGGCTCCGAACAGTAAGCCCAAACAAACCCTTCCATCCCTAAGTTACCTTGGGCAGACATTATGTGTAACAAGGCTGAAAATAAGTCACACACAGAGAGTTGTTTCAGATGAGGCTGGGCTGGGTTGGTGTGTGTGTGTGTGTGTGTGTGTGTGTGTGTGTATCATCCCTGTCTCTGTTGACTGACACACTGTATGAACGTGTTTGCTGAGTGTCTGTTATGAATCCGTAACCTATACAACTGGGGGAAGGCTACGGCTCAGGTCATAACTGTCCTCCTGTCTTTGAAACCTGCAAGAGTTGAGTATTTTTGTTTTTTGTATTTATTTATGAGCAGTATGAATGGACTTCGAACTCCTGTGCTAAGAGAAATAAGCCAGCGCTGAGAGGTTATACATCCCTCGGTCCCATTCTCATAAAATGTCTAGAAGCGTCCAGCCCAGAGACAGAAAGCAGATTTACAGAGTATGAAGTAGGTGTAGTTGAGAATAAGTATGTGGTTTCTTGGGGAGTTAGTTGACAAAATGTCCTAGAAATAGATTTTCATGTTGGTTGCACAACTCTGTGACATGGAGTTTAATAATTGATGGGCTGTAGTCTCTACAAAATAATAAACCCTTTCCTCTGCAAGTTGCTTCTGACCAGGGTGGTTGTCTCAGCCACAGAATGCCAGCTAAGACAATCACTGTGCCCGCAGCAGCCATCTCTTGGCCTCAGAAGGCCCTGGGGGGTGTACATGAGTGATATCACCCACCCTCGAGAAGACAGGAGGAGGAGGCAGTCTAGGCATGCCTTGGAAATGGACTCAGAGCTGTCTGCACCATCTAGCAAGGGCAGGCATTTGAGTAACTAGCTAATGGGTCACACGGCTCATGGCAGGTCAGAACTAGAAGGCCTCTAAGTTTTCATTCAAATAAACCCCCTTTCTAGTCCACTCAGCCTGTCGGAGACAAAGCGTGTCTTCCCTGCAGACAGGAAGCATCCGCACAGAGCATCTGCAGGCATCCCTCACCGAGCACCTCACCTGCAGCCAGTGTTGGACAGAATGCTAGGGTTAGAGAGAGCGAAACCAAGGTTCTCAGAAATGCAGCAGCATCTGTGAGGCAGCACATGCAGCAGATGGCCGCAGCGCTGTGGGATGAGCACTGTGGTGGAGCGGCTGTCACAAGCCTGGAATGAAATACATCACCCAACCCCGGAACACGAGGAATGGGGAACCCCAGGAAAAGGAGAGCCCATGCGAGGAAAGGCTCTGAAAAGAGAGTCAAAGGGTAACAGGAAGTGGGGCTGGCAAAATACAGAGTTACAGAGACAGCTCCAGATCACAAGTCCTGGGTAAAGCTGCCACACCTGTCATCCGAGCACACTGGAGGCTGAGGCAGGAGGATCACGTGTGTGAACAATGTAGTGAGACCCTACTTGGGGGGAAATAGTTCCAGTACCAAACTACCTTGCTTGAGCTATTTCCTAGGAGACAGGGAGAACCAGCCTCAGCGTCCGCATCTTAGCACGAGAGATGATCATCTTGTGGTCCTCAGCATGATGGCTGGGTCATAGAAAGCGCTCAATAAAGTCTCGGCAATAATTGCTATGGGAAGGTTTCAGAAGACTCATTATATGATAATACTAACAGCTACTCATGCGACACCTGTAGCCGGGCACTTCCCTGTTGGCGTCAGAGCGCTGGTGGTGCTGTGCATGCAGTGCTCCTCTGAATATTTATCGCAGCTTGCAAATGCACCCAAAGGGCAGTCCCTGCCTGTGTCTCCCACTAGAGCAAGAGCTCCCTCCACAGGGGGGAGGAGCCCATAGCTAACACTGACACGGGAGCCAAAAGTTCAATAGGGACAGAGGAGGCAGCTCTGCTAAGAAAGTGCTTGCCTGGCAAGGATGTAGACCTTAGTTGGATCCCAGCACCCACGAGGAAAAGAAATATGGGGGTGGAGGCACACTCCTATAATCCAACACTGGGGACGTGGAGACAGGAGAGTCCCCATGCTTTCTGACCAGTCAAGCACATATGCATGCACACACACACACACACACACACACACACACACACACTAGTGATTGTCTGAATGATGATCTGATTTACAGTAATCAACAGAAATAGGTTTTACAGCCCTAGAGACTTCAAATGAGGGTTCTGATACAGAAAGGCTGCCCCGCCTATAGTGTAGCCCCTAAATGTTTTAGGCAGAAGGCTGGATTCAAAGGCCAATGGGGAGACTGCTTACTATACCCATGCTTGAAGGAAAATGAGCTGGAAAGGAGTTATCAGACTAGAAAGGTTTTCAGGAGGTCGGTGAAGGAAGTGGGTGAATGAACAGGTAAGTGGGTGGGTGGGTGGAGGATGGAGTAATGGATGGATGGATGGATGGATGGATGGATGGATGATGGATGGAGGATTGATGGTTGGGTGGGTAGGAGGGTGGGTGGGTAAGTTACAGATAAATGGATGGTGGATTAATGGAAGGAGAGGTTGATATATGGATGGTGGATGGAGGGAAGGGATGAACTATATGAGTGGCTAAATAGGTCAGAGGCTAGATGTGTGGATGAGAGGATACAGGGTAAATGGGTGGGAGTAGATGGAGGGATGGAAGGGTGGATAAACAGACGGATAGACATTAGGGTAGATGGGTGAGTGAGTGGACATGTAGGTGGATGGATAAATAGATGGATGGGTGATAAATGGAGAGATGGATGGATATAGGTAGGCGGGCAGTTGGATTGTGAGTGGATAGACGGGTAGTTAAATAGGTGGGTAGGTGGGTGGGTCACAGAAGGGTGATAAGAAGACCCTCAGAGGCACCCAGTCCCCTTGTATGGAGTATTTTACCCATGCAGTGACTTTTTTATTAACAGTAACCAAAATAGATATAAAACTGCTGTCCTGGTGATGAAAGCGGATTGGGTACCATCATGAGATCCGGGGAATATAAAAACCCTCTCCACGAGGCCTTCCTACCAATTTCTCCTAAGACTGGCATGCTAAATTCTTCTTCCCTTTTTCCCTCCAAGTCAAATAAAGCATAGATCAGCCTTTAGCCTGTCATGCCTCCGGCAGATTTTCAAACCCTGAGTGCTGAGGCTTTAAATTATTCTGTACCTAACTCGGTTAAGCGGCACCTGAGCCTGGCTAGGATAATCTGATTGTCAGAAAAACAGAGAGGGCCCGACCTGCAAAACGGTCCTGCGGAGGCCGCGGCTGTCCAGGAGACTGATGAAGGCAACCGAGAACGGCTCTGAGAGATGACTGCTGTCCACTTGGGTTCCAGCTCACACCCAGGCACGAAACTCCCAGGTGGTCCTTCTTCCTTATCACTTCTTGCGCTCCTAAGGCAAGTCTAAGAGCTTAATTTCTTCTTCTTGGGCCCCTCCCCCCTAGCTTCCCCTCCCCCTCTTGAAAGCACATATACTCCCACTCGCTGCTGTGTTCAGGGCTATAGGTGACGAGATACATAAAAATAATTTATGAGAGAGCCCCACCACAGTGTCTTCCTACATACTTTGAAATTCTCCCATTTACCAAGGCCTTCCTTTGCACTGAACACTGCCCTCTTGTGGCCCGATGATGTCACATAAAAATCACAGTCAAAGAATTCACCACCAGGACTTAGATGACTATCTCTCAGGGACAATAAACGAACCAGAGAAGCATCTTTTGCAACATGTTCATCTCTGTAAGGTGGATGCTGGGTAATTTTGACACTTGACACCCAGGAGAAAAATGCTGCAGTCTGGTATTATACCTGCTCAAAGTGGCATCTTTGGGGACCAGCTCCTAGATTAGGTGACTGCATTAACTACTTCTCTTATTGCCAAATACCCAACAAGAAGCAATTTAAGGGAAAGAGAATTTAATTCAGCTTACTGTCTGAAGGTGCAGTCAGGTGGGGCAGAAACAACATGGCGGCAAGAGGAATCTGGAGACAAAGCAGACCGGAAGTGAGTCGAGGCTGTAACAACCCAAGGCCCTCCTGAGCAGTGAGCCACTTCCTGCGCCAAACCTCACACCTGACAGGGCTCTCCGACCTTCCAAAACAGCGCCACCATCTGGAGACCAAGTAAACAAACACAGGAGCCTTAAAAGAACATTCCCCACTCAAATCACCATGGCACCCTTCTTAAATACCCATTGTATACTATCTATGGGTTTCTTCTTCAATCAGCTAATCTCAAATGACAGTTTTCAAAGGAACAACATGAGGGTGGGTCCAACAGGAGCTCTTTTGTTTCCAAATTTTACTCCTTTTTAAAGGTGAACAATATTCCTCTGTTCAGAGAGACCACATCCAACACCTTTTGACAGACACATAGGTTGTTTCCACCTGTTGACTATTGTGAAGAACGATGCTATAAATGTTGGTGTGCAAGAATTTGAGTCTGTGTCTTTGTTTCCCTGTTGTTGTGATCAAATACTCTGAAAAAAGCAACATGGGAGAGAAGAGGGTCTCTTCTGGTTCACCCTTGCAGGATACAGTGCATCACAGCTGTACGCTACAGTGCATCCTGGTTGCAGGTTATAATGTATCGCAGCTACAGGTTACAGTATACCACAGCTGCAGGTTACAATATATCACAGCTGCAGGTTACAATGTATCGCTGCTCCAGGTTACAGTATATCAAGATTGCATGATTTAGTGCATCATAGCTGCAGATTACAGTCCATCACAGCTGCAGATTACAGTGTTTCGTGGTTGCAGAGTTGTGAAGTAGCTGGTCACATGGCATTCATAATCAGAAAGTAGAGGGTGGAGAATTGGGCTGCTACTATGCTTTAAATTCTCTTCCTAGGGAATGGTCCCACCCTCAGTGGGCAGGTCTTCCCACTTCAATTAACCTGATTATAACTTTCCATAGGTATGTCCAGAGACCCATCCCCAGTTGATTCTACATACTGTCAGGTTGGCAACACTCAACACATGCCCTGCTTTTAATTCCAGAGGAAGTGTTAACACTGTTGAGCATTGTCATCAAAATCCATTCCCTTCTTCTCTAGCTTGACTTCTTTTCATGGTTCCCAATGTCCTTCTCTCTGCTAGTGGGTTTAGGTCAAAACCTATATCAATCACTCCCTCCAGGCCTCTCAATCCACGTGATAGCCTAGAAATTTGTGTACCCACTCCTGTCCTCCAAGAAGCCCCAGGAGTCACCTCATACTGACCTCCTTTTCCTTCCATTGAGCTTTGCTTATGAGACAACTTGGGAGGTGACCTTGATTGAGTTCCTGGAGTTTTCCTGCAGTGTTAATTCCAGGACAATGCCCTCATCACCAGCTTCCTTTACCCCCAAAAAAAGAAGATTAATATAATCCTATACAAGTTAGCCACTAAGCAAATGTTTCCTGAATGATTAAAGAGCAGGATGTTAGAATAATCTTATTTCTTGGAACTGGGCCAACACCTCCTTAAGTTTAGCTACAGTACCACCCATCCAGGGCGTGCCAAAGCTTCATGGTGTTAGACTGGCAGACCTTAACCACTCTTGTGCTCACTGCATAAATACAGGTTAACAAAGCATACTGCTCTTATCTAGAACCCAAATTTGGACACCATCATCCACGCCAAACACCACTCACAACTGCCTGTAACTACAGCTTCAGGATGACCTCTTCTGGACTCTGCAAGCACCTGCACTTGTGATGTGTGTGTGTGTGTGTGTGTGTGTGTGTGTGTGTGTGTGTGTGTGTCTGTGTGCCTGTGTATGTGTTTGTATGTATCTGTGTGTACCTGTGTGTGTGCACACACCACTCACCACACCATGCATACAATTAAAAGTAAGAATTAGGGGTTGGGGATTTAGCTCAGTGGTAGAGCGCTTGCCTAGGAAGCGCAAGGCCCTGGGTTCGGTCCCCAGCTCCGAAAAAAAGAACCACAAAAAAAAATAAAATAAAATTAAGAATTAGCCTTTTAAAAAGCCAGATATGCAGGTACACACCTCTAATCTAAGCACTGGGAGATGGAGGCAGGAGGGATCTTTAGGGCTCAGTGCCTAATAGGCCTAACCATATTGATACGCCCCAGATCCCAGTGAGAGGCCCACCTCAAAAATTAAGATGGATGGCTACTGAGGAAATGTCTGAAGTTAGTGTGTGGCTGCCACGTGTGCACTCAAACACACACACACACACACACACACACACACATTCTTACCCATGAACATATCACATACACACGTAAGTAATAAATAAATAAATCCCCAATAAATAAACAAGGTGTATGTTTTAAAGGATATAATGAAAACGTCACGATGCATTTTTGCCGGGGCTTTGCTCTCCCACGTCCAACTACAAGAGGGGGCGTTGGCTCCCCTCAAACCAAGAGAAGAAGGCTCAAAGAACCTGATGTACTTCCTGTTTTGTGGGCTGAGACAGAGTAGTAGAACCTTAGCAGGAGTTCAAGAGGCACACCTGGGTGGTATTTCCTGAACCTGGGAGCAAAGGAGAGAAAGGGCTGACTTTCCATCGATGGCCAAATCAGAGAGATGCATAGGCTGGGGACGTTGTAAAGGGCATTCCGGGGCCATTGCTTGGCAATGTCTTCTCCCTGCTCTCTTCCACTCTCCCTATCTCACGATGCACCTTCAGGGAACCTGACGATTCCGGTTATACCCCATCACTGTGACAACATACCTGTCTCAAACAACTGAAGGAAAGGCTTGCCCTGCTCCTGATTTCAGAGATATAGTCCAGAAGCCTCGACTCTGTTGACATGAAGTTCATGGTGGGTGGAGCATCATGGCGGAACAGAGCTCACCTTATGGACTGCAGGAAGCAGAAAGAGACAGGGAGGAGTCCGAGACGAGATACAGTCCCAAGCGCACACCCCTACTAACTTGCTTCCTCCAGTTAGCCTCCCACCTCCTAAGCTTCCCACAAGACCACCAACAAAGGCTCATGGTATGGCAAAGCGGGCCAACATGAACGCATCCAATCACACTGGAAGAATCTTCAGCTGCCAGTTGCCAGGAGAGAGCAGGGGACCACTGCGTGCACGAGAGGGGCTCACACTAAGATCTAGTTCCTTCGTTTCCCTAGTGATCCTACGCCCTCTGCTGAGGCCACCCCTGAGGGGAGAACAGAATCTCATAGGACAGAAGCAGAAGGAACGGAATACAAGATGCGCCCACCAGAGCGGAAGAGGAGAAGGGTGTGAAGCTGGAGACATCAGAAGCAGAACTCTGTGAAAGGGAAGCCCAGGAGGTTAACCCAGCCTGACTGTCTCCATAACAGCGCAGGAAAACTCAATTAAGCGCAAGAAACGGAGCGGCATGGGAGTCAAATCTCATGCAACACTGTGAGAAAATAACAATTTTCGCACAACAAAGGCAGGTCAAGTGTGCGCAGCCAGGCAACGTGGGGGAAAGGGAGCAGGAAACTCTCGCCTACTATTTCCAAACAGACGAGGCGAAATTTAGAAAATTGTGAATGAACAATAGTTATATGTTACGACTCCCCACAGAATAAACCTGAAAGCTATACATGTGGCCGGCACATACAGCTGCTGGAGAGGTTGAGGCAAAATGGCCCCAAGTTCAAAGCCAGATCCTACCTCAACCCACACACCTTATTACCCAAAGAATTCAGAAAAATCAACACAAAAGACCTCTATTTATCTATCTATCATCTATCTAGTGTTCTCTCTCTCTATCTCTATCTCTCTCTCTCTCTCTCTCTCTCATTCTGTGTGTGTATCCCTCTCCCACCCTCTCTCTCTCCCTATCTCTCTCCCTCCCTCTCTCCCTCTATCTCTCTCCCTTTATCTCTCTCCCTCCCTCTCTCTCTCCCTCTCTCTCCCTCTCTCTCCCTCTCTTCTATTTTGTGAGCTCATAAGGACATGCCATTCTGCACATGTGGATACCAGAGGACAATTTGTAGGAACTGGTTCTCTCCCTCTAATCTACGGGGTTCAGGGATCAAATTGGGTTTGTGAGACTTGGTGGCAGGCAACTTTACTCCCAGAAGATTTAAATAATAGTAATTGAGGCGATTTAGGGGATTGCTCAGTGCTTAAAGCATCTCCATGAAATCATGGGGACCAGAGTTCAGATCGACGGAACCCATAAAAATGCCATTATTCGGCCCGGCGGCATGACTGGAATTCTACCTCAGAAGCCAGAGATAGGAGATCCCCAGGGCAAACTGGCCCCGCAAGACTAGCCATATCGGTGAGCTCTGGGTTTGATTGAGAGACCCTGCCTTTGTGGATAAGGTGAAAGTGTGAGGGAGGAATGACTCCCAACATCAGCCCTGGGCCTCCACAGGCATGTGCAACACACACACACACACACACACACACAGACATACATACACAGACATGCCCCTGATGACACACACAAATAAAAATGGAAAAAGACAATAATGGTAACATTGTTTTTTTTTTTAACTGCAGAAAATACCCACTTACCTCTAAGATAAATGAAGTGAGGGTTGTAATTACCACACTTCATTCTAGAAATCATGAAATGACTGACCTATTTAGGAAATAAAACGTGAGCCATAAATCTCTATCCAAAGCTGATCTTCAAACAAAATTAAATTGGGAAAGCAGCTCCCTAAATATTGGGAATAAAGCAAAACAAACAGATCTAAATATGTATTCAAATGGTAGCTACCATAACCACATAGACAAGAATGGTTTTAGAGGGCTGGAGAGATGGCTCAGTGGTTCAGAGCACTGACTGCTCTTCCGGAGGTCCTGAGTTCAAATCCCAGCAACCACATGGTGGCTCACAACCACCTGTAATGGGATCTGATGCCCTCTTCTGGTGTGTCTGAAGACAGCGACAGTGTGTTCATATAAATAAAATAAATAAATATTAAAATAAAAAGAGAATAACTTAAGCATCTTTAAAGAAAATTTACCTTATGCCTCAATAATATTTTTTAAAGGGTAACAAAAAGTACAGTCAAAAGAGTTAAAAACAAGTGTTCAAACAATTTTATTACTATCATTCATAACAGCCAGAAAGTCGGAAGAATGCAGCACCTACCAATTGACGGATTGGTAAGAAACACTCGTTGTATCTTAGTTTGGTTTCTGAATCTATCAGTAATGTCTTAGGGTTTCTACTGCTCTGGATAGAAACGCCATGACCAGAGCAACTTGGGGAGGGAAGGGTTTATCTGACTTACACTTCCACATCGTAGTCCATCATTGAAATATGTCAGGACAAGAACTCAAACAGGGCAGGAACCTGGAGGCGGGGCTTGATGCAGAGATCATGAAGGGCTGCTGCTTACTGGCTCGCTGCCATGGGTTGCTCAGCCTGCTTTCTTCTGGAGCCCAGGACCACCAGCCCAGAGATGGCTCCACCCACAATGGGCGGGGCCCTGCCCCATCAATCACTAATTAAGAAAATACCCTACAGGCTTGAGGTTCTCTAATCTCAGATATCTCTAGCCTGTGTTCAGTTGGCGTAAAATTAGTCAGGACAAATGGAGTAGGATTCCACTGTTAAAAAAAGCAAAGAATGGAGCATTTCTCCATTCTTGAATGTATTCCACTAAGACAAAGAAGCAAATGATAGCATAAGTCTCTGTGCCCAAAATATGAAGAACAAGCAAGCCCACGGGCAGATGGAAAAGATACGTAGTCTTCAGAGGATGCGGTAAGGAGGGGATGGGGGTGAGAGAGCATGGGGGGCGGGAGGGGATAAGGGCGGGAGCGACTGGTTGCAGAATGAATGGATTTTATGAATGATGAAGATGTTTTCATTCAAGATGGCGATGATGGTGCCAGGGTGTTGTGAACATACGCAACTCTAAGTGACCAAAATGGCGATTCTTGTCTTACATAGCTTTACCTCAATCAAGAAAATCAGCTTACGCCACTGTCTTTTCATCAGCCAATGGAAATGATGGCTTTGCCATGTCAGCTCTTGCAAGTGCATTGTGGATACTGCAGCACAGTTTGAAGGCTCGATGTGCTACTATCTTTGGGACCCAAATTTCCAATCAATGAGGAAAGGAGACACAGCTGCCATGACTGAATGGGTGGTGTCAATGTGCGTTTCCTACGTATATAGTACTGACAACTGAAGAGTCCCAGAAATGGTCACCCAAAGACTGGGCATAACCGGCCCTGGGAAAATACACATGGGAGGGGAAAAATAATGAAAAATAAAGGAGGGAGGGAGGAAAGAAAGGAGAAATGGAAAAGAAATCAACACACTGCCTAGAAAAAGGTCTAGGAGACATGATATTTAAAAAATCGTATCAGAAATGATCGTCGGGAAACTGGTTGGAACCATTCCTGTTATTTAATAGCCCCTCCTAACTTTACAATATTTTTAAGAACATAAAGGAACTTTAAAAATAAAATATACATTTAAAACAAAAGCCCTCAAGTCAATTGGCAGTGTATTAGCAACCTTAGTGTTCTGCTGAAGACAAATTAATACAGCTGTACTTGTACATAGAAATAACTGACTCAAAACTATTTAGAAAATAGGCAATGTTGCAAATACCTGTATAGCCATACAGGCACCGGATAACTGTGCTGTGTGGATATGTTATAGGAACACAATGAGGTCATTAGAACTCACCTTTCCTAAAAACATTTAACAAGCAGGAAAACAGCCATAATACACTGCGAACAAGGAAATGCCTGGAATACACTGTTCGTGGAAAGAAACATAGTCCAGAGTGTCGAGTTTTAAGATCTAAACTTCCAGCCAGTATGGTGGCACATACCTTTAATCCCAGCACTCAGGAGACAGAGCCAGGCATATCTCTGTGAGTTCAAGGCCAGCCTGGTCTACATAGTGAGTTCCGGGACAGCCAGAGCTACATAGTGAGTCTCTCTCTCTCTCTCTCTCTCTCTCTCTCTCTCTCTCTCTCTCTCTCTCTCTCTCAAGATATATTTTTTTTCTCTGCCTAGCACGGGCCTAGTATGAAAACAGTGGTGTGAATGCTTGCTACCCTAGCTGTTAGTGTTGGAACACATAACCTACCTGCTGTTCTCTGTATTTTTCCTTTTGACAAATTATTTTTATGGTTCAAAAGGAGCCATAAATGCTCATTTTAAAGAAGTGTGAACAGGTCTCTAAGGACGAGGTGGAATATCTGCAGCTTCTGAACTCGAGGCTGGACCACCCGTGACTGTCGCCTTAAAGGAAATGGAGAGTAAGTGGGCAATGTGACCAGAGCTGTCTGTCATCATGCCCAGTGGCCAGCAGCCGTGACACCGTGCACCATCCTCCTGCTGCACAACACCGGCCTCTGAGAGCTCAACCATCAGGGAGGCTTGTGAAGGAGCATCACCTGCATGAAGGGTTGGAGAACAGCCTGGACAGTGGCCAGAGACGCCCGTACCATGTAGAAGGAACGGCCGGGCCACCTCTATGTAAACCCAGGGGGTCACGCAGCCGCAAAAGCATCTCCTAGGTCCAGGAGGACCTAATTGAGGACTGCCTGAGAGACCAAGGTTTGCTGAGGCAAACAATGCCAGCCAATCCGGAACTGCTGTTTAGAGCAGATGCTTTCTTGGGACCAATGGGGCGTGGGCGGAGGGTTTTAAAGGCGTTTGCAGCAGCGTTCAGATGAGCTTGCTCTGATGCTTCTCACCTGTCTCCGGAGTCTGTGTCTTTGACTCCCTGCCACCTCACCTCCACCCACAAGGGCAGGTAGGGTCGGGCATTGGCCTCTCTCTTTTCCTTCCTCCTTCTCTTTCCTGCTCAGGATCTTGTCCCTCGAGAGGAAGGTCCGAGTCTAGCTGTAGGATGCCGTCTTATCTGTAGGGAATGCCTGGCAAGGTGTTAAGAGATGGTGCAGCCCTGGGTCAGAGCAACGGGTCCAGCTTGAGCCAGTTCTGGGAACTTTGACTTGGCTCGACAGGTAAAGGTTCTTACAGCCAAGCCTGACAACCTGTGGCCAGTGAAGCCCGGGGGATCCTGCTTTCTCAGCCCCTCCCCCAGTGCTTGGGTGACAAGTGCACACTGATGGGTGCTTGGCTTTTTAAATAGGTGCTGGGATTCAAACTCAGCAACTCACACCCAAAAAGCAAGAGCTTTACTGACTGGGCCACCGCCCAGTCACTCTTCTCACCATTAAGTTACAAATCACCTAAATGGATCGAAATATCGTTGCTGATCATCAAAACACCCTGTCATGGGCACAGAGACAGGAGGCTGTGGGGGAGGAGCGGGTGTTGTTGTTCGAGGAACCAAAGAAGGTGTTTCCAGAAGCCTGGTAGGGAAACGGTTACCTGTAGATGGATGTTAAAAAAAGAATTCGGTTTGGGGTGGGGGGAAAAAAAAACCAGCCTTAATGAAAAATTAAAGAGCAGTTATTTGAATGACATTTTTTCCCCTTTTACAAAATGGCTCACCACGGAGCCCCTTTTACTCTGAGAGTTCCCTGACTGCATAAGTGCCTGGTAGGATCATTAACTACTTGACAGAGAACTTGAGGGCAGTGGTGTTGGGGGAGAAGGGATGGAAGGGAATCTTAAAGCCCAGCCTCTGCCCATTTAAGACCAATTTGAAATGCAGACTTCAGGAAAGTCTGAGGGTGTAATTTGGGTAAATGTGCTAAAGAGGTGGGGGTGGGGGCCTGAAATAACTCCTCCTGAGTTATTTCCTCCTTTAGAAGGAGCAGCGCTCCGCCAGCCCTCAAGACCTTAAGGAGCAACTGTTCGGGGAGGACATTGAGTGACGTCTCCAAAGCAGGTGACAGGCAGCAGGGACAGGATGATTCCAATTTTGGATTTAAAAGATTTAATCCTGGGTTAAAAACAGAGGAGTTGAATAAGAAAGAACGGTGGGGCTGCTGGGCCGGCTCAGTGGGCAAAGTGCTTGCCACACAGGCAGGAGGAACCCAGTTTAAAAAAAAAGGGGGGGGGGGGCTGGGGATTTAGCTCAGTGGTAGAGCGCTTACCTAGGAAGCCCAAGGCCCTGGGTTCGGTCCCCAGCTCCAAAAAAAAGAACCAAAAAAAAAAAAAAAAAAAAAAAAAAAAAAGGCTGGGCCCAGCATCGTGCACCTAAAACCCCAGCCAGCACTTGGGGGAGGGGGTGGGAGGAGGACAAAGGGATCCCAGAGACTCACTGGCCAGCCAGTTCCAAGGCCAATGAAAGACCCTGCCTCAAAAAATAAGATGGGTCTTAAACTTTCACAAGTGTTATATTATTATTTATTTATTAAGATGATTCTTGCTACTTTTTCCCCCTAGATAGTGTTTCTCTGTGTAGCCCTGGCTGTCCCTGAATTTTACTCTGTAGACTAGGCTGGCCTCATACCCAGAGCTCCTTCTGCCTCTGACTCTGGGATCAAAGGCCACAGCTGGGTTCACAACTGAATCAATTCATCCACCATGAAAAAAGAAAAAGACTATGGCATATATATATATATATGTATATATATATATATACATATATATATATATTATTGTGAGTTAATTGGGGGAGGGGGGCTTTTACTAAATTAAAAAGAAAATACTTCTCCCAGTTTTAACAGGTATAACTTGACAAAAAAAATGCATATTTACAACTAAAATAAAAAAGGTACAGAGTAAATTTGAAAGACATCCAACATTGATCTCCAGCCTCCACAGGAGTGTGCACACACACACACACACACACACACACACGTGTATACACAGACCACACCCCGCACGGCGCATGTGTGCACACACAGTCTCCGTGGTATTTCTATTTCAGTGGGAGAGGGTGATAAATGACTTCCAACTTCATCTTTATTCTTGTGTGTACTTACCCAAGTCCAAGGTTGGTTTTAGGGAGAAAGTGTCAGGTAGGGACTGTTTCTGGGGCTGGAGAGACGGCTCAGTGGTTAAGAGTACATATTGCCCTCACAGAAGGCCTGAGTTTAGTTCCCAGCTGAACACGAGTACATTGATAATCCATTGAAACTTACACCGATCATTTATTGACTGAAAGCATAAAGTAAGGGTCTCTCACTAGATAGGTCAAGACTCCTATTTCCAATACAATGATTGGCTGAGTTAAGATTCTTTCGATTGCTCATCATGGGTGCTTGGCTGTGAGCCCTGTGCTACCCCACCCACGTAATCATAGACTCCTCACAGGTACACAACCAGCTACAGATTCCGATCCCTACCTCTGATTCTCCAAATGCTGACAGTGGGGTTCAGAGCAGTGACCTGACCTGTTCAAGGGCACCAGCCACAGGTGACCAAGAATCCAGATCTCCCAGCTTCCTCTGGGCTTTCTCCTCCCAGCCCTGAGCTTCCACAGACGCCCTAGTTAATAGGCTGAAAATATCCTGTAATTGCCCCATAAATAAGCCGTGGAACATATTTATTCCTTACGTTTAACGTATTATTTAGCATTTAAAGGACACATTGCACAGAGCGGGAGCCATCAATCGCTCACATAACCCTCTGGTTAATAACTTGGTAATTATAATCCGCAGTCACGAAACCGAATGTGCTTATAGTTGCCATGGTGCCAGATATCCTTTCAAGGAAGAGTGCTCACCAATTATCTCTGACCTGCTCACTCTCCGAACTGCATCCTCCTGCACCGACCACACTTACCCCGGTGCCCAGAAGTTCAGTACCGATTGCTGAGCTCTCAGTCCCTAAGGATTAAAAAACAGGTATCTATGCAATTCCTGAAGAGGCATCTGGATATTTCACCGCCCCGTGATGTGACCGGAAGAGCAGTTGGAAAGCATTCACTCTGCATGGATCAAGCTATCTCCTTCACTCTCTGGAAGCACGGTAGGATGCAGGCACATCAACCTTACCAGATCCAAAACTGCCTTGTAGCAGTCAGCTTCTGATGTGTAACAAACAGCCCCAATCACACTGAATGGCTTATGAAAGTAAAGTCCACTCACTCGTATGTTTGCAGTCCTCCTGAGACTGTCTGGGTCCCGTAGCATTAATGTTCATGGAGACAAGATGTTCCTGTTCTCAATTCAATGACCTCCCAAGGCATGGCACAAAAATGGTAAGAAATGCACAAAAAAAAAAAAAAAACCAGTAGGAATGTGTGGCCTTACTTCAAAGCCAAGCCCAAGGCTCACACATCTCCATTAGCCGTGAAAACCTCATGGTCAGAATTCAGATCAGTGAGGGAGAAAGTATCAGTTGTCAACTGCTTCTCTGTTCCAGAAACATCTTTCTAGATATATTCAGAAATAACACTGAACAAGCTACTCGGACATCCTGTGGCCCAGTCAGGTTGCCACACAAAACTTACCACCATAAACCATTAGGTAAATGTTTACTGAGCATCTACTATGTGACAGGCCCAGTTTAAAGCACTGTGGCATAGACATAAATGGGGTACAGTAAACACATGATGTGTCGTGTGTTCATTCGATCTTCTGTCATCGTCTTAGGATTTTATAGCTGTGAAGAGACACCATGGCCAAGGCAATTCTTATAAAGGACAACATGTAATTGGGGCTGCCTTACAGCCTCAGAGGTTCAGGCCATTATCATCAAGGTAAGAGCATGGCAGCATCCAGGCAGGCACGGTGCAGGAGGAGCTGAGAGTTCTACATCTTCATCTGAAGGCTGCTAGAGGAAGACTGGCTTCCAGGCAACTAGGCTTTAAAGGTTTTAAAGCCCACACTCACAGTGACACGCCTACTCCGACAAGGCCACACCCACTCCTAGAGGGCCACACCTACTCTAACGGGACCACACCTACTCTGACAAGGCCACACCTACTCCAACAAGGCCACACCTACCCAAATAGGGCCACACCTTTTCCAACAAGGCCATACCTCCAACTGTGAGAAGAGCTAGAAAGGCGAAGTGGCAGGGTGAGGGCGGGGCTCTGGAATGGGAAGACACCGACTATTTATTTTGGGTGGAAATGGAAATCACAAAGAGTTCCGTACATTCAGTTGAGGCTGACCTGACATATGTTTGGGGGCGTGACTGGAGGTGTAGCTCAGTGGGTAGAGAGCAGAGCTTGCCTAGCCTACAGTAAGCCCTAGACTCAAGCCGCAGCACCACACTGTTGGGCCTAGGTTTGTGCCCCTTTAACCACAGCAATGGGAGGCAGGGATGGAGAGATCCGAAGTTCGAGGTCGTCCTGGGCTACATAGTGAGTTAAAGACCAGCCTGGGCTACGTGACATCCTATTCCCCCTCCGCCAACTTAAAAAAGAAAGAGTGGGGATTAACTATGTAAACATAGTGAAAACTTTTGCATGAAATGGAAGAAATGTTGCCGTGATATGCAGAGCCAGTCTGATGCTGGTTCTCGGCTTTGGCTCCGTGATGAGTGGGGTCTGCTGGCATGCGCAGCTAGACGTGGCACTCTTTGATTGGATCTGAACGACGTCATTGATTGTCGTCATTGACGCCATGCAGGAGTCAGGCTAAGGCAGACAAGTGTCCATGCAGGCAAAACACAACACTTTCCAAACCATGGAAGTGACCAAATGCTACATTTGTTTCTCCATCCATTGTATCTTAGTAGCCAATCACGTGTGGTCTTTCTCCCTCCAGATTAGATTTATTAAAGGGCCCTAAAATGGGGCTGGGAATACGGCTCAGTGGAAGTGTTTTCCAGCGTGCAGTAAACCTCAGGTTCAAAACCCAGCACCACGTAAATCAGGAAGGGTAACTTGTACTTGTAACTCCAGCACTTGGGAGGTAGAGGCAGGAGGACCCAGAGCTCAGTGTCATCCTCAGTTAAAAGCCCAAGCAGAGGGGTTGGGGATTTAGTTCAGTGGTAGAGCGCTTGCCTAGCAAGCGGAAGGCCCTGGGTTCGGTCCCCAGCTCCGGAAAAAAAAGAAAAAAGAAAAAAAAAAAAAGCCCAAGCAGATTCCTTTAACCACTCAATCTCCCAGAACAAAATAATCTAACCGTGTGTGTGTGTGTGTGTGTGTGTGTGTGTGTGTGTGTGTGTGTGTGTGTATTCTATCGCTGGAACAAAGCACTTGAGGCAAAACAACTACAGTCCCCTGCATTCCATTACCTTGAGCCTGCAAAGGTGTAAGACACCATGATAAGCAGAGAGAGGGGTGCTGGGGCCCCCGTGCAACCTTCAAAAGAACACTCCCCCCACGCCCAAGTGACCTATGTCCTACAATGAGGCCATATAATCCTAATGTTTCCAGAGTTTCTCAATAGCAACTAGGGACTACACTTTCAACAAAGAAGCCTTGGGGGGATTTCCAGGCCCAACTATATATAGTACTGTATAATAAACCTTTTCTAGGACTGGAGAGACAGCCCAGAAGCTGCACACACCCAAGGATCTGAGCTCAAATCCTCAGAGCCCATGGAAAGCCACACCCTGTAGCACACACACACATATCAGTAACCCCAGTGTCCCTGTGGTGAAATGGGAGGTGAGACAGGGGCCCCCAGAAGCTCACAGGCCAACCAGCCCTGGTTCCAGGGGAGCAAACAATGAGACACTGACTCTGTCACAAACAAGACGGAAAGACAGCACCACAGCTCAAGTTTGTCCTCTGACCTACACGTGTGTGCACAGTGTGTGCACATATACACACAGATTTTTTTAAAGGCTTTCTAGCCCCTTAGCTCATGATTCTTTTGCCTCCTCTCGTCCTCTCTCACCACTGTGAGCGATAACCCCAGCTTCTTCAAGCAGCAGCGGGTTCCTAGCAGGCTTCTGCCATGCTGACCCTTGTAAATGCTCTCCAAAGATCTGAAGAGGCTAAGCCAGCCTCCAAAAGTGCTCCTGAATTCAAGAAAATGAGAAAAGCTATTTGAACAAGGAATTAATATTTATCACAGCTGGCAAAAGACTTTTAGCGAATTCAAGACGGGACCGTGGTTTCACACACCGTTCCAGGACACATCAAGACCTTCTCTGGTGAATGGGTCTGGTGAACCCTTATTTGTGTGTGAAGCATACTTGAGCCGTGACGGTCATTTCCATACCTTGGACTCAGGCATGTCTCCAGCTGTCAGCTCCCTTCAGAGTCCCCTTTGCTACTAATTGATTTGGGGGATATCAATAGTGACCTTTCGCCTCTGGCATCTTGACTTTACTTGACCCCAAACAAAGCTCATTACACTTTCCTAAAATTCTGGCCATTTGGCAATTTAGGAGAACTTATCAAAATTTTAAATGTGTTTAAACTTTGACCCAGCAGTGTTAGCTTGAATGGTTTTTTTTTTTCCCTACAAAGACACTGGTACAAAAAGCCAAAAATACATTCTTCCAGCTCCGTGGGCAAGAACAGAAAAAGATATCCAAAGTTTTCATGGACATTCAGCTTGCTTAATGAGTGTGTTAGTCACCATGTGGCAGAAAGCTCCGTGGGTATTAGTGAGGGGGTTGTGAAGATTCAAGTGTCCATGGTAGGGAAAAGACACCCTGGCTGGGGCACACCATCGTGGTAGAGGGTTCCACGCTGAGGCCCCAGGTATGATCTCAACACCACCAAAACAATCTGCAGAAGTGGTCCAAGGGTCGGCAAGCTATATAGAGTGCTTGGTGTCCAAAGCTGGCAGCCTAGTTTTGATCCCACGTAGAGCTGAGAGGAGAGAACCAACTGCACAAAGTTGTCTCCTGATTTGCATGTGCTCGACAATGCACACACACACACACACACACACACACACGAGCACATAATAATAATATTAATTAGAAATCATTAAATAGTAGCCTAAGGTTACCAGAAACATGCATGCACACAATTGTATAAAAGCACATGTTTGTGCAGTGAGCACATGCACATGTGGGTGTGTGTGTGTGTAAGTGCATATGTTGCTGCCTGCCTGTGTGAATGCCTGCATGTGTGAGTGCATGCATGTGTGTGTGCATGCATGTGTGTGTATGCACACACGGTGTGTGTATGAAATAGAAGAGGGTGGCTTCTGGAGACCTTCATCCCCAGCCTGGAGAATCTGATGTCATAGCCCACCTTTAAGGGCACATTGCACTGTATCTGTGCATTCCCTGCCTCACCAAGCCCAGTCTGCAGCAGTCATCCCACCTCCTCCTGTCCCATTTCTCCCTTCTGCCTAGATCCAGACACCCGCTGGGCACAACCTTTCTACTTCTACAGTGTCTCTCAAACCCTCACAATGCTCCTAAGGTAGGTATCACCTGGTTGCTTTTCCCTGTTCTTGTTTCTCTCTCTCTCTCTCTCTCTCTCTCTCTCTCTCTCTCTCTCTCTCTCTCTCTCCCCCTCTCCCTCTCCCTTCCTCTCTCCCTTTCTGTGTCTCTCTCTGTATGTCTCTGTCTCCCTCTTGTTTCTCTCTCTCTCTCTCTCTCTCTCTCTCTCTCTCTCTCTCCCTCTCCCTCTCCCTCTCCCTCTCCCTCTCCCTCTCCCTTCCTCTCTCTCTTTCTGTATCTCTCTCTGTATGTCTCTGTCTCCCTCTTCTGTGTCTCTGTCTGTCTCTCTCGGTTTCTATGTCTCTGTCTCTATGTCTTTCTCTTTCTCTCACTCTGTCTCTCTTTCCCTCTCCCTCTTTCTCTTTACCTCCCTCTTTCTCCTCTCTCTCTCTCTCTCTCTCTCTCTCTCTCTCTCTCTCTCTCTCTCCCCTCTTGCTACCACACCAAACCATAACCTCTCCACCCCTCTCAGCTGGCCACTGGCCACTGTTAACTGTGGACAGGCTGTCCTTTGTAGTGAGAGCTTCTCTGTGTATGGAAGGAAGGCAGGGGGAGGGGGTCAGCTTCAATAGCACCCCGTCCTCTCCGTACTAAGTGCCAGTACCACACCTCACCCCCATTTGTCACTCTCAGGAAGGTTTCAGACCTCAGAAAATCAGTCGGCATTTTGTTGCTCTGACAAAATCCCCCAGAGAGACCACGTAAGGGAGGAAGGACTAGTT
This sequence comes from Rattus norvegicus, assembly GCF_021556685.1. Classification (NCBI taxonomy): domain Eukaryota; kingdom Metazoa; phylum Chordata; class Mammalia; order Rodentia; family Muridae; genus Rattus; species Rattus norvegicus. The sequence goes on along the minus strand of NC_141545.1, from coordinate 46,574,762 downwards.
GGGGCTCATGGTATGAGGCCTTGGCGCACTGACTCTTATCATGTGATTCTGATCTTACGTGTGATCAGGAGATAGGCACCATGGTGGACAGTAGGGGAAAGCTCCTCACCTCAGGGCAGCCAGGGAGCAGACACGGGAAGAGATGAAGGATAAGACCCATCATTCAGGGACCTGCTCCTTCCATAACCCTACCTCATAACTTCTGCTGCTTCTCAGTAAAACCATCAAATCGTGAATCCATCTACTAGAGTCCTCATGAGGCAAGGAGTTCTCAACAGTCGGAACCAGCTGAGGATCAAGCCCTCGACACAGGAGCCTTTCAGGAATTACATTCCCTTCCAAAGCATAATACCAAATTTCCTCTGAAGAGACAAAAAGGAAAAATCACTGATCACAATCATCAGGCTGCTGTTAGTTAACATAACTCCATCTGGTTGGCTTCTTCCTGCTCCTTAAGTCATTGTTCAACTTGTCTGCAACTGTCAACATTTCTATGGAGGCTGCAGAGGTGGGTCAGTGGTTAATGCTCTGGATATCCTCATTAAGGACCAGGGTCTATTCCCAACACCCACACGGAGGCTCACAAGCATCTGTAGCTTCAGTTCCTGGGGATCTGATGCCATCCTTTTGGCTTTTGTGGGAACCTGCGTTGTGTGATGCATATAAATACAGTCAGGCGCACATACTGTGACGGTTTGTATATGCTCAGCCCAGGGAGTGGCACTATTAGAAGGTGTGGCCTTGTTGGAGTGGGTGTGGCCTCGTTGGAGTGGGCGTGGCCTCTTTGGAGTGGGCGTGGCATTTGTTGGGGTGGGCGTGGCCTCGTTGGAGTGGGCTGGCATTTGTTGGAGTGGGTGTGGCCTTGTTGGAGTGGGTGTGTCACTGTAGGTGTGGGCTTTAAGACCCTCACCCTAGCTGCCTGGAAGCCAGTATTCTGCTAGCAGCCTTCAGATGAAGACGTAGAACTCTCAGCTCCTCCTGCACCATGCCTGCCTGGATGCTGCCATGTTCCCACCTTGATGATAATGAACTGAACCTCTGAACCTGTAAGCCAGCCCCAATTAAATGTCGTCCTTATTAGAGTTGCCTTGGTCATGGTGTCTGTTCACAGCAGTAAGACCCTAAGACACCCGCTATAATTTTTGAGGGAGTGTCTCACGCATCCCAGGCTAGCTCAAACCCACTATGAGGTGAGGATGAGGATAACTTTGAACTTCTGATTCACCTACTTCCGCCTCCTAAGTGGTTCTGTTATGGATATATGCCACCATGCCTACATTATCTGGGGACTGAACCCAGGGCTTCAGGCATGCTAGGCAATTGCTCTACCAACTGCACTGTATCTCCAGACCTTCAAGGTTTTTATTTTGCTTCTTCAGGGTCCGTCCTTAACTCTCTTTGGATTCCCAGAATTGACTCAGAAGAGTAAGGTTGCAAGAATAATGGAATGTCCGTGTTGATTAAAGGTGACCAGGCTATGCCACACAGGATGCACCATTTCGGCATCAGGATTATTGGAAACAGGACACGAGGAAATGGCAGCAAGCTCTTGGTCCTGAGCCATGGAAAGGAAGATTGTCCCTTTTCTCCTCTTGTATGTAGAGAGAAAAACCAAACGTTGTTGCAGAAGACAAAAATGCACTCTAAGTTGAATTTGCACATACCTTACTAATCCTTGCTTTCCAATCCTATTTCCCCTCCATTTTCCACCCCTAGAAGTCCAAACCTCTCTTTTTTTTTTTTGTTCTTTTTTTGGGGGCTGGGGACCGAACCCAGGGCCTTGAGCTTCCTAGGCAAGCACTCTACCACTGAGCTAAATCCCCAACCCCCCAAATCTCTCTTGTATCTCCCCTTTGCAAATGTGCTGTACCTGCCTCAGGGTCTATATAAGGTTTCCCTCCCTACTGTGTTAGCAATATACCACAGAGTGCTTCCTCAGCTCCTGTGGAACAGACACCCCCTCGGAAGACGACAAATGACCTCTTCACACTGCACACAAGCCCATGGTCTGCAGTTCAAGGCTCTTCCCTAAATTCAATGGGATTGACCCCTACAAACATCAACCACATAGGAAATAAGTTAAGAACATCCTATATCCAGCATGCTAGCAACACACACACACACACACACACACACACACACACACACACACACACACGGTTATTTGAATTTAATTATCGGAAAGAGAGAGTAATCTATGCTGGGCCATTAAAGGCCAACCATACTAGAATTTGACCCCAGTTCCTTGAGGAAGAGAAAGTCATGATCAAATGCAAAGAAACCAAAATAGGTTAATCGGTACCCTCTGACCTTGCAAAGACCAGTGCAATTTAAGGTACTCTTAACCATGAAAGGTTTTTGCCTGAAGGGCTCACATTAGAACCTGTACCTTTTAACCTCCTATTCAAAAACGTAACCCCACAAGCTTTCTATAGTGGTGGTTTTCGTAGGTCTCCACTGCATGGCCATTAAGTCAATCTGATTGAGTCAAGACTAACATTTATTTTAAACGAAACAGAAGAGAATAGAAGGTATCCAAACGCAGGCTTCACAGCATGGTCCAATAGTCTTTCATGAATGGTTCAAACCTCTTCTCTCTGTCTCTCCGTCTCTGTCCCTCTGTGGAGTGTGTTTGTTGTGTGTATGAATTAAGCTGTGATTAAAATTCTGCTCAAAGACATTTGAAGGTCACTGTTCTTGTGTTCTGCAACCTCGCACAGCAGCAGGTAGGTGTGTATGACCAATGACTTAAATAGGCTGTTCTCTGTTTCAGGCACGGGAGACCACTCAGTGATCACGTGTTTGCTGCATCCACATATAAATCCGGGTACCAAATGGAGAGATGGAGAGATGGGCATAGACAACACCCCTGCCCAGCCAGCCTAGCCAAATCAGGTGGAAACAGGAGGAAACTCGGTGGCCATCTGGGATGGCCTGTGCGTCACAGTTCAGGTTGAAGACAAGCCCTAACTTGAACAAAAAGGTAGAAGGCTCCAGACATTGAAAACTGAATTTTCCTCAGACTTACACACACACATATGGGTGCACACACAATTACTATTTATTTTTGTTTATTTTTTATTGAAATTGACTTATAACATCTGTCCCTTCCCTCCCTCCAAAGCTTCCCATACACCCTCTCCCGGCTCTCCTTCAAATTCATGCCCTTTTTCTTTATCAATTGTTATCCCATGGATATATATAGATATATATATATATAATATATAATATATGATATATAACATACAATATAACATATAATATATAGATAAATATATAATATAATATATATACCTGTACCGGCTGGTTTTGTGTGTGGGCTTGATACAAGCTGGAATAATTTCTTAAAAAGGAGCCTCGCTTGAGGAAATGCCTCCATGAGACCCAGCTGTAAGGCATTTTGTCAATTAGTGATCCAGGGGGAAGGACCCAGCCCATTGTGGGTGGGGCCAGCCCATTGTGGGTGGAGCCATCCTGGGCTGGTGGTCCTGGGTTCTATAAGAGAGCAGGCTGAGCAAGCCAGGGGAAGCAAGCCAGTAAGTAACATCCCCCATGGCCTCTGCATCAGCTCCTGCTTCCTGACCTGCTTGAGTTCCTGTCCTGACTTCCTTTGGTGATGAACAGCAATGTGGAAGTGTGAGCTGAATAAACCCTTTCCTCCCCAACTTGCTTCTTGGTCACGATGTTTTGTGCAGGAATACAAACCCTGACTAAGACAATACCTAAATATATATAATATATATTTATAATATATATAATACAATATACAATATGTGATGTGTAATATATAGTGTAATGTGTAATATGTAATATATAATATATGATAAACCCTATGTGATATGCAATATATCTTATATTGCATATTATATGTGATGTATGGTGTATAAGATATGTAATATATGATGTGACATGTGACATATGTACCTCAGTATATATGTATGTCTATATTATACATAAATATAACCTGTTCCGGCTGTATAATGTTACTGTATGTATGTTTTCAGGAATGGTCATTAGCGCTGGACAACCAATTAGTGTCCCAGTCCCTGGGGAGGACTGCCTCCCAGATCTCAGCGTTACTCAGCGCTGTGGTTCCCTGTGGTCCTTTGTTTAGGGTCCAGGCCTCCTGGGCTTTTCTCGGGTCCCGTTTCGCGTGTTCACTGGTGTCTTCTTTGTTCATCCTATGTGTGGGCAGCCATGTTGGTGGGATTTTACAAATGTAGCTTCTCATGTTACCAAGGGCCTGGACAAAACAACTCCCCGTGACCTAGAAAGAAAGCTCTTGGAGTTTCCAACCATGCCCATGCGTGACGCTGAACTTCCTCTGGACTCCGCGAGCCAAGAGCTAAATACAAACGGCAGGAGTATGCTAGACTTTACCACCGCCCAAACTTTAACTGAAAACGGATCCACCTGAAAGCCAGCTCAAATCCAATCTCAGGCTAAACACCTTCTAATACAATGGAACAGGAGCAAAATGCGTTCTGAGTCCCTGCTTAATGTTGAATTTTATCTTCAGTGACAAGCTCAACACCATTCGATTTGGCCATATGCTGGCTTGTGGCGCCATGCTGGGGAATCATGTCACAGCAGACACCGACAATGATTTTATAAATGCTCTCTCCCTGGCTGCCTACCTTTGAGCCTGAATCGATTTCCGGTCACAGTTTGCGCATTTCATGCCAAAAGGCTACAATAGGGTGGGGGTGGGGGTGAGGGTGGGGGTGGGGGAGGTTCCCACAGTTGGTGTGAAATCACCTGTTCTGATCTTCAAATGTAGTTTTTGGGGTTTTTTTTTGGGGGGGGTGTTTGTTTTGTTTTTCGTTTTTTGTTTGTTTGTTTGCTTGTTTTTAATCTCCTCTCCATCCAATGGTTTTAGTCTGTTTAACTATAGGCAAAGTTAATAGGTTCTGATGAGTCCTTGGTGGTTGTTCGTTGTTGTTTTGTTTTGTTGGGTTTTTTTGTTTGTTTGTTTGTTTGTTTGTTTTTTATGTATGTGCATGGGGATGGTATCTGAAAAGGCCAGAAAAGAGCATCAAATCCCCTGGAGTTCCAGGTGGTGGTGAACCACCCTGGGGACAGGGACTTGATCTTCCACTGGGGTTCAATTGAGAAAGCAGCAAATGCTCTTAAGAGCTGAGCCATCTCTCCAGCCCCCTGTTTGGTCTTTGGACTTTGCATTCCTTCAAAAACTTGCATTGGCTGCCTCCTGTGAGCTAGATGGAGCCTCGCTGGATACTGGGGACACAGCAGGGGCTGGGCACAGCCCTGGAATTCACGGTTCTTAATTTAGACAGTTGCAAACCTCTAAAGAAATATGCAGCTAGAACACAGAATAAGCAATGGGAGTGGGGTGGGTGTGGGTGTGGGGGCTTCAAAGTCAGGGTGCCCTCCAGGAGAATAATGGAGAAGTCAATTCCCTGAGATTTAGACCACAGCCTAAGAGATAAGAGTTGTCGTGAGCTGAAATGGCCACACAAGTTCCATATGATGAAGTCCTGCACCCCAGAACCTCGCAGGGTGATTTCATTTTAAAGAGGCTAGTGATTAAAGTATGTCCTTAGGGTCAATCCTAATCCAATATGGCTGTTGTCCTCATGGGTCAGGGAGGTCCCCTTGCTGAGTCTCTATCCCAGCTCATCACACTGTAAACATTCCCAGCCCACTTTGTGCCCTTCTGAATCCTGAATCTAATTTCCCCAGACCACGATTCCAGTCCTTGCCTGTGGACTGATGGCTCTCTACCTCTCAAATCTCCTAACTCTGGCTCTCCTTCCTGGGCTCCCCACCTACAGGACAGGCAGCTGTGTCCACAGCCGACCCTATCAGATGCTTCCCCTGGTATTTGCAAGTCTTCAAAGAGAAAGATGTCCCAGGAAACAGAATCTCAAGATTGCAGGCCCACCTCCTCTAAAACCCTTGGAGACTAGGAAAGCAATCACACGCGGCATTATTCATACAACATGGTGTGTGTGGAGGAGGGAGGTGTGTTGCCATGCACAGCCTCTACTTTACGGTAAACGCCCTAAGGGCTGGAGGGATAGCTGGGTCTGTGAAGTGCTCTCTCTAAACCAAAGAACTGGAAGTGGACCTCCAGAACACATGTTTAAAGTGCAAATTAAGCTAAGAGCGGTGGAAGATACTTATTACTGATTTATTTATATAAATAAGTAAATTTCAGATATGGGTTTTCCCTACACGTATGTGCACTGCATGTGTGCCTTCTGCCTATGGAAGCCAGAGGAGTTACAGAAGGATGTGGGCCATCAGGTGGGAGCTGGGACTCAAGCACAGGTCCTCTGGATTAGTAAGGCTGCTGAGCCAGCTCTTCCGCCCCTGTGACATACATGTGCAGTCCCATCATAGACAATGGGTCCAAGCTGATCCTCGGAGCTCACTAGCCAACCAGCCTAGACTACCTGCTGAACTCCTAAATAAGAACAGCCAAGGTTGGCCTTTGGCTTCCACATACATGTGCACACACATTGACATATATATGACGCAAACAAACATGAACACACACACACACACATATAATCTCTTGGGTTTAGATTAGCTTATTTGCTTCTCTTTGCCCTTCTGTAGCAACACAGACACAGACACACATATACACATACCACTCATTCACAGGCATACACACATACAACACATACATATACACATACCACACATTCACAGGCAAAAACACATACACACATTCACAGCACACACATGCAACATACACATTATTCCACAGGCACACACACACAAATAACACATACACATATAACACACACACACACACACACACACACACACACGTCTCTCCCCTCTCTAAGCAACAACCACGCCCAACACACAAGCCACTCATCTACTTTAATCCCATTCACTGGGTTGCTCAGAATTCCCCAGATCTAATTCTTCAGAGCCTTCCTTTCTGCCTTCCTGGTTTAACCGCATCTTAACACAGCAAGGACGGACTGTCACGATTACTACTGCCTCTCTGGAGCTGCCTGGTACCTGACAGGAGTGGCTCTGTTCAGTCCAGGTCTCAGTTCCCTCATCCGAACTGAAGACACAATGGATGCCTCGCAGAATTACAGCAGCAAGCCAAGTGCAGATGAGCAGGTCCTTATTCACCTCACAAGGTTTCTCTCCTGGAAACCATGGTGCCTCCTGGGAGCAGCACCAAATGGGGAACTGGTTAGAAACGGGAGCCTTGGGTCCACCTAGATTCTGTAGTGACTCAAGATGCCCAACAACGAGCCAGTTACGTAGACTGTAGCATCTTTTCCACCCCCCCGACCTTTTTTGCATTCAGTTCCTGGTCCTCTTCATGGAGGAAGTTTTCCCTTAAAAGATATCAGGGAACTGCACCGTTCACTTGCGGGGACACAGCTGCACAGACACAGAAAGCTTTCGAAACGCTTGCTGTCCTCTCGACCTCCAAAACCACTTCACCTCGGTAGACCTCCTCATCTGTAAAGTGGGCTGGAGAGATCAACTCCCTGAGAGATCAACCCCAGACTGCCGACAGCAGCTGGGGGTAATAAAATAATATGCCGGGAGGGTGTGAGGCAGAGTAAAGTCAACACTCGGCAAACCACACTCACTCACTTTTTTTAATTTAAAAAAAAAAAACAAACCCTACCTGTTCAAGCTTCCTTCTATCGGCTGTAAATCTGAGAACCTGCCTGCTTTTTCTACCTTGTTTATGAAAGAATGGGAATCTTGGGGCGGGGTTGGGGCTGGGGGAGCAGTGGGGGTGGAAGGGGCAGTGAAGTTCAGTTGGTAGAACACTCACCTAGCAAGCATGGAGCTCCCCCATCTCTGAAACCAAATACACCACTTGCTGGTTATGCACCTTTAATCCCAGTCCTGCATGAGGTAGAGCATCTTTGGCAGCATAGTGAGTTTGAGGCCAGCCTGGGACACCACACTTGAGACCCAGGAAGGAGGAAAGGAAGTAAGGAGGGGAGGGAGGGAGGAAGAGGAGGACTTCTTTTTGTCCTAGAACCTATTACCAACCATTCTCAGAGACCCGAAATATCTGGCCTCTTTGAAGCTCTTACTGGCTTCCTACTGTATGCCAGGCGAAAGCTAAAGGAAACCAGGCACCTTCTCTTTCTCTGCCCTTTGCTGGCTGCTGACCTGTAGCACACAAGGTGGGCAGGGCTCTCAGGGAGGAGAGAAGAACCTGAAGACACTGGGAGCTGCTGTAGACTTCGGTAGGAGCCGAATGGAATACCCCAGTTCCTTTGGCCAAAGTGTTTCCACTAAAGTTTTTGTTTATGCGAGCTTAGACGAGCAGAGACTGACAATTCCCCCTCTGCTAGCTGCTCTCTGCCCCCGGCCCTTCAGCCAAATAAAAGTACCTCTTAAATATCAAGGGATCCTTCTACCTGAGACATTTGTGGCTCTTCAAAAAGAAAAGCATGCCCAGTGACAGACCCCACAAGGTCCCAGGCTGGCATTCTCTACACCATTCCTAAGAGATGCAAAAGAAAAAAAAAAAAATTCGCCTGTGTAGCCCTCGGTAAGATAATCATACACAACATTTCGCGAGGATTTGGAGGATGGTGATGTTTCGATTCCTAAGCGCAAGGGCAATGTATGCAACTTCTAGTTAAACATTGGTTTGGGGCTGGGGATTTAGCTCAGTGGTAGAGCGCTTACCTAGGAAGCGCAAGGCCCTGGGTTCGGTCCCCAGCTCCGAAAAAAAGAACCAAAAAAAAAAAAACAAAAACAAAAACAAAAAAACAAAAAAACAAAAACAAAAACAAAAAAAATTGGTTTGTTTCTCTTTGCGCGGACCCCGATGCATGTGCCCGTGCCTGCGCGCGGACATGTACAGGGGCACACACCTCACCTTCAATCGCTTCATTTACTCGCCTAGCTCCAGAAGTAGAATAAATTAACATTTTCCTGGCAGCCAAGTGGAGACTGTTCTGTCTGGAGATTACACAGATTAAATCATCAAATGCCATCCACCCCCTGATAAGTCAGGAAGATAGACAAGGAAATACGGATATGGCTGTCTCGGCCCCAGCAGGGAGCCTTGGATTCTTGCCTCAGGAGCATCCGGGGCCACGGAAAAGGCCCCCCTGAGCTCCAGCATTTCTCCCAGGAAAATCACTTCTCCCATCTAATTGACATTGTACTGAGGAAAAAACACATCTGCGGTAAATGTGATTTGTTTTTAACTGTAGGCTCAGAAAGCACAGGGTCGTCTGAGAGCTTCTAACTTCATTTCTCTCTTATTAGTGTTTAACTAAGTAAATTCTCAAAATAGCTTCTTGAAGCCGAAGTTAAGCACCTCAGCTCCAACCCTCAGCGAGCCGCACTTGAGTCCAATGCTCAAAGCAGAGAATCTGCATGGAATCGAAACGCACTCCTACGACTGTCAGCTCTGTTCTCTGCGCCCCTGTGACTCCCATAAAGACTAAGGTCCATCAGCGCTCGCACCCTGAGTTTGTGTGTCACTGGAACAGGAAGTGACATCATCAAGCTCAGCGTTTTCCTCTGGATGCCAGGAAACAGAATCCCAGATCCCAACAACCCGTCTGTGTTCTTCCGTCTTCCATCAAGGCAACTTCAGAAAGCTTGGCGCCACACTGTCTTAAGACTTGACTGAATGTGGGGCTTAATTCACCGGGGGAGGGGCCTGTTAGCTTTTCATTGTGGTGAACTAAAAACTACATGTGACCTTCCTCATTTCCTAGTTTCAGAGGTCTTTAATGCCCCCGAACGAACTGGACCCACTGAGTAACGTACCATTTCTTTTCCGTCCTAGCACCTGATGGCCTCCAGCTTTACTTTCTGTCCCCTTAAACCTCTTTATTCTAGATCGGTAGGACTGCAAATATCTGTCCTTTTGTGATAGGTTTGTCTCATTTGAAATGTCTTCAAGGACCATCTATCAATTAGAGCATGCATCCGAACATCATCCCTTTTGAAGGCTGAATAGTATTCCAGCACCCACTTTACCGAGTCTGCTTGTTGCTCCCATCCCTAGGTATTGCCAAAGATTCTGTTGTGAATCCAAGGATGCCGTTGTGAACATTCATGCACAAACACCTATTGTAAGTCTCTGTTTTCAGTTCTTTTGGGTGTTATTCCAAAGATTACAAAGGGGGTACCTTGTTGAATGCTGTATTGACTACACCAGGGTCCCCGTGCCTAACTGAGTATGCATTAGTCATTGTGTGCTTGAGATTGTGTATGTACACATGTTTTGAGGGTGTCGTGTGTGTGTGTGTGTGTGTGTGTGTGTGTGTGTGTGTGTGTGTGTGTTTTCTAGGAATTGGTCAGAGGACTTGAGAAACCTTATCCTTTCGTTTTTTTTAAGATTTATTTACACTGTCACTGTCTTCAGACACACCAGAAGAGGGCATCTGATCTCATTACAGATGGTTGTGAGCCACCATGTGGTTGCTGGGATTTGAACTCAGGACCTCTGGAAGAATAGTCAGTGCTCTTAACCACTGAGCCATCTCTCCAGCCCGAGAAGCCCTGTCTTAATGCTGTGAACAGACACCATGACCAAGGCAATTCTTATAAGGACATGTAATTGGGGCTGGCTTACAGATTCAGAGGTTCAGTCCATTATCATCAAGGCAGGGAGCATAGCAGCATCCAGGCAGGCATGGTACTGGCAGAGCTGAGAGATCTACATCTTGATGGGGAGGCAGCTGTGGGGACCAGGGAGTGAAATGTGATGGTTTGTATAGGCTCAGCCCAGGGAGTGGCACTGTCGTAGATGCTCAGAAGGTGTGGCCCTGTTGGAGTAGGTGTGGCCTTGTGGGTATGGACTTAAGACCTTCACCCTAGCTGCCTGGAAGCCAGTCTTCTCTTAGCAACCTTCAGATAAAGAAGTAGAACTCTCAGCTCTGCCTGCACCATGCCTGCCTATCTAGATGCTGGTGCCATGCTCTTAATTAGGGTTTTACTGCTGTGAACAGGCACCATGACCAAGGCAACTCTTATAAGGACAACATTTAATTGGAACTGGTTTACAGGTTCAGAGGTTATCATCAAGGTGAGAACGTGGTAGCGTCCAGGCAGGCATGGTGCAGGCAGAGCTGAGAGTTCTACATCTTCATCTGAAGGCTGCTTGTGGAAGACTGGCTTCTGGGCATCTAGGATGAGGATCTTAAAGCCCACACCCACAGTGACACACCTACCCAACAGGGCCACACCTTCTGAGCATCTACAACAGTGCCACTACCTGGGCTGAGCCTATACAAACCATCAGAGCAGCCAAGACAAGACTATCTTCCAGACAGCTAGGAGGAAGGCGTCAAAGCCCACCCCCAGGGTGACACTTCCTTCAAGAAGGCCACACCTCCTGATAGTACCACTCCCTGGACCAAGCCTATTCAAACCACCACAAGCCCCATGAAGGAAACCAGGAAACCAACGGTATAATTGATTCCACTCTAAAGCTCAGAGACCCCAACAGTCCCATCATCCATGACTGGGAGGAGGGAGTGGGAAATCAAGGGTTTGGAACTCACGGGGATCACTGTGGCAGACTGTCCTTCCAGGTAAGTGATTTCTAGGAAGAGTTATTAACACTGTGGACAGACAGCAGCATGGCAGGGGCTCTGAAGAGACAGGTATTGGGGGCCGGGGTCCTTTCTTATAGGCTCAGAGGAAGGGGGAATTCATGTAGCCAAGCTGAGTCTTGCTCCCAGATCACAGGTAGGATGGAATTCTGGGTAATGAGTGTATAACTCTGAAGGAGTGCAGGAGGAGAGGGATATCTCCTTGAGGTGGTGCACTCATTGTAAAGTGGGGGGTGTGCTGCCACCCATAGAACTCTGATGTCCCAGAGTCTGGCAACCCACAAGAAGTAAGAATGGCTCCTCCTGATGGGAAGAGTCTGTTAGGGGCTTATAGACAAACAGTTAGGAGTTCACCATTTTCCCCTGCTGCAGGGACATGACCAGAGCCTAACAGAAATTGAAGCTCAGTCTAGGCAAGTGAATTTGCCTCCCCTTCTGCCTCCTCTCCCACCTTGAGCTGATGGGACGGTGGCCACTGTGTGGCGCAGGATTATATTAATATTTCGGTCTACTGACTTACATCTCAGACTCTCCCAGCAACTCCCTCATAGACACCTCTCCCAAAAAATACAATGTTTTTCCATATATCTGGGTACCTACAGCTCAGTGAAGTTGACATAAGAAATCAATACTATAATAAACCTATTTTAATAAAATCAGGCTGTTGGCACAGATCTTTAATCCCAGCACTGAGGAGGCAGAGGCAGGAGGATCTCTGTGAATTATAGGACAACCTGGTCTACATAGCAAGCCCCAGGACAGCCAGGGCTACATAAAAAGACCCTGTCTCAAAATAAAACGGATAAATAAGATCAGCGCTGAGAAAGAGAGCTAGGGGCATATAAGCTCAAGACAGCACACGCAGTCTATAAGACATCGTAGTCTTCATGACTTGGACAAGGTACGGCTGACATCTTGTGGATCGATAACTCCCTGCCTACACACAGCAGCCCTCCACAGCCAAGAATTGTGGCCTCCAGGCAGGGCCAAATTTCAAAAACTTTACTCCACTTTAAGTTATTGGTAAGCTACTTATTCATCAGACAAGGTCCTGTAATGTCAAGGATTCTAGAATCTAGAAGAAATTTGCAAATAAAAAAAATTCCCAGACAAAAGGAGGTTTTAAAAATTATCACACTTCCTGGACTGGAGAGACAGGCTACTCTTCCAGATTGCCTGGGTTCAGTTCCCAGCAACCACGTGGCAGTTCACAACCATCCCAGAGGATCAGATGCCCTCTTCTGACCTCTGTGAGCACCAGATAAGCACATGATGCACAGACACAGATGTAGAGGAAATACTCAGGCACGTGAAATAAAAATAAATAACCCATTTTAAAAATATAGCAGATCCTGGAGCTACAGAGATTAGTCAGGGGCTAAAAGTGCTTAACGGTCTCCCAGAGGATTAGAGTCCTGCTCTTGTACCCAACCAGGAGGCTCACAATCACTTGCGACTGCAGCTCCGGAAGATCCAACGCCCCCTTCTGGCCTCTGCAGATACTGCAGTCACATGGCCACTGTGTGGTCCAGGACCTTGGTTATAACTTCAATCTCAGTTTCTCCCAGAAACTCCCAGAAACATCCTGGGTGGGTGGGAGAGGGACGGGGCTCTCTGGGCAGCCAATCAAGCAGAAACAGCAAGAGACCCTGTCTCAGACAATACGTCGGAGAGTCATAGAGAGGTCACCCGATGTTAACCTCCAACCTGCCCATGTTCACCCATGGGTGCACACACACACACAAGCATGGCACTCGCAAACACATGAAAATAAAAGGGGGCCAGTTAAGAAAAGAAGCGGGATCAGCAAGCACGGGAGGAGATGCGAGATAGTAATACGCTAAAAATACACGACAGATGAACTACTACCAGGAACCCCATTATTATTTACAGTTAATTTGTGCTAATTAAAACTTTTTTTTAGAAAAACGCACCCGATCCGTTCATCTGCAAGCCGGTTTGAAAGTTAACCTCATGCCAGGCTCAGTGTATCAAATCGGTACTAAGACACAGCTGCCACCGCAGAGGATGCTGGATGTCAGCTGCTAACCCCATATGACCTTGAATGAGCGCAGTGACCTCCGGGTTTCAGCTTGTCATCTGCAAAAGCAAATAGTTGGGTTGCTTAACTGGCAGCAGCTCTCCCATGCTGTAGCTGTAATTAATTCGATGACTTCCCTCCTGCGAACTGAATATATATATATATATATATATATATATATATATATATATATATATATATATATATATATATATATATATATAGGTAGATTCTACCAATCAGAGTGCGGTGACTCCATCTTTATGGCTTGCCACTCACTTGAGGAATGAAATCCACTCTGAGTATCTCTGCCTGCAGGACCTGGCTCAGACACCCAGAGATGTTGCTAGCCACAGCCCAGGCACCCAGGAGAGGCGACTCCACCTAGGAAAGCCTGTATGGAGAAAGCTTTGGGAGGGGGACATTAGGACAGATCCTTAGCTGAGGAACTGCCTCTTCTTCCAGTCTCTACGAGAGCCCTTCGGCCACATCCGAAAGTCTGGTACAATCACTGATGATCTTTGCAGATTGCCAGCTAAAATTAGAAGTGGATGTGCAGCTGACTTTGGAGTGACTACAGGGCTTGCGGGGAGGAGGGAGTTCGCAGTGGCGGGGAGGGGAACGGGGGAGGGGCTGGCTGTTGCTGATTTCCCAGGACTTCGGTTTGCAAGGAACACTTGTCAGGTGCTTAAAATGTTTAGTGACCCTTAAAAGACAATATTGCAGCTCAGCCCAAGTGGGTATGTCTTCTCTGACAGTCCCTTCTTCTTTCCCCAAAGTGATGAATGCAGTTGGAGGTAAGGCAGTGACAGCCCTTGCATGGGGCGTTGGGCAGGTTGCCTACTGCACAGTGCTGGGTGTTGCCATGCACGCTGGGTTCTCTGTAGAAAGCCTAGGGGAGTGGCGCCCCCTAGAGTTCATCGGCGCTCAGCGCGCCCAGCCGTGTCCTGAAGTCCATCCTTCTGAGACCAAAACCCAAAGTAAAAAAGGCCTCCAATGGCACAAACCACACAACCAGCAGAGGATTCTTTCAGGAGACGGTGGAAAAGGCCGGTGCTGTGTATCCCAGAGGGTCACCTTGTTTCCTGTTGTCTTGCTTGTTTTTGTTTTTGTTTTTGTTTTTGTTTTTGTTTTTTACCAACCTGACACAAGCTAAAATTATCCTCCATCGAGAAAATGCCTCTCTGTCAGATTGGCCTCTAGGTGAGCCCGTGGGCGAGTATTTTCTTAGTGATTGATGGGGAGGGCCTAGACCATTATGGGCGGAACCATCCCTGGCCAGGTGATCTGAGGGGTGTTTAAGAAAGCAGGCTGAGGGTTGGGGATTTAGCTCAGTAGTAGAGCGCTTGCCTAGCAAGCGCAAGGCCCTGGGTTCGGTCCCCAGCTCCAGAAAAAAAAGAAAAAAAAAAAAAAAAAAAAAAAAAAAGGCAGGCTGAGCAAGCCCTGAAAAGCAAGTCCTCCGTGGCCCCTGCTTCAGTTCCTGCCTCAGGTCCTCATCTTGGTTTCCCGCATTGGACTGTGACCCTCGGTATATAAGCCACATAAACCCTTTCCTCTCCAGGTTGCTTTTGGTCGTGGTGTTTTATCATAGCACCAGAAAGCCTAACAAAGACGCAACAAGTTCATGAGATTCGTCACCTGTAGGTGTCTTCAAACTGCATGGTGGGCCAGAAGTACCTAAAAGGGTGGGTTCCTAAGACTGACTCTCAACCAATTCCCACTGGCAATTGGTCAGTGAACACACACACCCATTACAAGAGGGAGACGGTAAATTAAAATACAGCCATTGCTTTGAGAAAATGAAGATAACAGACCTTGTGCCTAATTTTTACATTGACTACGCACCAGGAGGACAATAGTTCAGGTGTTTGGGTTACAGGAAATGCGCTAAGTTAATCTCATCTAGAAAGCATAAAGAAAATGTGGAGTGCGTCCATAATCCAATTCGATTCAGCTGTAAATAAGAATGCACCTGCTCCATTTACAGGAAACTGGATAAAACTGGACATCATCATGTTAAGAGAAGGCAAATATCATGTTTCCTTTCATACACAGAATCTAAATTGAATACATACTCATGTGTGCGTGTGTATGGCGTGTGTGCCTGCCTGTGTGTGTATTCATGTATGTGTCCATGTGCACTTGTGTGCATGTGTGTGCCTGCATGTGCATGTGTGTGCATGCGTGTGTGCTTGTGCATGTGCACTTGAGTGTATGTGTGTATATGTGTGTGTGTGGTCTGTAGGAAGTAAGTGCACATGTGCAGAAGTATGTATGTATATGTATGTGCATGGTGTGTAGGGGTGAGTGCACAATTGCATATGTGTGTGCGTGTGTGCTTGTGTGCATGTATGTGTGTGTGTGTGTGTGATGTAGGAAGTAAGTGCCCATGTGCATGTGTGTGCATGCCTGTGTATGTGGGTGTGTGTATGTGTGTCACATGATTACAGAGGGGACTGTGGGAAGAGTGAGACTAGCAGATTGGAGTGCAGGTATGATGCATATGAAAATGGCCCCATAAGACACTGCGATCAATCTCTAACTGTATTCCCCCCCTTCCTTCATCCATCTTGCTCCATAATTCCCTTTCCATGTTACAAAGGTCACCCCGAAGACCAGTTAGATGGGCCCCACCTTGAGTCATGCTTTGGGGAAACCCAAACTAAGACACAGACCTACACGTAGGAATGCATGTTGATGTGAATAGGGATGCATGTTGCATGTTGAGATGCATAGGGATGTATGTTGATATAAACAGGAGTGCATGTTGAGATGTACCTGTCCTTGCACTCTGTCTGCACATGATTCATTGGGGGATAAATTGGAGCACTGTGTTAAAGGTCAGGCTTAAATAATAAAGCAGAAGGTGCGAGCAGTCACCCGCAGAGCACCCGGTACAGAGAGATGGTGCTAGCAGAAAGGATATGGGACCAGACGGGCTTTCTGCTCAGACCCATGGTCCCCGACTGCTGCCCAGCTCAGTGCCAAAAGACACGTGAGAAGTGTTTACCCAGAGCAAGGGCCATGACCCTGGAGCTGACCTGGATGTGAAGCTCAGCCTTGTGTCTTATTTTGTGATGATTCTCTCAATATCAGCATGTATGTAATTACACGTATGCATGTATGCAAGCATGTATGAGTGCAAGCATGTATGAGTACATGTGTGCATGAGTGCATGTGTGCATGAGTGCATGTGTGCATGCATGGGTGTGTGTGAGTACATGTATGTATGAATTCATGTGTGTGTGTGCATGAATCATGTGTGCATGAGTGCATTCATTCATGCAAGCATGTGCTTAGTGAGCAGAGGCTAGACCCAATTCTTTCCCATCACTCGTTTTCCTTGTGAATCAAGCTGGCTGTAGGAAGTAGACACAGCCTGTGTCAGAGAACCCGAACAGAGCTATTCCCCACAACAGGATTGTGTGGCCTGTCTACTCCAGTCAGGCTCTATGTTTGCTATGACAGTGACAGGCAATTGTGCTGTGGGAACAGGACAACAGATATGTTCCAGAAGACAGCTGACTTCTTAGGAGGTCCCCAACACTGTTGACCCTGTAACGTGAAGGGCAAGGAGCAAATCATCAAGAGCTCTCAGGAAGGGCACCAAGTGTTGCCAGTGGGCAGTCCTTAAAAGTAGGCAGTTAGAGAAAGCAAGGAAACATGAAAGACACATGTGAGTGTTCTTTTTTTTTTTAAGCAACATTTAACAGAATGTCCCCTTCTTTCTTTTATTTTCAAGATTTTTAATTATTATTTTTTTTTTGGTTCTTTTTTTTTTTTTTCGGAGCTGGGAACCGAACCCAGGGCCTTGCGCTTCCTAGGCAAGCGCTCTACCACTGAGCTAAATCCCCAACCCCTTAATTATTATTAATTATTTTATTTACATTGTATATGTTTGAGTGTTCTGCCTACATGTATGTGTGTGCATCATATCTGTGTCTGGTGCCCAGAGAGGTCAGAAGAGTCCACCAGACCCTCGGGAACTGGAGTTATGGACTCTCGTAAGCAGCTATACAGAGTGATGGAAATCAAACCCAGGTTCTCTGCAAGAACAAATGGTCTGAGCTGTCGAGTCATGATTTCAGCCCCTCTCACTTCTTACCGCCCCTCCCCTTTCTAGAAATAAGAGTAGTTTCAACAATAAAAGTTAGAACGGGTGTGATGACGCCCACCTTCAATCCCAGCACTTAGGAGGCAGAGTCAGGCAAATGCCTGTGAGTTCCAGGTCAGCCTGGGCTGCATAGTGAGACCCCGATTCAATAAACAAAGAAAAGCCCAGAGTCAGTTAGGCTTTGAAACAGTATGCTACGTGTTACAAATGATGTCTGGCTCAGTGATAGACCACAAACAGAACGGCAGTCTCCTAGGATGCTAATGTATCCTCCCACATCTGAGGAGCTATTGGCCTGGCGGTTGGTGGTTACTAAGGAACGGAGCATCAGTCTTCTTTAGGGGCGTGGCCCCTGCTACGTTTGCTCATGCTCAGGTGGGTGCCTTTACACTCAGGTGCCTGTGGGCAACGCTAATTAAACCCAGCGGGTAGAAAGAGAGAGAGAGAGAGAGAGAGAGAGAGAGAGAGAGAGAGAGAGAGAGAGAGAGAGAGAGAGAGAGAGAGAGAACATGAAGTTGGAAGGGGGTTATTGGAAGGACCTGGGAGGAGCTGGAAGGAGGGTGGGGGGATGAATATGATGAAAATATGTTGTATACAGACATGAACTCCAAACAATAAATTTTGAGAAATTAAAAATAAATGAATCCCATCAACTAGTGACATTGTAACACTGCGTTATCCACAGTTCATGGCAGAGCTGTGTTACATAAACATTCAGGACACAGGATCCTGCACAGTGTGTAGCAGTAGATAAATCACCTTGTTAAGCAATGGGTGACAGTCCCCTGCAGAAGATCAAATTCATCAGAGTCCACGCTGCTGTAGGAGGTATCAAGGGCAGCCTGGGCAGTCTTGCCTAGAGCTTGCATTTTGCCCTGGATAGGCAGGTGGTGGTCATACCAGTGAGTTTGTATATTAAAAATAACATTTCTTTCATGTATTCTTTCCAATGCCCTGTTCTGGTTTAAACACTCAGAACCAGGGAATAAAGGTCTCTTGTCGACCTGGCTCAAACAGCTGTCAGACACACTTGGTCCCAATGATGTTCTTTCTAACACTCAGGGGAACTCTCCTGCTTCGGTGTGGAAGTTCAAATTCAGAGGTCTACCAGGACCAGCTGGGAAAATGAGCGGCTACGGGGTAGCAAATTCAAGTACTGACATACCATGTTGGGAGGACACAGATGCTATGCTGGGGACATACATGACTGTGGTGGGGGACACAGATGCTATGCTGGGGACAAGCTAACAGCACAGTGAACTCAGTCAAGAGGGGAAACTGCCCTTGTCCCCACCCAGGTGCCCAGTAAGACAGCTTGTCCTGAAAGGGTATTTTAATAACTCAAGAGAAACTTAAAAAAGCCTGTCACTGTTAAATGTTAATTCAGTCTCTCACAATTCACAGTGTAAGCCGAAGTGAGTGTCCCACATTTCTACTCGGAAACCTGTTTCATGAAGACTCACCCTTGGGATCTCAGACACTCTGACAACAGAAAGGTGTAAAGGAGGTATTCTTCCCATTTCTGATGGGGAAACTGAGATACAAAATAATAGCTGAGAATTCAAACTCTTGGGCCAGTGAGATGGCTTGGCAGATAAAAGGAGCTTGTAGCTAACCTAGTGAAAAGAGAGAACTGATTCCCACAAGTTGACCTTTGGCCTTTATGTGCATTCAGTGGAACTCACATGTTCATGTACAAACATATATACACACACAATAAATAAGTGAATAAATAAATGTGATGTTCTAAAGATTTCAAATCATCCGGAAGAGTTCACCATGGGACACTGAGGCAATCTGATGCCTCCTGAATGCTTGGGAAAGAAATTGACTTGAGAAAGGTTCCACGGATTGAGGAAAGTTCCTGGTGGACATGAGTGCTCTGTACATGTGCATTGGAGCAGCTGATGGGTAGATGTTGGTCAGTGTGCTTCATGGTTCGCTATCAAAGCGGTGGCACAGAATGACTTTAATCAAATCAACTTTGAATATAGTAACAAGCAGCTTGCTGACCGTACAGGACTCTCAGCCTCAGCTTAATTATCTGTAAAAAGAATATACTATATATATGTATATGTACATATATATATATATATATATTCAACATTTGCTAGGGAGAACTGAACTAACATACTATACCACATCCATAGACAGATACATACATAGATACATAGATACATATATAGATACATACATAGATACATAAATGCATAGATACATACATAGATATATAAATACATACATAGATACATAGATACATACATAGATACATAGAATCATACATAGGTACATAGATACATAATAGATAGATACATGGTTACATAGGTAGATACATACATAGATATATAGATACATACATAGATACATAGATACATATAGATACATAGATATATACATAGGTACATAGATACATAATAGATAGATACATGGATACATAGGTAAATACATACATAGATATATAGATACATACATAGATACATAGATACATACATAGATACATAGATACATACATAGATAGATGAATGGATCAGTCGACACAGAAGAAATAAAGACATACAGCCAACCCTCTGTGTCTATTTCTATAGATCAGGCAGCCACAAGCCACCCGTTTTGCCATTAAGGCTACAATCGTCACGTCTGCGGTGAGCACGTGCAGTGTTATTTCTTGTCTTTGCCCCTTAAGCAAGACATTATAACAATGCTTTACTCACCGTTCACTTTGTGGTGGGAACTGTAAGTAACCAGAGATGAATGAAGAGTCTACATACAGCGAGATGTGCACAGATGTGTGCAGGTGCTGTGCCGTGCAAGGTGAGATCTGAGCATCTGTGGAGTCGGGAGCCCTGGGGTGAGGGACACCTAGAACACGTCACCTGCAGAGGCGGAGGGACAACTGTCCTTGCCTCTACATAATGTCCATTATATGACAGCTACCACACTGGTAAGGCAGGAGATGGCAGTGGAACTGGGCAAGGTGAGTGAAAGAGTCACAAGTTTGGGGAGCCATCCAGAGTGGCCCGGAATCCGGTCCTGCCACAGAGCAGTCAGCTACCCAGTAACTACCTCACTCTGTGCGCAATAATACCGATGCCTTTATGGGCAGTAAAAATGTAAATGTAAGACTTGAGTACTCAACCTACTCCAGGCACAGTGTCAAGCCCCTCGAGGGGTTTCGCTCATCTGATGCCTGCAGCAGGCTGTGTCAGATGGATCATAGTCTGTGCTCAGCAAACAGTGGGGCGTGTGGCTCAGGAGACTTTGTGAGCACAACAGAGTAAACGGTACAGTGAAGGTGTAACTGAATGGGTTAATCAAAAATGTCAGTGCACGTGAAGCAACTGTTGGGTAACAGTCAAGAGCCAAAGGCTAAACAGCCAAAGCAAATCCGTTGTTATGGTGGTGGCAGGCTCCAAACATAAAAAATAAGAGAAAGAAAGAAATACCCAAGTTCTAGCATAGTCTTTTCTGGAAAGGTCACTTTTGATCTGTTCTACTCACATTAGGTAAACTAATGTGAGTTGGGATGTGGATGGCTGTGGTTAAAGATAAGTGACCCAGTCAGAAAGTATGGATGTCAATTGCTAGTGGCTACCAACAACACCGTAGGAGAGGATGGTGAGCGGGCATGCTCCTGTAATCACAGCACAAAGGATGGGGAGGCAGGAGGATCCGAAGCTCAAGGTCCTCCTTGACCAGACAGTAAATTCAAGGCCAGCCTGGGCTAATGAGATATTTTCTCAAAATAGAATAAAATACAAAAAGACTGTGAGATCTCACATCTCAGCTTAAAGAGGATGGCATGATTGATTAGTGATGTCTGCCATGGGCAGAACATGGAGGAACATGGTGGGCATTTACTGTTAACTGCCATCCCTATATATAGCCTTATCACACGAGGGAAGTTAGGTCGGAAACAAGTGAAATAATTCACTACCCTAAATCAGTTCTGTAACACAAATTACAGTTGTCTTCAAGATGCTATGGGTATGGTACATTCTCTGAAGAGGAATTTAGTCTCTTCAATAAAAGACACAACACATCCAAAATAGCTTTTATCACAGTGGCAGCAGGGGCTTGAACTAGGCCACTGCTCAATTCCTCTCAGCCCTGCATGGGACTCGACCTTCAGGGCAGTGCTACTATGCTGTCCCAGCTGTGTTCCTGGTGGCTCAGCCTTTCCTGGCAACCTCCCTTTGAAGATACCATGAATATTTAAATAGACTTTAGGCTAAGCATTTTTCATGATTCTCAATTTTCCCACAGACCAAAGATGGGCTTTGTTTGTGCGAAGCGCATTTTTGAGATGCGTGGAGTGCATTTATATGCTTCTGACCCCACGGGCACTGTTAGATACACACATTCAGACCTTCGGGTTACACTCATGTAAATTCCTTCCCTCGGCTCTTGATTCTCTCGGCTCGGAGGTCAAAGTCAGCAGATGAAGGCCATTGGCATGGCTTCCTGGTCCAAATCAGCGGCTTTGCAATAAGTCAGTTACAGAGTGCTTGGGAATGATCTACTGATGTCTCTTCTGCCGTGATTCGTAGGCCACGAGCTCAGGATCACATGACTGAGAACAGTCAATGTCCCCTCAGCTGTCTTGATGAACAAGGGACTAAATGAGTCACTGGAGGTCTGGAGAGGGCCAGATAGTCAAGGAATTAAAGGTTAAGGTAGGGTGTTAGTTAAAATACACATAACTATTTCTCTCTCTTTTTTTTCCATGAAATCTCACTAAAAGTAAGTGTAAAGTTAGAGAGAAAGAGAGAGAGAGAGAGAGAGAGAGAGAGAGAGAGAGAGAGAGAGAGAGAAAACACATTAGAATGGAGAGAACCAGGGAAGAGAAAAACAAAACCTAGAGACTAAAATCAGGTATGAGAAGCACAACCGAGCCCTCTAGCTGACAGGGTGGCAAGCTGAGAGCACTGGCTTGTACCGGGGCCATCTAGAAATGTAGGCTCAAAAGGCCAAGGTGGACCCCCTGTGCACCACAGATGCACCACAGCTGTGAGGCCCTGAGATCAACACTCAGAACAAAGTAGGGGGCTGGCGAGGGGGAGGGGGGACAGGCTGGGCAGATGGCGCAATGGAGTGCACACTGCTCTTGCTCAGGATGGGAGTTCAGTTCCCAACACTCATGTTCAGGGGGTGGGGGCTCACAAGCACCTGTTAACTCCAGCTCCAGAGGATCAATACTCTCTTCTGGTGACTCATATAAAGGACAACATTTAATTGGGTCTGGCTTACAGGTTCAGAGGTTCAGTCCATTATCATCAAGGCAAGAACATGGCAGCATCCAGGCAGGCATGGTGCAGGAGGAGCTGAGAGTTCTACATCTTCATCTGAAGGCTGCTAGCAGAATACTGGCTTCCAGGGAACTAGGATGAGGGTCTTAAAGCCCACGCCTACAGTGATACACCTCCTCTAACAGGGCCACGCCCAGTCCAACAAGGCTACACCCACTCCAACAAGGCCACACCTTCTAATAGTGCCACTCCTTGGGCTGAGCATATATAAACCATCACAGGCTGTAAGGAGGGTAGAGTTCAATGAAACAATCTTTTCATCTCTGGAAACATAAGACCAGCCGCTCACCAGCCAAACTTTCAATGAAGTAGGAACAGAATAGAGACATCTCAAGCTTTGGAAGGTGCCAGAAGGTGTGCTCTATACACATAGAGGAGTGCAGGTGCAGGAAGACACACAAAGAAGAAAAGGAAGCTACAGGTGCAAGGGCTGAAAGCTTGATGCTGTGGGCCGGGCCAGGAGGACAGGGTCTCCAGAGAAGGGAGATTTCGGAGCTCAGAGGGTGTCTTGTGCAGCACATGTCTTTTGAAGGAATCCAGACAGTTGGTGAAGAGCCTGAAGTCGCGTTAGCCCCACTTACGTAGACAGCCAAGCAAATGACAAGAAGAGAACGACGATAATAATACAAGAGAACTATTAACTCCGGGGGAAAGAGCTGTCAGCAGAGAAGAGCAATTCTAGCTTACAGTAGGAGTGAGCTGTGCCTGGAGTTTACGGTCACAGCAATGTAAACACTAAGTGACGGGATAACTATGGGAGTGGGGGTGGCTTCAGTGGAAGTAATGCCGGGCCCCAAACACCTGCCTTCCGAACACCCACAAGGCCACACCCACTCCCGCAAGGCCACACCCACTCCAACAAGGCCACACCCACTCCAACAAGGCCACACCCACTCCAACAAGGCCACACCCACTCCAACAAGGCCACACCCACTCCAACAAGGCCACACCCACTCCCGCAAGGCCACATCTACTCCAGCAAGGTCACACCTTGAAGCGGATGTGAAACATTGCTGGAACCGGCTCAGCAGAGGGTGACCTCCGGGAGGTGAAGGGGAGAACCAGATCGCTAGATTTGGCCACGTTTCTGGCAGCTTCTGAGTGCATCTGCCTCATTTTGTCTTGGATGTAGCTTACGGTAGAGCACTTGCCTGACACACATGAAGCCCTGAGTTCAAGCCTGGGCACAGCATAAAACCGGGTATGCTGGTGTGCTCCTGTAACCCCAGAATTGGGGGGGGATGGGGGTGAAAGCAGGAGGATTGGGAGTTTAAGGCTATCCTTGGCTACATAGTGAGGTTGAGGCCAGCCTGAGCTACATGAGACCCCTGTTTCCAGAAATAAAAAAGAGAGTAAGAGAAGGAAGAAGGGATGGACAGAGGGACGGGGGGGGGGGGGGTGAAGGAATTGACAAAGAGGAAAGGAGAGGAGAAGAGAGAAGGGGAGGGGAGGGGAAGGGAGGGGAGAAGAGAGGGGAGGAGAGGGAATGGGAGGGGAGAGAAAGACTGGGAAGGGGAGGGGAGGGGAGAAGAAAGGAAAGGAGCAGAGGTGGGGGAATAGGGGGAGGGGAGGAGAAGGGAGGGAGAGAAGGGGAGGGGAGAGGAGAGGAGAGGGAGAGAGGGGGGAGAGGGGGGCACCATGACAAGTCACAAGGCCATAATCGAACACTTTCATTCTGTCACCATCTAATGGGCACCTGTAGCATACTAGAGAGAAAAAGAAAAAGATTTACTTCACAGGATGTTAGAGGAAAAAAAAAAACCTAACCCTGTCTGTGTCCTCCCTGGAGCATGGTAAAGCAAGTTTCTCAACCCACCCAGTTAAAAATAAGATAAACTGGGGGGCAGGACATCGTGCCTTCAACAATTCACGCCTGTGACTAGTGGCTTCCATTGGCCTTTCCTGGGTAAACAACTGGGGAATCGACTCAGGCTCAGCTTCAGGGCAGGATGGGACTTGAGCAGGTAACGAAAATCTTCTGAGAGGGCTGCTCAGGGTGGGCACTGGGGCAAGCTGAGCTTGTTTCCAGCCCGATAGTCACCGTGCCACTCTGTGACCCAAGCTCCCCTCGTCTTCAAGAGAGATGTTAACTTCTTATTACTGTGATACCTGACAGAGACAACTAAGAAGGTGGGTTTGTTAGGCTCTCGGTCTCAGGAGGGTTAGTCCACCATCACTCAGCCCCACAGTGCTTGGGTCCCATTGTGATGGTGTAGTCATGTGATAGGACTCTTCCTTACCTCATGGTGGACAGGAAGGATTCGAGAAAAGGAATACACAAAAGGGGCCAGGGTGAGACCTGGATTCAAAGTCACAACAGTTAGGACCTGCTTCTTGTCACTTTCTCTGTGTCCTAATTACATCATCATGATAAACCAAAATGTGGACGCCACCAAAGTCCAAGTTGGTGAACCAGTGAGTTTTACTGGGTTACAGGAATACGGGAGAGGGGACGCTTACAGGAGCAGAAAAGACTCAAGGATAACTGCATCCCCAAAGTCCACCTCTGCGTGAGCGACAGCTCATGAAACCTAAGTACCTGAAGCACACAGCACAATCTTCCAGGACAGTCAGCTGACCTGACTGCATCTCAGAAATCTTCACAGCTTACATATGCTTAGAGAGGGAGGGACCTAGTGAATCTGGTCTATTTCAGGGACATCCTGAAGCCTCTATGTTGTATTCTTCCTGAGCTTAGTGAATTTCCCTGCATGGTGGACATCCCACCTCCCTTTAGAGCCTTCTGAGTCTTTTTTTTTTCTTTCTTTCTTTTTTTTTTTCGGAGCTGGGGACCGAACCCAGGGCTTTCCACTTGCTAGGAAAGCGCTCTACCACTGAGCTAAATCCCCAACCCCGAGCCTTCTGAGTCTTATAGAGCTTCCTTCCCCACAAGGAGAAACGCTCTCCATAGCAATGGTTCCACAAACCTAGTCACCTCTTCATCCAGTCAAGATGACAACCAAACCTGGCCTACAGTTATTTTTTAATTTATTAGCTTATGAGACTCACTTCTTTCCTTCCCATTATGTGGGCAACAGAGACTTGAACTCAGGTCATCAGTCTTGGCAGAGAGTGCCTTCATACCACACACACACACACACACACACACACACACACACACACACACACATTGTTGGTCACAATGCTTTTCAAGAAATAATCTGTTGAGGCTGGAGAGATGGCCCAGTGCTTAAGAACACTGACTGCTCTTCTAGAGATCCTGAGTTCAAATCCCAGCAACCACACGGTGGCTCACAATCATCTGTAATGGGAATCGGATGCCTTCTTCTGGTTTGTCTAAAAACAGCTACAGTGTACTTATATGTAATAAATAAATCTTTAAAAACAAAAAGAAATACTTTGTTTACTCTCTGAGAATTGTATACACACACATTGTTGTTTTCAAGAAATACTTTGTTTACTCTCTGAGAAACACACACACACACACACACACACACACACACACACACACACATTTTACCCCCAGGTCCCCAGCCCCAACCCACCCTTCCTCCCCATTTCATCTTACTTTTAAATAACTCACTGAGTCAAATCAGCACTGCCCACTTGTACCTGGGTTTAGGGCCATCCCCTGGAGCATATGCAACTGAGCAGTGGCCACACACACACCCGGAACCCAACTCCCCTCCCCAGCAGCCAGCCAGGGAGCCACAGCTGCAGTGGGTTCAGGACAGTAACAGTCATGCGCTGTCCAGAGAACAGGACTCACAGCTCTCCTCCCGGTCCTCCAAGATAGGTGTTCCCTGAGCCATGGGACGGGACCTGGGAGGGCTTGCTCTGGACGCCCCATGGAGGGCTGAGCACAGTCACTTCTCATTGCTTTGACCAGTTGTGAGTCTCTGTATTGACTGCTAAATGAGGCTTCTCCAAGCAAGCCTGAGAGTAGCCCAGATCTACGCTGCTCACCATCGTTATTCAGAGAGGTTTTTCAATTTACCCAAAGTCACACAGCTCTTACAAGTGATGAAATTCAAGCCCAACTCTGAAGGCCCATCCAAGGAAACAGTCTGAGATCGCTCCTTCCTTCTCTTTCTCTCTTTTTTTTTAAAATTGTTTTTTTTTTTTTTGGTTCTTTTTTTTCGGAGCTGGGGACCGAATTTGTTTTTATTTATATGAGTACACTGTAGCTGTTTTCAGACACACCAGAAGAGGGCATCAGATCCCCATTACAGATGGTTGTGAGCCACCATGTGGTTGCTGGGAATTGAACTCAGGACCTCTGGAAGAGCAGTCAGTGCTCTTAACCACTGAGCCATCTCTCAGCCCCCTTCCTTCTCTTTCGATGGTTGGTCTGAGAACCTCAGACAGACCTGAGCCCTAGCTTCTACCCTACCACCAAGCCCTATGTGTTCAGACCAGTCTCTGACTTGAAAACAGAAGTGGGACATGGGCTTAGTTGACAATAAAGGGTCCTTTGCGCTCTGGCAGGATGTATCAGGCAGAGGAGGGCACATGGGAAAGGCAACATATGAATGCAGTAGCAAGACTGACTTCTTCCCTGGTGCCTCAGTTTCTCTCCCGGTACACACGTTGCCCTGCAGCAATGTGTAGTCAATAAGATAGTGTGGGATGCTGAACCCACCCAGGAGCACAGTGAGCACTCACACCCAGTAAGGGCCTCCTCAACCCCTGGGATGGTGATTCCTGGTTGTCAACTTGACTGTATCTGCAGTGAACTACAGTCCAGAAATGTAGGGCACACCCGAGATCCAGATCTTGAGGAATAGTGGCCGTGAAAAGTTTAGACCCGGGCAAAGTAGTACACGCCTTTAATCCCAGGAGACAGAAGCAAGCAGATCTGAGGTCAAGGCCCGCATGGGACAGAGCAAGTTCCAAATCCAGGCGTGGTGGTGCACACACCTTTCATCTGGGCCACACCTTCTGCTGGAGGCCTACACAAGGACATTGGAAGAAGGAAGATTTCCTCTTCTTTGCCTGCTTGTACTTCCTGGCCAGCACGTCTGTTGGAAACTACTCCTTCAGGATTCCAGCTTACCCAGAAGACCAGGTAAAGCACCTAGCCTCGTAGGACTGAGCCACTACAAGGGTCTTGGACTTCCCGTCCACAGATGCCCAGCGATGGGTTAGTTGGACTGCAGGCTATAAGTCATTCCACTAATCTCCCTTAATATATAGAGACAGTCCATAAGTTCTGTGACTCTAGAGAACCCTGACTGTAAGGTACAACCCTTCTACTGATCGATTTAATCTAACACCATGGATTCTCAGAAGAACCCATGTGCTGTGGGGAAGAGTGGCGGTCAGAGTCGGGGTATGGTGAGGGGAGGCAGACGGACAGACACAGACGGACAGACGACTGTCTAACAGGCCTGGGTGCTGTTGCCTTTTATTGGTTTTACATACGCGTTAGTTTGCAAATACTTTCAGGGGCATGTAAGTGTGAAATTGGAAAGTCACCGCAGGACGGTCACGAGCCACTGCCCCCGTGATATGAAGGGGAGGAGGGGTGAGCCGGAGGGCCAGGGAAAGAAGGAAGGGGCAGGGGGAGGAGGGAACAGGTGAGTCCAACAGAAGACAAAAATCACCCCCTGCGAGACAAACTGATTTTAAAGTTCAAAGGCGGGCTGCCCGGCGAATTGCCGAATGCGTGGTCTTGGGCTTTAAATGTGGTCCACACTTACTCACTTCTTCGTGCAAGCCTCACTTTCCCCTGATCTGACAGAAGACCTGAGAACACCAACCTTCCGTGTAGAAGTCAACAGAGGCCATTTGCAGAGAACACACACACATACACTCACACACACACACACACACACACACACCTAGCACTGGAAAGGGGGCTAACCACTCTAGTCTCTGCCAAACACCCAAGAGGAAAACACAATGAGGTACACACTCAGTGGAAAAACAGTATCAGCTCCCCAAACACCAGAGCAACGGAGAACAAAGACTCAGTAATTATTGGCTAAAACCTCAGAGAAGGAGAGCTCTCAGACTGTCTCTGAAGACTAAAGAGGCCGAGAAGCTCATAAAATTCACTGGTAACTCACGCTATGCATGGGGATCCAAGGAAGCCATGTAAGTGGACTTACAGTAACAGAGCAAGATCCACAACTCCCTAACCGCCTCTCTAGGAGGCTTTGAGATCGTTGGGTTTTGCTGCTGTTGAATACGAGTTTAATTCCAGAAAGTCCACCTTCCCCTGATTAAAAAAAAAAAAAAAAAAGAGCCACGCAAAACTCACCAGCAACAGAATAGAACTACCTCAATCCTAGAACTCTCTATGTAAATAAACGACTCGTTTAAAGTAATATTGAGAGGCTTTGCCATTGGGGGAGAGAGGGGAAAGTCTGAGAACCCACGGAAGATAATTCTGCTTTTCCGAATTCTTAGAGAGCTCATCCCACCATAGGAAATGTGTACAATAAGGAGACCCCATTAGCACAGACCACACAGACAACGGTGATGGCGTCTACAATAATTCTTTAGTTGAGGGGTTGGGGATTTAGCTCAGTGGTAGAGCGCTTGCCTAGGACGCGCAAGGCCCTGGGTTCGGTCCCCAGCTCCAAAAAAAAGAAGCAAAAAAAAAAAAAATTCTTTAGTCGACAGGGCAGTTTCATAAGGAAAGGAAGTGACCACCTGTGTATGTGTTAAGGTCAGAGGTCAACCTCAGGTGTCGTTCCTCAGCGCCGTCCATGATGTATCGAAAATTACATTTATTATTGGAGGGCTGCCATGCTGTACAGATAGGTCAGAGGTCAGACCTCTCCTTCCACCACTCGGGTCCTGGAGATCCAATTTAAGTTGTCAAGGATGTTGGCAAGCCTTTTTACCCACTGAGCCCTCTCCCTGGATTCCCCCGCCTTGCTTTTGTTTTCTTAAGATAGTCTCACTGGGAACTAGCTACCAGGCTGGCCTCGAACTGTGAGATCCACCTGCCTCCTGGTCCTGAGGTTAAAGGCGTGTACCCAACCCATCGTGTCTTTTGAGGCAGGGTCTCTTGCTTGGTCTGGAACTGAGTAGGCTACACTGACTGGCCAGTGAGCCCCAGGCATTCTCCTGCCTCTGCTCCTTTGGTGCTGGGATTACAAACACAAACCACTATGCCTGTCTTTGCTTGGATGTGGGTTCAGGGATCAAATGCTTGCATGTTGCCTGCTGAGTGCTCTCTCCAGACTCTGTGGTGGGGAATCTAAAGAGACATCTAATGGTGCGCTTACTCCTTATGCTTAAGAAGCTGGGGCAAGCCCACAAGTTGAGGCGTAGCCTGACCCACATAGCAAGACCTCATCTCAAACAATTAAAAAAAAACAAACAAACAACAGTTAAGTGTTGGAGAAGAGAGATGAAAGTGGGTTGCTTTTCTGAAGTAAGGGCCCTGAACTCGTGGGCTAACAATCCTCCTGTCTCCCAAGAGGGATGGAATGAATGTGTACCACAGCAATGGGCCTGAATGTCATTCTGGCACTTGAGAGAGATTGTGAACAGACAGCATCATGGTTATGCGGTACCCAGCTTCGAATCTAAAGGATCCAGGCTGCCCCATACTGTGTGGCCCAGAGAAGTGACCAACCTCCTCTTTGGACTTTAGTCGGTTTTCAACTTCAACTGAACTAGGGGGAGAGTCGATCTATCCCGGGGGTTGTTAGCAGGTGTCCCTGAGAAAACTCTGGTGAGAGGTTGCAGGACCAGGGACATAGGCTGCTGTTACTAGTGTAGAAGGTCCCTCACTGACTACATAACCAGAAGGCTGCCTGAGCTCTGGGTTTCAAGGGAACTCGGTTAATTCACCAGCCTTGAATTATGAGAGCAGAAGGCCCCTCGACAACTACTTATTAACCATCAAGGTTTCAGTATTGTCTAGTATACACAAAGGTCCTCAGGGGCCATCCAATTAGGTAACAAACAGGAGGGTAAGTGGGTGGGCTGCCACACTGGGACACGTCCTTTTCTGCCCAAGAACTCTCACTGGGGACCACACCTTTAAAAAACCCACCACCCCTCAATGCACACAGCTGGAGACTAGGCCTTTAGCATACAGACTTTTCAAAAAAAAAAAAAAATCTCGGATCCAAAGTACAGGAACAAAAGAGCCGGAAGGCTACAATAATGAAGACAGACAGACAGACAAAGCAAAGCAAAAACTAGACTGTGGGAAGAAACTGGAAGCAGACAGTGCAGCTTCCTGACCTGGATGTTAGCAACAGGGATGTCTTTACCGTGTGACATCTCACTAGCTTCTACAACTGGGCTGGGCATGTTCCTGTAGGCATAGTGTTACAACAGGGTAAAAGAGGAAGTCTCCCCAGACTTAGATGTTACCATTTGGGTTTTTTTTTTTTAAGATTTATTTATTATATGTGAGTACACTGTAGCCATCTTCAGACACACCGGAAGAGGGCGTCAGATCTCATTACAGATGGCTGTGAACCACCATGTGGTTGCTGGGATTTGAACTCAGGACCTTTAGGAAGAGCAGTCAGTGCTCCAAACATCACGTGTCCTCCCAGGGGGTCTTGCCTCACCACGGGAGTCTGCATCACATGACACATCCAGAAACTTCCACTTTACCCCCACCCTGTATTATTTAATGCACAAGGTTGTCCTCCCTGACATATGTGGCACACCTGGATGGTAGCCACACCAGGGTGGGCAGAGATGGCACTGTTCTTGGGTACCCTCAACCCTCTGTCCTGAAGCACACAAGTCAGGTGAGCTGTGGTTTCAGTCAGGATTTGACTCCCAAGGTTTCCTACCTGGTCTGTGTCCAATCTCTACCTTTCACAGAATTTGGGGGAAGACACTCCCGCCCCCTGCTTTATACTCAAGAACTGGGGGTTCCAGGAACCTTTCAACATCACCCCAGCACATCCACGGTTTCCACACAAACCCTTGCCCCTATGATCAATGGAAGGGAAACCTAAAATTTCGACCACTCAGACAGACTTCACCAAGGCTTTCTCTTTGAAAGTTTATTACTCAGAAAAACCCATACTTTTAAAACCATTCTTACAGTTTACACTCACCCCTCAGAACCCTGAAGGCGGTGCCACTAATGGTGCTAGAGAGGGCCCACCAGCTGCTTGAAATGACTGCAGATTTACCTTGATTTAAAACAGTCTGGGCTCTTAGGAAGTAAGGATAGCGAGTCCAAATTACTAGATGAGAAGCAAGATTCTTTTTTTTTTTTTTTTTTTTTGGTTCTTTTTTTTCAGAGCTGGGGACCGAACCCAGGGCCTTGCGCATCCTAGGCAAGTGCTCTACCACTGAGCTAAATCCCCAACCCCGAGAAGCAAGATTCTTAAATAAGGAGATTACCTACTAAAAACTTACAAAAAAAAAAAAAAAAACCCATAAAAGTTAAAGAAAAAAATGAGAAACAGAAAATACTGTAAAAAGAATCCACCCCTCTCCAATTAGCTTAAGAAATCGAATCAATCATATCTATAAACTCCTTTTTGCTTTTCTCTAAAGATTTACTTATTATGTGTGGAGTTCTGCCTAAGTGTAGGCTTGCACAGCAGAAGAGGGCATCAGATCCCATCACAGAGGGTTGTGAGCCACCATGTGGTTGCTGGGAATTGAACTCAGGACCTCTGGAAGAGCAGTCAGTGCTCTTAACCACTGAGCCATCTCTCCAGCCCTCCTCCTTACTTTTAAAAAAGCCATCCAGTCCTGCACAGGGGACCTACAGAATAGGTTGTTTAACCTGAAGATAAGCATCTGGGGTCTTCCATGGACCTAGTTAGAAGTTTGGAGAGCTCCATCACAATGGTGGTCCGACAGCCACGAACTATTTGGATTCAGTGGAAGACACTGAATACACTCTTTTTGGTTACGGTTCTGGAAATCTGTCTGGAGGGTGTCAGGAGGGCACTGGCTCAAGAAGAGTGGAGAGACGACACGCAGACTCCCACGACCAAAGTTGGACACTGTGGACTTGTGGCCAGCTAATACCTGAAGAAGACACTCTGACATACCACACAGCACGGCTGTGGCATCCGAGCTGCCTGGGGACGGCTGGATTCCCGTTCACCTGCAGCCACCAGGCTGAAGGCTGGTCTCCCATTCCTCCATCTGCTCCCTCTTGAAGCCTCTGCCCCCCACTGAAGGACCTCTGTCCACAAATGGAGCCCTACACAAACAACCGAAGTGCAGATAGATAGTTCACCTCAAGGAGGACTAAGAAACTCAGTGCTCTGGGATCCAGAATGTTAAGTTTTCAAGGCTGTATCTCAAGTCCCCGACCAGTCTCACTGTCACAAAAGAGGTTTCTTAGGACACTGGGAAAGTAGTGCAGGTCAAAGTCATGTCTGAGCATGACCTAGGGTGACCTCTCAAGTTACAGAAGGCAGAGGTGCCTGCATCCCAGTCCTCACGTCACTTCACCAAAGTACAGTGTGGTGACCAGGCATGGCAGAGGGACAGCTGGCTACCGCCTCACCCCACCCCGATGGGAGCACAGCCTCTCATGATGAAAACACTTCCACATGCAGCACTGGACCGCAGGGAAGGCAAGGAAGGTCAAAGCCAAGTAAAATGTCCTAACACCCTTGGTGACAAACACCAACTACATCTAAACAAGTTTCATCATGGGAGCTCCCAGCAAGAGTTCACTGAGGTGAG
This sequence comes from Rattus norvegicus, assembly GCF_021556685.1. Taxonomy (NCBI): domain Eukaryota; kingdom Metazoa; phylum Chordata; class Mammalia; order Rodentia; family Muridae; genus Rattus; species Rattus norvegicus. The sequence goes on along the minus strand of NC_141545.1, from coordinate 46,541,147 downwards.
CATGAAGGAGTGGGGTTCACTGCAGTGAGCACTTAAGAGTGGGGTTCACTGAGGTGAGCATGAAGGAGTGGGGTTCACTGTACAGAAGCTTACAGTGTGGGGATCCCTGCAGTTCGTGTGGTGACAGTGGGGTGGATGGACGGTAAGAGGCAGAGAAGAAACAGACCACTTGGCAACATAATTCATAAACATCATCGTTTATCCTGTTTTCTTAAAAATCCAATGGGAGAGTGGCTATAAATAAACAATGGTTCTGTACAGTCTTCCGTGGGACACCAGGGGGCAACACGGATGGAGTCCGAGGGGCTAAGAGCAAGACAAGGTGTGGACAGTCTACTGATAGCCCAGAGGTGGTGATAGGCACTCTGGTCCGCTTCGTTTCCCATGGCATGCTGGCAGCTAGAGCGTGAGGAGTCCTCTGCCCAGCCGCACCAGTCCTTTCTCCAATGGCCGGCCCAGGGGGCAAGAGGGCCAAGGCAGGGGGCTTCGCTGGGGCTCAAGCAGCACACAGAGGTGGTGGCTGCAGCTTTGACAGAGCTCTCCTTGTCACTGACACGGGACAAACCTCAGGGGAGGTTGGGGGTTCCATGGTGTTGAACAGCCCAGCATCACGGTGGGTCCAGCTCAGGAGTGAGGCACGGACCACACATGGGGCACCCACTCTGCCACCCCACTTACCGAGAACCCACACCACAGTGGGGCACACGATAAATACTTGCAGCCATTGGGAGCTAGAGAGAGGAGTTACAGACACAAACTTCTGAAATGGCCACTTCTTCCACCCTGAACAGGGACTGGGGTGTGTAAATAAATCGTGTTTGCTGGAGACTGTTCGCAGTGGTGACTCCAGCCTGCGGTGAACATGCCACGCCCCTCCCCCAGCCCCGTCCGCTGGTTGCGGTATCCAGAGTGAAGCCAGTCAGCGGAGTAGCAGCCCAAGGCAGATGAGATGTTCTGTGTCATTTATTTCTCCAAGAAAAGCAGAGTCAGGAGAACTCTCCTGCCCCACGCTTCTGGGCCCAAGGTAGGAAGCAGGCACACGATCTGCCAATCAGATTCAGGCAGGAAAGCACACCCGATGCTCTTCAGAGACCTAGAGATAATTGTTAAAAACAGCTTCCCTTCAAACTCCAAGGAGGTCGGAAAAAGGATCAAGTATAAACAAAACAGGACAAGAGTGGAATACAAGGAAGGTGGTGACCCCGGACTCCGAAAGCAAGAGTCTCTGGTGACCGAGTTCTGGAAGAGGCGGAGCAGGACAGAGCGGACAGAGATGGAGGTGGCGGCCACGTGAGCGCCCTGAAGACTCCACAGTGCTCTCCATGTCCCAGGCCAAGGAGCTAGTCCCGGTAAGTTAAGAATTTTCTATTAAGAAGAAAACAAAACAAAAATAAAAACCACTCCAGAAAAGGGGTCAAGGGAAGAGGAAGCACGTAGAAAGTCAAGCCGCTGACCGCCGGCGGATCACGAAGAGCCCGCGCTGCAGCTGGCCCAGGTAGATCCGCATCTTGGTGCTGTCGCTGGTCTTCCTCACCCAGATCTGCGGGGACAAGACAGGGAGAGTGAGAGAGACAACCCTGTGGGATTCAGTACCTCTCACAGTACCTCTCCTCCTCACTGGGCTTTGCACAGCGTAATTAAATGGCCTGAAGCAAGGTTTGAGCCAAGCACACAGGGCCCTCACAGGACTCTGCAGAGAGGGCCCCTCCCCACTCAGGCTTCAGGCTTTTCCTCTCAGTCTCCCTTCGCTTCTAGTGTGAGTAATGAGTGACTGGGAAATATAAGGGGAGCACGTAGCTTAACCTGGAAGGAGCGGACTCCCGAGCGTGAAGCTGAGCCTCCTCTGGACCACTTACACAGAAAACTGACCCTGAGTGGGTCGCCCTCCCACTGGCCCACCAGCCAAACGTACCCACAAAGGCCAAGCAGCTCCAGAGTATGTGGCAATGGGTTTGAACATGGGCTGGAACACCCCCAAGGACTGAGGCTACCCCACCATCACCAGGTGCAGAGCTCTGACTCCCTGAGGCTTCGTCCCTTTGGGAGCCCCTGGGCACCACCATTGGGTCACTGGACCACACTGGCGCTCTTATGACAGAATGCGATGGTCTTCATTAGTTTGCAGAGGCCTGTGTGCTCTGCAGAGCAGCCCATCGCACAATCACAAACCCCCCCTGGCTGGGGGCCACCATGTCTTTCTGGTGGACCCTGGCATGGCTCTGGCTTAGAGGAAACTCTCATAAACTCAGCCCAAGAAAGAACGGCATTCCTGCCTCTGCCGCTGTCCCCAACTGCCAAGCAAGCTATCGCTTGCAAACTGGTTGCATTTGAGAGCATTTTCAATTCAGGAAGCTGAGAGAATTCCAGAGACTTAAGTTATTTCATAATCCAGTTTCATTAGATTTACCGTGCGCTGGCACAAACCACTCACAGAAAAGAGACACATAAAAATCAATTTCTCTGCAGACATTTGTGACTGAAAAAAGATCAAGCCAACGCAGCTAAGAAAGTTCCAGACTTTTTGAAACTTCTAATGGTGTGAGACCCTGCTGACATCTTCCTAGTGAGGGGGCCAGCAGGAGCCCTAGGGCGGCCCCAGCACCCTCGGGTAGCACAGGAGCAGCTTTAATTCACTGAGAAATGCCTGGCAGCTTGGCATTCTGAGGCACAGCAGGGCGGGTCGGACTGGAAACAGTCAACAGTGAGGAGGCCAGCGACACAGCACCCACCTACTGAGAACTTCCTGGTGCTGGGCCATGTGCCCCACTAGTCCTCACAGACAAGTCAGTCTGTGCGAATGTAGGGAGTGGAGTGTGCACCACAGACAAGCGCAGTCAGTGTGCAGCCACTAGAGGGCACCAGAGTGCTCACTCATCTTCTGCTCTCTCCTGCCCAGCGGCTCCCAAATCCAGAGCTGCACAGGAGAGCACTGTGGCCCCAGAGCACACGGAGCTGCAGGGCCTGGCTCAGGCAGGCAGAGGTTCAAGGGTGCTGCTGACAGTTTCCCCCCACAGTGCTCACCCACCCCACAGGAGACAGGACCCCACCGTACTTTTTTTGTCAAGTCTGTTGTACTTTCAACACTTCTCAGAGCCATTTGCTTACAGGGAGGAGACTGGACGCTTACCTCATTGGCTCCTACTGAGCTGATCACACAGCTCAGTTTCTGGTTGTCCTTAGACTCCAGGTAGATGGCCTGGCTCTTGTGGTACCTGCCAAAACCAGGACACAAACAAAAATATCAGGATGGAGGGAGGGGCAAGGAAAAAAACAAAAAAACCACCACAGTGACAGAACTCAGGAGTCTCAGCAGCACACAACCCAGGACAGCATGGGCTTCGGAAGGCAGGCAGGCAGACAGAGAGACAGGCAGGCAGGCTTCCACCCCAACACTGGGTGTCATCAATCATTGTTTCTTTGAGACAGGGTCTCTCACTCAACCTGGAACTCTCTGACTCTGCTAGACCGATAGCAGGTGAGCCCCTGGGTCCTTCTGCCATAGCCCCCTGCACCCAGCACCAGTGATACACGTGCCGACATGCCCTTTGACATGGGTGCAGGGGGTGCAAACCCAGCTCCTCATGCTCGCGCTTCTGACCGTGCATCCTCCAGCTTCAATGAGCACACGTCTTTATTCAGAGAAAGCTCCCTCTGACCCATGGCAAGACAGTTCAGACAGGGAACCCAGCACCACAAGCTAGGTCCAAAAGAGGGATGTGGAGTGGGGAGAAAGCAACTCAATTCTACCTACTACCACAACTCCTTATATTAGCACATAAAAAAAAAAAAAAAAAACCAAAAAAAAAAAAAAAAACCAACAACTTCATTTCCCAAAACCTGACCCACTCCAGAGCTCTAGAGTCTCGAGGGAACCCAATGTCATGAAAACAGGCCCCACAGTCAGGTGACAGCGAGAAGGGTCAATCTGCTCAGCAACGGGGACTCCATCTCTGGCCACATTTGCAGCTCCAGACTTAAGGGGGCAAGGACAGGAGAGGAAGAGAGAAAACACACACACACACACACACACACACACACACACACACACACACACACAGTGTCGCCTTCAGCTAGCTATTTTAAAATCTCAGCCCTCTCCAGAGTGTCTTCTATGAGGGGTCTTTACTGTCCACCAAAACATAAGGCAAACTGAAAACCGAACTAAATGGCATGGGGAAGGAGGGGACGGAGGAGGTGGAGGTAGGATAAGCTGGACCACGCCAGGATGGAGCCCTAGCCCACACGGTCCTGCTGTCGCCATTATAGCCCCTAGGAAATACGCTTTGTACCCCACCTCTACAAGACAGGACTCAAAAGCCGAGTCTGCTGAACGGACAACAGAGGAAGTTTCCAGAGACAAAGGAACAAAAGCAGGGCTGGGGGGCCTGACAAGGACAGGCTAGTTCTGGGCAGGGGAGGGCAGGGCAGGAATTCTCAGGCCCCTGCAATGAGAACAGGTCAGGGCGGGGCAGGGCGGGGCGAGGCAGGCCCAGCCGCCAAGGCCTCTGTAGGACTGACTCCAGAGCATTAGACCAGGAAAGAAAATGTGTGTGTGTAACAGCACAAAAAACAGCTTCAAAACTCAGCAAAGAGGCAAATGTCTGGGAGACACGTCTTTTGGACCCGCTCTGCTCACAATGAGGAACTCGGGGAGTTCTGACACTTCAAACCAGAATCCTGCGCTGAGAGGAACAGATGCCAGCCATTGTGGCTTCCTCTTTAAAAAAAAAATTTTTTTTTTTACTATATTTTTCTCTGCAAAACATTTCATAGTCTCAGGACCAAGTCCAGAAAGATAGAGAATGGAGGCCACAGGAGAATGGAGACACAGTTACAAAATGAACACCATCTGAAATATCACACTGGCTGGAAAGCTCACAGAGCCATAGAACCGTTCGCCATAAATCTTGCCATTCCCAAAGGCCATTCTCACATGCAGGCCTGATCTTTAAAGGTTATTTGGTTTTCATTATTACAAACATTTTTTTAAATCTCACTTTGCCCCTAGTGTTAAGCAGCTAGGGCCTGCCACCTAGTGGTGGCACCTGACCTACGTAACAATCAACAAGCAAGACCAAGAGAGAACACCCATTGACCTGCAGGGAGGCCAGAGAAGAGTCTCCTCTGACTGCAGCGGACTGACAGACACCAAAACAGGTAGAGACCGGTTAAAGCCCAACTCAATCTCTCTGCTTCTGATGGAACATGGAAGATCCACAGCCCAGGTTCAGCCAACGGGAAAAAAATGTCTGTATTATCAGAATAAGCCCCACATGTCAAAGTGATATCAATTCTGGGAATCTGACAATTAAACCACAGATCATATTTACACAACATCTGTTCCATAGTTGACAGAAGAAACACAGTGTGTGTGAGACAGACAGACAGACAGACAGACAGACAGACAGAGGAGTCAGAGGCAATGATCTGCCCAGGCCCTGCCTCCTCACCAGCTCCAGGATTAGCTTTTATGCACACACTGCAGTTTGAGCATCGATTGTGGATTTGAGGTCCTGGGACCCACCATGGACCGTGAGAGAGGACCAGACATGCCAGGTGACAGACCAACATGTGACTACGACTACCATCAACTCGCAAGGCCACTGAAACAGGAGCTGTCACAAAGCCGTTACAAATGGAAGACAGAAACTCCCTATAGTGGCCCACGCCTCCCCCACACAGCCAACTGAACATCAGGGCGAGCCATGTGCACGTACGGCACCTGCCTGCACAGGATGTCCAACAGCAGCCATGGACATCGGGGCTAAAGGACCACTGAAAAGATGGCAGGAGTGGTGTACTACCTGGGTTGTCTAACCAGTGTTTGTTGAATGAATAAATGAGCTTCTCGAGTTCCTGCCTATTACTTCCAACGAAAGTCACAGGCAACCAGAACGGCTCATCTACGAGTTTTAGGATATAATCTCCCAACTACACTACACCCTGAGAGCAACAGGACTGTCTAAGAAAAGGTACCGCCGTCGGGTGAAAAGCATCTACCCCATGAGAGCCGTGTGGCGCTGAGAACACCCACTCGGCTTACCTCCAACCTGCTTAGATCACAAAACCCTTTCTTCCTGTCACCTTTAACATAGGAGGGGGTGGAGAAGGCCATATACCCTGTCATGGCTAGACGGGGACAGCCTGTAAACTCTAGCGTGGAGACAGCAACATGATACAGAAAGCTCCACAGGGCATGCTTGGAGAAACACTGCTCTCAGTGGCCTCCCGAGGCATCCACCAGCTGGCCCTTAGTCTTCAAGCAGAAGCTCACCAAAGGCTCCGAGTCTGGGCCAGAGCCCAGCACTGGGCCCGAGTCTCAGCACCACCAAAAGAAACTAAACTAATGTCCAAAGAGCTAAGCCGAGAAAACAGAGACAACATCGGCTCACCCGGCCCAACCCTCCCAACAGCCCTGCTGACACCGCTATGAGCTGTCCACACGCCTCACAACTTACCATCGCTCTTCCGAGACGGCTGTGAGCCGCACATGCTCCTCGTGACTTACCATCTCTTATCATAATACAGTTTGCCATCTTCTATCCGCGCCTCAAATCTCTGTGCTGGAGACTCTGCAGGTGTGGCAGGCAAGTGTTCAGGAGAGGATGGGGAGGCTGGAGGAATTAGAGACGCCAAGATGACAAGCAGACAAGTGAACCTGGCCTGAGCAAGGGGCTCAGCGATGCCACGCAGGAACTGATACACCAGTGAGGCCACAGCCCTGACCAACAAGTCCTTCAGTTAGTTATGGAGCCAAAGTCACTGTGCTGCCTGGGTTGGGTGCAGTGGCTATCCACAGGGGCCTCTGGCTATCCACGGGGGCCATTAGTGCTGACTGCATCAGTCTCTGTAACCTGGTGGCCCCTCACTGCCAGGTTAACATGTTGATTCTAAACTCAGTGTGGTCACCAAATCAGCATAGCTCAGTGAAATATTCTGAGTGTTTCAAGGGTGTATGGCCTACTAATGAGGACTAGGAACAGCCAGGGGGCCTAACCTGACCAGACCTTCACAGACCAGTAATGCCAGGGCTGAGCTCCAGAAAGCCCAGGACACTGAAATTTCCGATGGATTCAAGAGTGGAACTGAAAATGGTCCTGAACCTAGTGTCCGCCCGACACCCACACAGAAGGAGCCTCCAAGAGCCAAGCGAAGGTCTCCTTTACAGTAGAGTCCTAAGGAAAAGACAGAATGGCTGGCTTTAAAGAGACAGCACAGAAGAGACGGGTTTATGATTTCCTGTCCTCCTCATGACTTCTTGTGATTCACTCCTGGAAACCACACACCTGCTTTCCCAATGACAGGGGACAAAGACTGGCAATGTCATCGGCACTCACCTGGTCTCTTGGGTGACTTAAGCTGTAGGAAGAATAACAACAAAAAGGTCTCAGAGAAAATCATCTTACAAGCAACTTAAAGCATCAGAGGTGTCACGGTGACTTTAACAAGTGACAGGGACTTAAGTCACATGTGAGCTTTCAAGTACGTCAGAAACATCCCACTGTACCTTGTTCAGTGTTCTCAGATCTTCCATGATCTGCTCGTCTGTCAACAAGTAGTTTAGCTGAGGTGCTGAGAGTTAAAGAACATGTGCATCGCATGGCTTCCAAGGAAAGGCACACAACGCCCCGACGTTTTGGGACTGGAGAGGCCCAGGCCACACAGAGGCTGTCCTCAAGGTAAGAACTCTCCTCTTTAAAACGCTGACTCTCGTGCTAAAAGTCATCAGGCATAGGGAAGAACTCAACATGCCTCTCGCTCGGACAAACTGCTCTGAGGGGAAGGGAATTAGATGTCAGCAGTGGTGGGAACACAGGACAGTAAGGGGACAATTTCATCTCAGGGTTGAAAGCACTGAAGCTTTCCAGACATAGAGGGAAACTCTAGTCTCACAGGGGCTTAATTGTGCTGCGAAGGTGAGAGGGCCTGGAGCTTGTCCTCGGCTGGAGGCACACAAAGTACAGCCCACTCTGGCCCACCGGCCATGTCTATGGGTACACAGCATCTTTCCATAAACGCCTTACCTACTTGTGGCCAGTTCACAGCCCAGCAGTACAGAGGCAGGTACCTGGTGGGCCCGGGCAGTCTGCAGCCCAGTACTATAGTCGGATAACTGGTGGACACAGCTGTCCCTCAATTTACATATCTCATTGTAAGTTGCCCTGAGCTCTAAGGGAGTGTGAAAACAAGGCTGTTTCTAAAAGAGTTCCTTTCTATGTAACTTCTCTGGAAACCTCTCCAATAAAAAGCAATAGCTGAAGACTCCAGGGCAAAACGGCCACCCGACCCGTGGGTTTCCATATGCTTTCCCGACCAGTGCTGGCACTGCTCTGTGAGATCCCGCCCTGTCTACTCTATCAAGCCAGCAAGCACAGGATTACACCATTCAAGCTTGGCACAAGTGGATATCAGGAGCTGGTTTTCTCCTCTTGTCTGGAATGGGGACAGGATCGTTTGGTCGCCTCCGTAATTTTCTGGTCATGATGGGTTTCACTTCCATAGAATCTGTGTCAAGAACAGGAATGAATCGATCCAACGGCCCCTGAAGCCAGCTGGAGTCCAGGCAGATTAAGAACGTTTGTCCCACGGACACCCCATCACAGCTGTATGACCAGCAAGCTCAGTCTATGCGAGACCCTGGACGCCCAGGCCAGGCTGCAGGCCCTGTGCTTACCTGAGTCAGGCTGGCTGAGCACCCATAGTCACAGGCTATGGGACTGAAAAGAGGCTGCGGATCAGGCAGGCACCTCATGTCTGCTGCTTCCACAGAGGCTGGGGGCTGAAGCCCAGGGGCATAGAAAACCCTTTTAAAGGCAACTGACCCCAAGCCCTTTGTAGCTACCTGAGGTCAAGACTGATACACCAAAGACTGGGAATGGGGCTGCCTTTCATTCTGGATTTCTCTACATGAGGTTCGGTAGATGGACTCCACACAGGGTAGCCTCTCCTCCCCCAGCAGTGGCCACTCAGATATGCTCTCCCCAGGGCGGTGGGCAAACCTGTCACCCAAGCCTGCCCCTGCCTGCAGGTTTACTTTCAACACCAGCAAGTCCTGCTCTTGAGAGCTTCAAACATCCACTTCCTCTGAGTCTGGCCAGGGAGCCCCAGAGCTCAACTGGGGCAGCATAGAATCGAACTCCCAGGTCTGACGCCCAGACAGATGACAACACTGGAGAAGACATCTGAGCAGGACATGTAACCTCCAAACAGTTGATCCAACTGCCTTGCATTAGACATCTGGTTTCTGTGAGACAGGCACTACCTAGAATCCCACTGGATCATCTAGTTCCTGTCCATCCATTCATCAGGAAGTCTACCCAATGGGAACCCCAGGCAGTGCGGGCCTGTCTGAAAGGATAGAAGACAGGGCAAGTGCTAGGTAGTCTACAGCACCCCTGGCAACATTATTCCACAGGAACAGGCTTTGTTCTGTACTCCTAGGCTGCTCTCTCACTTCCTGCCCCTCCCCAGCTCCAGCTCAAACTTCCCTTTACCGTATTTTAAACATAAAGCAAGTTCATCCACCTCTCTCCTGAAGTGGAATCTAAGAGAGTGAGCTAACCCCAGAGCAGAGGCAGAAAGACTGGCTGGGACACAGGGGTTGGAGAAGGAGGTCATTACGATGAGACAGCAGTGACTGTAGTCAACTAGATAACACTGAGTATGTCAGAACAGTCTGTGGGTCTGAGACTGTCAGTGTCTCCACTAGGCAATGGCAAATAAAGTGGGGAGACGGCTCAGTGGGTGAGGATGTGACCTAGCGACAGAGCACTTGCCTTGTAAGGACCTGGGTTCTTCTCCCACCCAGTTCTTGAGATGAAAAAACTTACTATTTGTTTAGCTATTGGGGTAAAAATAACAGCAATAGTTTGAAGCACACGGTTCGTTTGAGGCTTGCAGCTGATGGAGTGCAGACACAGGGCCCCGCTGGACACGCAGCCTCCCTATCTGTCTCCAGCAGGCGGGCAGGCTCACCCATGCTGCCACAATCACACGGAGGGGAGTGCAGGGGATGAAGCCAGCCCCAGGTGTATAGAGGCCATGCTGGGAACACAGCCTGACCCCCAAGAGAACAAAGTTGCCCAGGACGAGGAGCCCACCCACCCCAGGTCAGGTCACCTCTCTCCTTCTCTCCGCAGACCTTTCTGGGCGGTGTTTCCCTGACTTCCCCTTTCATTGGAGCATTAGGCGCTGCCCCATACAGCCACACTACAACAATCCTATCAGATCTTCACCTCACCTTAAACCTGGAAAGTCTGGGAACAGACCAGCCAGCAATCCAACCTTCCTGACTCAGTGGAGTGGAAGGAGCTGGTCTAATCCAGTTAGAACAGACCGACTGGCTTCAGTACTAGCTAGATCCTTGGGGGACTTGGGGCTAACTTCTGAGTCGACTCTGCCACTTTTAAACCTGAAAATGACACCCAAATCAAGCAAAGCTATGCAAGCGAAGGTCGCTATGCCTGCAGGTGCCAGGGGTGTGCTCTGTGCCCGCCATCCCTCCAGACTATACCACCCCTCAGCAGGGAGTCGACCCTCCGAGGAAAGAGGCCTGTGAGCCTTCAGGGGCCCCTGACCTCACAGGAGACTGTGGATTTCTGCCTCAACATTATGACCGCTCATGGTATTTCTTTTTTTTTCTTTAATTAACTTGAGTATTTCTTATATACATTTCGAGTGTTATTTCCTTTCCCAGTTTCCAGGCAAACATCCCCCTCCCCCCTCCCCTTCTTTATGGGTGTTCCCCTCCCCATCCTCCCCCTCTTGCCGCCCTCCCCACAACAATCTAGTTCACTGGGGGTTCAGTCTTAGCAGGACCCAGGGCTTCCCCTTGCTCATGGTATTTCTTAAAGGAAATCCATGGATTTTACTGGGATCAAGAGTAGCTCCCAACAGGGCCTGTGGGTGGGAGGACAACCTAGTGTGCAAATGTCCCGGCAACAACAAAAGTCAATCAGCAGCAAAACGTCCGACTAGTCAAAGGAAAGGCAAATTAAAAATGATCGAGCCAGGGCTGCAAAGGTGGCTCAGCCTCAGGAGCGCCTGCGCCTGCAGAGGCCCCTGGTTCAGTGTCCTGCCCTCCTCAGGCAAACTCAGGACCGCCCATAATGCCAGCTCCAAATCAAAGCGGAGGCAAACAAAACAGGTGGCATAAGCATGTGCAGACACAAGCGCACACGCACGCATGCTCACAAACACACACACAGCACAAAGATAAATCTTGAAAAAAAAGGGAGGGGGCAATGCTCTTGACGCCTTGAAGGGCATGAGGTCTGCCTGGTTATCTGGGTCCCTTATAACTCTGGCCTCAACATCAAAGACTCACATCAGCTCACTCTGCTTACTCGAGAGGGGCCCAACAGCAGTGGGACGGGCCAGCCAGACCCTGAGCAGTCCCCAGGTGACCTGACTCTGCATGAGGCCATTTTAAGACATTGTTTATGTGGACAGAGCTGGATGCAGCCAGCCATTGTCCTTCTGGCTTCAGTGCTTCCCTCCCGCCCTCCATGCATGGCCAGAGCTCTCCACACTGAGGTACCAAATGGACGGCTTTAAACGCTGTCATCTGCTTCACTGCCGTACAAACGATTGCCCTGTCTTTGTCTTTTCTGCCTCCTGTCTCAGTCCAGAAGCTGGCTATGAAACCACCTGGCTAGGGCCTGATGCTTGTCAGTAACTAGGACACCGGAGCACACACAGGCGAGCATGTCCTTCCCCAAAGACAGCAGGAGAGCTATAACCGGCGGGATTTCCCACTAACTTAATGGCAGCTCCCAAACAGCTGGAGGCTCCGGCAGAGCGATGAGGTGTCAGTGCCAGCCACAAAACCATCAAGAAAACTGCACGTGGGTCAAACAGGTGGGGGGACTGGTGCCTGAGTGCAGCACCACGGAAATAGAAACAGCGCTGACGGGTAAGGAGGCAGCCTGAAGGCGCTACCCCAACACCCACCTCATGTTTCTGAGCTGTACTCGTTCATGCCCAAGCTCTCCCCTACTCCACCTCACCAGACCCTGCCTCATTGTCACTGGGGGACCTGTGGAGGGCACTCAGTCCGCGTCGATGGGATGGCCAAGCTGGTCCACAGTGCAGACACCAAGGGACCTGTGGGCTGCAGCTGTCTACTTTGGGATTTAAAGTCAAGATTTCCATGAAAATATAGATGTCCTACCAAGCCTTGTTAAAATCAGCTATCCTATCCGGAGCCCCAGAGCCTTCTGGGTAGACGAAAAAGACAAAGTGTGGGGGCGCAGAGGAACACGCCACCTGTGTAGCCATGTGGCCAACTCAGTGCTCACTTGCAATGAGGACCCTGCCAAGTTCCGAAATGGCCGGTTCCTGCCAATGCTCGGAAGAGTTGGCCATGCTGCTCCCCCAGACCTGTCTGTAACCTGCTGAGCTCCCTTGACATCAATTCCCAGCTGCTAGGGAGGAACCGGACTCTAGAGAGACAGATGGTGCGGGAGACTTCTAAGCCTCACTGCCCTGAAGGAACCGCTGGCTCTGAGCCTCACAGCACTGCCTGGGGGAAGAGGCACAGCCGCCTCCCTCAAGATGTCACAGAGCAGCACCCTTTTCTAATTGTAAAGACAGCCATCTCCAGGTGGCCCTGCTGAGAGACTCGCTGACGAGGAGCCAGTTAAGGCAGGCCAGCCTGAGTGCGCAATTGAACAGCAGCAGCCTGCAGGCGTCCGCCTGTCACGGGACACCGCAGGCACGCAGTCTGACCCTTCTACAGGGAGAAGCTAAGCACCTGCCTCGGTCCCCAGTTGGTGCGGGTGGGGGTGAAATGCTGGCCTTGTCAGGAAGCCAGCTCTATCACCATGCCCTGCGGCGGGCGTGAGAGGAGTGACAAGGGCAGGCCCAAGGCCCAGGTCAGGGGGCTTCTGTACCTCCGGTGAGCTCCATCGTGAGCTTCTCATTCTCAATCATCTTCTTCTTCTCCTCGAGCTCGGCAATCAGGTTCTCCTTCAGCTCTACCTTCTTGTCCTCAAACTCTTTCACAGCCGCCTTCTTCTCCTTAATGTAATTCCTTTCCACCTGCTCCGTCTGGCCGAGATAGAGATGCGGCTAGGGTGGGGTGGCCGTGGGGAGCAGAGAAAGCCTGACGACGCTTCATTTCACCCACACAGACCCATGGGGTCAGGGGTCTTGGGGACAATCCCAGCAGGTCCCCAAACCCAGCCATGTAACAGCACTTGCTTCCATGGCACTGTCCTGCCACCCTGCCCGCTCCTCTCCCCCGTGAGTCTGCTGAGGCTATAACATCAAACAGAGCTCGAGTCTCTCTGAGAGAGCTAGGGAGGTGTTCCTTCAGGAAGGACACCATTTCAAGTGAAAACAGCCCATTCCAGGCGAAGTTTCTGCATTCAAAACTAATTACACGACACTGTAGCCAGACGGCGTGCGATTATGTCTGACCCGTAAAAACAAAAGCAGCTACGAACCACTCACCAGGCACCTGAACCCTCCAGCACTCAAGCAGCAAACTTAAGCTATTAATAAAGAGCTGCCTGAAAGCCCACCTGTGAGACCTCACACTGTCCTGGGTGATGGCTGCGCGTGTACTGGAACACAGGCTCTGCCTGGCCGGCATGCACCAAACTAATCTTAGTAAAACGCCTTCCAGTAACTTGAATCTGACAAACCAAAAAGCACCTTTTATGTCCCACTGGCCGCAAGGGCAGCCCATCATTCAAGAACTAGGCCCTTGTCTCAGTACCGCAGCACAGAAACTGTCCATGACATGAAAGGAAATGCTGACCCGTGAAGCCCAAACACAGGCAGACCAGTGGGCCAACTCAAGAGACCGGGCTCCAGGGAACCACTAGCAAAGCACCAGAGACTCCGGAGACAAATGGTCATGACGTGAGGTAAAGGTCAATGGTCAGACAGCGGCTAGCGAGATGGGTTAGCAGGGAGCTCAGTGCACCTCTAAAGGACCTGAGTCTGGTCCCAGTGCCCACACTGGGTGGCTCTCAACTGCCTGTAACTCCAGCTTCAGGGGATCCAGCACCCTCTTCTGGCCTCCAGAGGCACACACATACATTTTAAATTAAAAGAAAGAAACAGCGAGGGGTAGCATCTTGACCCAACGTGGTCAGGAGGGACTGCACAACATCCTGAGTGCGTGGAAGATCTGAGCAGGCATTAAGCATCCCTAACCAAGTGAGCTGTGGTGACATTCCCAAACTGTCCACTTGCTAACAGAAGGCAAGGCCAGCGGACCAAGAGTTAGACTGTCCAAGAAGCCTGCAAATGCAAAGGACCCTGGGTACTTACTTCTAGCTGGAGGAAGAGTTCTGAAAGAGAGAAAAGCACAGTTAAGATTCGCCAGCCACCATCTTTCTAGATAGGGTGTCAGGATTCACCGAGAGGCTCGGGCAGTTCTACCCCACCAGCCTGACAAAATGCTCTCAGGCCCACCCAGTAGGACACAAGGCAGTCAGTCACCTCGGAGGCAGAGTCCACACGAAGGCTTTCTAAGCAGGCTATATACATGACAAGGCAGACTCCCTAGAGGATGGGGGGGGAGTCTGGGCTCAGCTGGGATTTAACTCTGGTTCTTCTCTCAAATTCCAGATCCAAGGCAGCTGCCTTCCTGAGGCCTTCACCGACAGAACCAAGTTCATCAAGCTCTACTCTAAGCTATCTCAGTGCCTACTGAGGGCCAGCAACTATTAACTGCTTTCCTGAGTGATAGCTGGTCTTGGTTGTCAACTTGGCTTCACCTGACATCGCATTGCTCAAAGTGCCAATGTGCACAAATGCTTAAGCACCCTGAACAAACTCTGTGTATAGCAGACCAGTGGCAGGCACTTCATGCTGCTAAGTGCTCATAATAAATGGAGGCCAATACAAAGCCACACCCCTCATCTCGGGTACAGACTGAGCTAATCAAGGCAGGATGGACTCCAGCCTCCTCCACCAAGTGAACAGGGAGGAGCAGCCCAGACACCCTGCCGCCTGGAGGACGGAGAACAGCTTTCTGTAACAGCAGCCTGGGCTCACCTCTTCCCTCGCCTTTCTCCCAGGGGGAGGACGGTTTGGGTATGTTATGGGTTTGCACGCTCTCTGCTGGGACAGGTAGAAAGCATGGAGGTGTTGGACCTGAGCTGCAGCACCAACCTGCATTCCGGATCCTCTCTCTGTACTGCTGGTCCAGCTTCTTCATCCTCTTCTGATATTCCTGTAACGTACCTATGGACACACAGGACACAGTGACTCGGGGGCTCAGCCCACTTTGCACACTTCCCTCTCCTCAGTCACTTTCTAGCACTGGAGCCACCCAGAGAGCTATACAGGGAGAGACAGCACCAGACCATGTGGCGCTTCCTCCTCCTTCCACAGGACCTCGGGCCAGGACACCAGGTGACGCTGAGCACCGGGCCCTATGGTCTAAGACAATGAGCCCCAATCTCCTGGAGAAGGCTCATCCTCTTGCAGTGAGATCTAGGTCAAAACTATCCAAGAGAGCTTTGTATGGTGGTGGAAAACTCTACCTATGTAATACCAATACAGTAGCCGAGTAGGAGCTATGTTAGCACTGAAAATTAATCAGTAAATTTGAGGAACCCAATCACTTATTCAATTCAACACGACTCAGGTGTGTGGCTCAGGGCAGTCAGATGGTGCAGGTACAGATCCTGAAACCCTGCTTGTTCACCTTCCCTAAGGCAGCTGTCATGAGTCCCCATCTGTAGGAAGCGCTTGCTGGCACGGTAACTGACAGAGTACCAGGGCCCAGGAGCGCCCCGCCCAGCAAGGAGGCACAGGCCACCGCTCAGCTCCCATCCCTTCTTCCTTCACTTTGAGGATGATGCAAGAGATGGGACATGCCCCAAAGTCACATTATTTAGAGAACAGTGACACTGGGTTGCAAGATCTTGGAGAGCTAACTCTAGGTCTCAGGCTCTAGACTGTAGAGGCCACCATATTTGGAAGACACAGCCACTTACAATTTACCATGAAGAGAGAGTGCTGTGGTGAGGCATAGGCTTGGCTCAGGAAGAGAGAAAACTTGACTCCTTTCACAACAATGCCCCTTCCTTTCTTTCTTAGAAATGTTTTCCCATGTGCATGTGTGCATGCCTGTGCGGGCATCTGGAGGTCAGAGGACATCTTTTGGAGTGAGTTCTCCTACAATGTGAACTGTGGGCACCACACTCAGGTCATGAGGCTTGGCAGCAAGTTCCTTTACTCACTGAGCCATCTTGTCAACCCACAACATCCTCTTAAAACAGACAATGTCTATCTTAGGCATGGTGGTCTCCTATCTATGCCCCAAGCCCCCAAGGGAAACTTCGAGAGTGTGTTCCTTACTGAAAACAGTGAGATATGAAGATCAGGAACTCACTCTTTGGTAAGAGACAGCAGACCATGTACAGATGACTGAAACAGACCAGCACCCCTCACCCGCACTCCCAGTCAGAAGTGAAGCTCGCAGACTTCAGTGACTTGCAGCAGAGGCGCTGCGGAGCCGGGGGGGGGGGGGGGGGGAACACCTACCTTCCTGCAGCTGCTGCAGCTGCCTCTTCAGAGAGGCCAGTTTGTCCTGGTACATCCTGCAAGAGAGGACGGACTCAGCTCACAGGTAGGAGCAGGCTGTCCTGGAGATGCAATCGTGGTCTTCAGGGCAGAGAAGGAGAACCAGGCTGAAGAGGTTTGAGGTAAAGGGATCACAAGGTGACACAGCCCTGCACTCCTGAAGTGTGCCCATCCCTGTGAAGCTGTGAGAACTTCACAGAGAGAGAGCAGCAGGCACTAGTGAACCCCTACAGTACAAGGTAAGCAAGAGCAGACCAAGATCAGCAAAGGGGCTGAGCAGACGGGGTAAGAACATTTGCGCCAGCCTTGACGTCTGAGGTCCACCTCGGGGACCAGCAGCATGGTGTCGTCTGACATAAGGTGCAGCACCCTACAACCCCCTTAATGCACAAGAATACACAGAAACATGTTTTCCAAAGGGACTGTGAATGGTGGGATAGTGTGCCTTAGCAAATCTTCTCTACAGACAGCGCAGCTATGTAAGGGCCAGGTCACGTGAGAGCCACTACCTTTATAGGATCTGAAAAAATAACGCCGATCCAGGCTCAAAAGTTAAATGCAGGATGGATCTGCAGCCCCACTGGGCGAGGACACAGCTCGCTAAGCAATGTGGCCAGTTCACACCTCTCACACTAGGGGTCACAGGCAACCACACACACACCAGCAAGAGCGTCGGGTGTGAGGCCGGGAATATCCTACCTGGGGCAATACTTAGGCTTCTACATGGAAAACCCCCAGTTCCTCAGTGGCAACAACAAAGGTCTGAGAGACCTTTCACTCCTCACAAAGCCCGACAGACACACAGACCCCTCCCTTCAGAACAGCAAGAGGCCCATGAGCCCGCCCGACTGCTCTCTGAGGGTCGGCCCTAATGCACAACTCAGGGTCCCCACAGGACAGTTTTCATCACAGTGGCTGTGTAGCTTAGTGTAAAGGAGGCACAGTAATCAAAGGCTTGGCTCTAAGACTGCTGCTGATCGGGGCTGGATCTAGAGAAGGCTCAGGGGTTATGGGCACTGGCTGCTCTTGGGGAGGACCTGGGTTCGATTCCAGTTCCAATGTGGCAGCTGACAGCAGTCTGTAACTCCAGTTCCAGGAGGTCCAACGCCTTCTTCTGGCCTCTGAGGGTATTGCACACGTGGTACATAGAACACACAGGCAAAATACCCACGCATATAAAAAAAAAAAATAAAAAGATCTTAATTTAAAAACAAAAACAAAACTCTGTTTTCGAAACATGGCAAAGACAGGAGAGGACGTTGTCTGAGAAGTCTGCGGAACACAGGGCCTCATCCCCACCACACAGACGGAGTAAGCAATTCTAAGTCTCTGTTGAAAGGTAATACTTATGGTGGGGACCAGATCCACTGACATCACATCCCCGGAAGAGTCTGTGAGAACAAGTCTCAAGCAGCCAGACTCACCAGTAAAAAGCTGGCAATGTAGAGAGACCAGGCAGAGTTTCAGGTGCAGCGGACTGCACACATGAATTGTTAATGTGACCTTGCACTGGCAGCGGTCACACCTGGTTGAGTTGCTCTTTTGGGTTGAAGATGACAGATGCTAGAGAGATGGCCATGCACATTTGAAAGGAGAAGCCAGAGGGATGAAATGGGGACCACAGGTTAGGAGCACAAGAGTTCAAAACCAAGAGCCTCAGAAGAGATCCCGTCACCACTTCCTGAAAACTGGGCGTGGAGCCTCACTATGCAGCACTTGGGACGAACCAGCAAGACGGAGGTGAGTTCAAGGCAGCCTCAGGGGACGAAATGATTTCCAGACGAGCCTGAACCTCTGAGTGATGCCCTATCTGGAACACAACCCACACGACCAGGGCACAAATCAGGCAGCGGGTGGGTCACAGCGCACGCACCTGAAGTGCAGCTACTTGGAAGGCTGGCGTAGGAGGACGCCTGGAACCCAAGTTTGATACCAGTCCGGCAACAAGACAAGACTCTGGATTTGTTTGGTGGTTGATGGTTTGTTTCTCTTTAAAAAATTAAGAACCAGATGGTGGCAGTGCACACGCTTAATCCTAGTGCTTGGGAGACAGAGGCTGGCAAATCTCTGAGTTCAAGGCTAGCCTCATCTAAGGAGCAAGTTCCATGACAGTCAGGACTAGTCAGAGAAACCCCATCTCAAAAAAAATAAGTAAATAAAAATAAAAAAGCCAGGCGTGTTAATCTTCTGTGAACTGGAGGCTAGGCTAGTCTCAAAACAACCCCCCACTTCCCTCAGAAAAGTCAGGGACTTAGCTTCTCTGGGCACACATTACTATGGCTCAAGACAGAGGAAGGGCTTTCCTGAGCATGTGTGAGAGTAAACAGTGTGGCAGGAAGGGGGCGGCTGCCTGCTCCCTCAATTCCCAGGACACTCGGGACACCCACATATGGCCTACAGTATAGGAGGGGGCTGGGGGCCTGCACAACAACCCTTTTCCTGGGTTCCAGGGTTCACAGCAATTCTAATGGCCTCACAGCCCCACCCCACCATTCCATCACAGCTCCTGCTAGCCCAGCCTCAGGAGAGGGAAATTATAGAAACACCTGAGCTTTGCAAGCACTGAGGTCAGAAGGAGTCTCTGAGAAGACCAAACAGCCTGTGTACTCCAGGGAAAAGGCACGAGGGCTACTTACTGTTCCTTCATCTCCACGTAGTCTTCCTCATCGTGCTTAGCCAGGTCGGTCTCACTGGCATCCTCAGTGTCTGGGTGAAACGAGGGGAGAAGCGGGCAGTTATGATTTGGTTCACAGACTTGGCATCCATCGTGACAGCACAGGCATTGTGACAGCACAATTTACAGGCTTCTGGGAGAAGAATGAGTTTCTATCCAATATGGGCCTACCTGAACCTACTACTAAAAAAGTGTGTGTGTGTGTGTGTGTGTGTGTGTGTGTGTGTGTGTGCGCGCGCGCACATGTTTAAAACTAAAGAGAAATGCCATTCCAACTTGGGGTTATGCTGAGAATGCACTTCATATGACGCACAGTGAGAAAAGAGTCGGACACACCAGTCAGTCGGATAGAGGCACATGCCCATCCCATCCCATGTTACATGTTGCACATGCCCACACCATCCCATGTTAATGTTGCACACATGACCATCCCATCCCATGTTACATGTTGCACATGCCCATTCCATCACATGTTACATGTATCCAGTGAAAAGAAGACCATCCCACAACAAATTCAGTTCTAATAACCAAACCGATTTCCAAGTTAACAGGTTTAAAAAAAAAAAATACAGGAGACAGGGCAAGATACTTTTTGTTAAATGTTTCAAAACCTTGTATTTAGATAAATTTTAACAAGGGACCTGGAGGTATGGCTTAATAGTTTGTGGAGGATAGCGGATGGCTTATAATGTCCTGGAACTCCAGTTCCCGGCCGGGGATCTGGCGCCCTCTATTGGCTTCAAAGGGCACCTGTACACGTGGTGCCCATGAACTCATACAGACACATATACACGCACATAAAAACTAATGAGTTAAAAACAATTTCAATTATTTTTATTTTGTTCTATGTGTATGAGTGATTTGTCTCTCTGTAGATCACCCCTGAATGCCTGGTACCCACAGAAGTCAGGTGATGGCTAGAGCTGTAGTTATAGATACAAGTGTAACTTTAATTCACCCATGGCTTTTGTCATCTCTGAGGTTTACTGTCCCCTTACTGTACATCTAATCTAGGCCTAGAATGTTCTTCAGTCTCTGAGGCTCACTGCTGGATAAGCTCGCCCTTTCTTGTTCTTCCTGAGCTCTGGCTCTGAGCTCTGCTCTTCTGACTCAAACTCCTCACCAGCTGACTGGTTTTAATCTGGCTTCAATCCGTTTCTTAGTGAATGGCTGCTTGGCCTCATTCTAACGTTGGCAATATCTTCATTCATCTCCTTCTCATTCTCTGCCTTGTTCTTTCTCTTCAACCTGTCTCCGTAAAACTGTCCCAGTCAAACTGCCCCCTTCTTTTCTTCCCCTCTGCGCTGCTCTCTTAAGTAGACTTTTTCCTTTCGTCTGAGAGCTGATTAGACCCTATTCTGTCAAATCTTTCTCTGATCGCCACTTTGGCACTCAATTAGACACCACTTTCAAACAGGGGTGCTTCCTTCCACAAACTGACTTTGCCTTCATTGTTTGGGATTAAAAGTATTACTAAGGGCGTGTCTGTATTCCAGCCACAGGGATTAAAATTGTATGCTAAGGCTGAGCCACACCACAACTAAAAACAAGGTTTTTTCCACAATAAAATAACACAATCTCGGGGTTCGCAGTGTGATCGAATATCCTGCAACATATAGACAGTTGTGAGCCATTGAAACCTGGACCCTCAGACAAAATCTGTAAGTGTTCTCAACTGCTGAGCCATATATATATATACATATATATTTAACATATATATTTATTTAAATATATATATTTAATACACATATAGATTTAAACTGGTCTTAAGCAACTAACTGAACTGGATCCAAGGCCTGAAGGGGATCAATTTTGTGTTCACTGTACCCCCTTGTGGTCGTTCAAAGAAGTGCATCTTTCACATTGAAAAATCCCTAGTTAAACCTTGCTTTTCACTATAGTTAAACCAAATGCACTCAGTCCCTTCAACTTTCTACTCTGCAAGAGCTGCTGCGTTCTGAAAGGCTGTAGCAGACCCAAGTCTCCACAAAGCCACCTCCTTTCCTCCGCGGCACTTTCACTAAGGTCCTGTCTAGAGCCAGCCAACTCTGTTACTAGGCACTTGAGAGACTAAGATCCTCCTCGCAATCGAGGTAGCTTTTGCTTCTTAAAACCCGACTTTGTGTCTACCTATACAAAGGCTTCCCTTTGCCCCTTGCCCCTTGCCCTTCTGCTTCTGGCTTCTCCTCCACCTAGCTAGCTCCTTCCTCAATCCCTCTGGGTGTCCCCCTCACACTCGCCAAAGAGTAAACAAGGTCCAGGTCGAGACCTGAGGCTGGAGGAGCGATAACGCAAATGCAAACTACTCGGGACTGAAAACAAATACCGACCTCCCCTTTGGTCCACTTCACAGTGGCGAGGCGGATTCCATTTAACCCCTACACCTAGGAAGTGAGGACTCCATGCTACTCCGCAGGAGGTGGGTAAACAAGACAGCTTTAAGGTCACAAAGCTGGGAGAGGTGCCGGCCAAATGAATACTTACATCTGCCAGATTCCAGGTCCCCAAGTGCAGCTAGAGGCGTTAAAGATTTTGAGCAGAGGAGCTGGGAGCGAAGAAGCCAAGACGGGCATCACTCGACCCAAGTGCGGAAATGAGACACTGGGCTGGGGACCGTCTCAAAGGGATCCCTAGCTCTCAAGAGCTCTGGCGACCTCTGACCCCCGCCCCACAGCCCCTGGGCCCCGATCCCCTCCGCACCTTCGTCGGACTCTCGGCCCCGGCAGCTGCGCTCGTCGTCCTCGACGCTCTCCAGCTCCTCGTCGTCCTCGGGGTAGTACTCCGGGGCCGGCGGCGCTGCAGCCGGAGCGGGCGCCGGAGCCAGCAGCCCCGCGGCGCTCATGTCGCCGCCTCGGGCCGCAGCGGAGCGTGTCCCGCGGAGATCGCGGCCGCCTGGCTGCGCCCCGGACAGCCCCCACCTCGCGCAGCCGGAGCCTCGGACACCCGGTCTGCCTCGGCGCCGAGCTCCGCCCCCGGCGCCCGCGCTGGGCAACGGGGGCCTCGCGCACCGGGCTACTTCCGGGTCGTAGGCTGCCCGGTGACAGCCTGATCCAGCCGTCCTCGAGGGAGTGGCGGAGACGCCGGGCTCCACGTTCTCTGACACAGCAGCGTCGTCATCGCTGTCTTATGAATCCTCAATCGGCCACGGGGGAGGGGCGAAGGCAGGGGTCTCTGGGGTCAGGCATATCCATGGGCAGCCGTGCCCGCAGTCAGGACCCGGAGGTTGGGAGGACACTTCCGGAAACGGCCACCAGGCGGCGCCTGGAGTCAAAACTAAAGTGTATCGATGCGACCTGATGGGCGGAGGCTTTGCAAAGCCCTGTCTAGGTAGCATGGTCTGATTCAAGCAGGTGAATGACATAAACTGTCCCCGTGGTGGGCTTGGAAGCCTGGACAGCCGGAGTGTGTGGGACACAGAAAATGGGATGCATGGTTGCGCCCCTGTCTTAATGGGGGCTTTATTAAAAATTACAATAAAGGCAACTTGCTCCCATTTCATCCGCGGGTCGGGTCATTCACCCTAGGCCTTGCCAGTGCTTTCTTTTGAATAGATGTATTGGGTAAGCTGTTCTCCCGATTTTACAAATGAACAAAAGAGTTACCATGCTCTTTTCAAAAAAAGAAAACGGTGGTATCAGTTTAGAATCTCAGATGCAGACTGTCCAAGGGAGAGCCATCTTGTGTTTCCTCGAACATGATTTTTTAAGGTATTCTGACCTAAAACACTAACTTGCTAATCTGCTAATTTTCACGTAAATAAATAGAGCATTTCCCTACGGCAACTACATTGGCTTACATTCAGAAGCCAACTCTGGGCGAAGTGGACTTTAGTCCCAGCACTAGGGAGGCAGAGGCAGGCTGAGTTCAAGGCCAGCCTGGTTTACAATGCGAGTTCCAGGACAGTCAGGGATACACAGAGAAACCCTGTCTGGAAAACAAGCAAAAAAAAAAAAAAAAAAAAAAAAGCCATGAAACTAAGTTTCTCCATGTGTTAATTTGCATAGCCCTGTACTCCCCATCCCCAGAAGAGGAACACAGTGTTACAGTTTTGCTTAGAGGAGGAGAAGGGGAAGGAGGAGGACCAAGAGGAGGACGAGGAGGAGGTGGACGAGGAGGAGGAGACCGAGGAGGAGGAGGAGACCTATGGGTTCTACCTAGTGGCTCAGGACTATAATCCTAGGCAGACAGAGCAAGATCAAGGCTTGCCTGGGTCTCAGAATGAGTTCGAGGCCAGACAGTTTAGTGAGACCCAAGTTTGAAAAAAAAAAGGAGGGCTCTGGATGCATATGGGTGGGTAGGGCACTTGCCTGGCATGCTGGAGACCCTAGCTTCTGTCCCTAATTGGAGAGGCAGGGAAGATGTGCCCAGAGGAACCCAATCCAGTTAACTCAAATCTTCACAGAAAACAGAACAAGCATCAAGGCTGAGCAGATAGGAACACAGGGGAGGACGGGGTGGGACCAAGGACAGTGTTCTGCTTCTCACAGCCTCTGGGATCAAATGTATTTCCACACTGGCCCCCAGAGAGACATCTAAGAATGAGAACATTCGTTCTGGGTCCCATTTATTTTGACATTTCCTATTTGCTACCTTGTTTTAATTAAAACTTGGCTCTCCTTGTAAGGGAGAGTTCCTCTGTGTGAAATGCAAGAATGTCCAGAATGTAAGACCAGGATGGCTTTTCCAGCAGTTCAGGGATCTGAAACCCCTTCTCTACAAGAGTCCTTCCAGCCCAGCCTCAGCTGTCTCTTCTCCAAAGGATGAGGTCACCTTCCTGTGTGTGCTTGGACGTGTGTGTGTGTGTGTGTGTGTGTAAGCTGTTGAATCGCATGTAAACTATTTGCACTCCACCACCATGTGGGATAACAGCTCCCAATTGGTAATACTATTCATAAAGCAACAAAGACAATGGGTATCATTGTTTTGAACTCAGAATCCATTGATACAATGAAACGAAAGAGTTGGGTTTGTTACTAAATAGTTGCAAGAAGCTGGGCCCCTTTCACTGTAATCTTGTTTGTGTTTAAGTGTTATTTCTGTCTCCCTGATTACAGACAGCCAGGGTTAATATTCGTGCCTTTCTGTTTCGCACCGGTTACAGAGACACAAACAGTTGGATGATGACAATTTGCTTCCATGAAGACTGTAGAGCTGGCCCAAGGAGTAGGTTCCTAAGTGCTCCTTAGCGAAGAGGGAAGATCGACTTTTCAAAATCCCTCCTGACTTTGGGCTCCACCAAATTTCATCATGGCCTGTAAAACCTAAGTGTCCTTCAAAATCAAGTTTCGCTCCTTAAAGTCCTCCACCACTTCTCCCAAATAGGGTACTCAGTCAGACCACCCGGATGAAGTTTGATATGCAAACAACGTTTAGGATGCAAATTGCTGGAGGATACAGGAGGGGGGGGCACAAGCGAGCAGTTTTTTTTTTTTGTTTTGTTTTTGTTTTTTTTTTTTTTTACATGTTTGAGTCTCTAGGTTCAATCCCCAGTACGTTTAAAAGAAAAAAAAAAAAAAAAAAATAGGCAGCAGCAAGGCAGGGGCAAGCAGATCCCTATGAGCCCAAGGCCAACGGATCCCTACAGAGAGTTCTAGGCCAGTAGGCTATCCTGGGCTACATAATGAGAGCCAATCATATCTCAATTATATCTCCGAAAGATAGATAGATAGATAGATAGATAGATAGACAGACAGACAGACAGACAGATTTTTTTTTTTTTTTTTTGGAGCTGGGGACCGAACCCAGGGCTTTGCGCTTGCTAGGCAAGCGCTCTACCATTGAGCTAAATCCCCAACCCCAGATAGATATTTTTGAAGTAGAGCGTTGACTAGGAGTTGAATGTCTACGTCCAATGAGACTGACGGTGAAAATGTGTCCCTGCAGAAAACTGCTTTGAGCTTTCACGGTCAACTGAAACAACCTAGCCATTTCCACAAAAATATAAGACAGGTCCTGGTGTACTTTAATCTCTGGCAAGCACTATGTTTCAGCGTGGCTTAGGATACAGCCAGGTTATTGCAGGTTGCAGTTGGGGTCAAAGCTCACCAGCCTTCGCCTTTTCCGCCTTTGGGTTATTAAAGCCTGTGGCCCTGAAAGATTAAGTTGGATATGTTTGCTGGAGTTTTGCCAAAGCCCACGTGGTCCCCCTAGACCCAACTCCTCGTCTAACAGTTGTAGTCAAAACTCACAAAATGAGTATTTCTTTTTTTTCACCCTTTCTTTCTTTCTTTCTTTCGTTCTTTCTTTGTATCTTTCTTTTTTTTTTTTTAACTTGACTATTGAGACAAGGTCTAGCCAGATACCCCAGACTGGGTTCAAACTTGAGGCGACCTTCCTGCCTCTGCCTACAGAGTATTGGTATTCACATGGCATCCACTTTAAAATGTGCCCAGACCCCGTTAAGCACTTAGCTGGGTCCACACTTTTTGTTTTTCTCTAGCAGTAAACTGAGGTCCACTGAACGCAAAGCAAGGAAACGCAATTCCCCGGTCTGCGAGCAGGAAATATTGACAAGCGCCAGGCGGAAAGTGTCCCTTAAGGATGACCAGGAGCTGTGAAAAATCCAGCAAGAGACCCGGTCGACCTCACGAGCTCTCCCAAGGTGGTCTCCCAAGACAAGCCAAGGCGTGAGGAAAATAGCCACGAACTTTGACCCTGGCGCAGCACAAACAAGGCTGACCGCGCCCGAAGAGAGCCACCCGTAACCCAAGTGCAGAGAGCTTCCGCGATAGAGAAAGCCCCGCCCATTTAGCGCCGCCCACAGTCAGCTCCGCCAATCCCCTGGATCCATCGACCGCTCTGGTTTCTCAGGCAAGAGTAATCGAACGCCTATATGCGGCCTGGACCCGGAGAGCGGCGATCAGGGAAGGTCAGTAGAGAGCCTATCAGAGCATGGCTGTGGGCGGAGTCGGTGGGCGGGGTCGAGTGGGGGCGGGGCGCGCTCCGCGCAGTCGGGTGCGATTGGTCACCCCTGGCGGAGCCGCACCTCGGACAGCAGCAGCGAAGGCAGCCTAGGGTCCTGCGTGGAGAGTGAGGCGCAACGGGGACTCGCGGGCGGAGGCTGCGCGTGGGGACCCAGCACGCGAAGACCCAGCACGAGAGCGACTCCGGGCACCAGTGAGAGGAGGCGGCGGCGCCGGGGCCGCGGCTGACAAGCGCTGAGGTGAGAGCGCGGGCGCCAGAGTGACAGCCCGAGTCCCGGCGCAACGGCCGCGAGCATCCCGGGAGCGGAGTTGCTAGCGGTTCTACCAGTGCGCCAGAGGACCGGGACAGGGAGTGAGGAGGGGACCCCGAGAGGGACCGCGGGAGAGTGAGAGGACCAGGATGGGAACAGGGACAGTGGGATGAGGAGTGAACTCCGAGGGGAATGCGGTGAGCGAGGAGACCCGACGAGAGATGGGGAAAGCTGGATGAGGAGGGGACCGAGGAATGCCGCGGGAAGGCAAGGGGACCCCAAGACAGGACAGAGCAATGGGATTAGCGAGGCGACTTGAAGAGGGACTCGGGGCCGTGGGATAAGCGGGAGAACTCCGGAGGGACTGCGACCTACCCTGGAGTGAGCGAGGAGATCCGCCCCAGATGGACCGGTGGGAAAAGCGGACGGGATCCAAAGAGGGGCACTCGGAGGGGCCGGGACTGCAGACTGAACAAGTTGACTTGAGAGAACCCAGGCAGCGGGGCGAAGGAAGGGGACCCTAGAGGGACCGAGACAGAGAGTGAGCAAAGGAGACTCCAAGGGAGGCGAGGGCAGTGGTCCTGAAACTGTGCCCTCGCAATGGAAGGCAATAGGGCAGCTGAGTGAAGGGAGGGGTCCCCAAAAGGGGCCAAGACAGATGAACCCAGAGCAGGGATAGACAGCACCCAGAGTCCAGGGAGAGCGGGTAAGTGAGGTACCAGAGAACTTGCGGAGCGTGAGCATGGGCTTCTGACCTCGCAGCCAGGCTCCTGGGGAAAAGCACCGGGAGCCTGGGTCCCAGTGGCGTTGAGTGGAGACAGCAGCAATGCTGACACCTGGACGACACTGATGTTCCACTTCTAAGAACCCGAGGTCTCCCTGAGGGTTGAGTTCCGGGACGCTGGAAGGGGGATCATGTTATGGGCCCGGGAGTGAAAGACATGGATCCCAAGGGCTGGCCAAGGGCTAGCCAGACGATTTGTAGAGATTAGAGCTGCGCTTCACCTCTTCCAAACAGCAGGCTGGCTTCCCATCGCTTTCCTAAAAGTTCGATCTGGGGGTTCCTCAATGACGTATCTGGGGGAAAACCAGAAGGGCTTGCTTCTGTTCACCCCATCCCAAGTAGTTGGAGGGAGGGATCTCTTAGAAGAGCCTTAGGTTAATTAGGATTTTTTTTTTTTTTTTTTTTTTTTTTTTTTTTTTGGAGCTGGGGACCGAACCCAGCGCCTTGTGCTTGCTAGGCAAGCGCTCTACCACTGAGCCAAATCCCCAACCCCTAGGATGTTAATTTTAATGCTCTTAAAAAGCACCGGGTCCTTGTTGTTTCAGTTGTAGCTTTTCTCTTCCACTCCACAAGGAGTTAAGAAACTTTTCCCCCTGTTTGGCAGCCTGTCCCTATCAATGTTTACAGTGCACACTTAGGAGAACCAGAGCAGGTTTGTAGTTAGGGCTGTTTAACTTTGATGTGCTAGACACAGTTGGAAGGTCACACTCAATTTTTCAAAACAGTTGCCGGGGCCAGTAAAGGAACAGCACTTTCTAGGCAAGCTGAGGGGCCATGTATGTGCATTCAAAGCAGACCCTGTAAGTCTATCTCAAGGTGGCTGGACAAAGAGCTGAGGCAATAGAAGGGGGGAGAGGGGTTGAAGGATAGCTTTCTACTCCAATGAATGTGAAAACAATATGACCCCAATGTTGGCATAGATTGTCATGGCCCCAACCCCCTCTGGATGCTCCCCCAATGCCCAGTGCCAGCATATATTGTCATGGCCCTAAAGCCCTCTGGATGCTCCCCCAACGTTCCTGTTCGGTCATCAACTTTATATTTGAAGACTTTTAGGACTCGTGATTATATTTTTTCCTCTTAAGTTATTTTGGGGAGAGGGTAGTATTTACAAAGCAATGAGCTTTCATCATGACATTTCCTTATGTGGCTTGTACTTCAGATTTTTTTTAAAAAAATCCTCTTCTCTGTTTCTAATGCTGTTTCTCTTTCTTGCTGTTTTATTCATTTTTTTTTCTAGGAACTTAAGAAATTATGATTTTAGGGTAAAAATGGAGAATGTGACTAATATTCCATTTTGGTTGCTTAGATGTCTCCTCTGGGTCACATTCAGAGTGTGTGGTGTTTGAAACCCTTTGACTGGGTATGACAGCAGGACTCAGGATGCCGAGACAGGATTGTTTTGAGTGAGAGGCTAGCCTGGGCTATGTGGTACCGAGCCAGCCTGGGCTCTGAGACTCTATCTCAAAAGACTGAAGAAATGTTTTGCCCTGAGTTTAGCACTAGACAGTGGGACCCAAAGTATACTGCATTATTCCTAGTAGACAAAATGTAGGGTTGGGCTAACAAGCCCAAAGCCGTGGGCTTGGTCCCCAGGACAACAGCAAAAGGAGAGGCTTGCCTAGATCTGCTTTTGGTTTGTTTAGGTGTAGAGAGAGAGAGCATCAAAGCCAGGCCAATGCCCGGCAAGTGACCTTCCCACTGGACCACACTGCCAGCCTCCATGTCATTTCTGTCTAAGATCAACCACTCTGAAAGGGTTTCCAGCAGGGCAGTAGTAAATGAAAGGCTTGCTCTATCAAGGCAACTCTGACGCTTCGAGCGAAGAGGCAGGTGCGATGCCGGGAATCCCACCCTCTAGGAATCCACCCCTGAGAAACTCAAGTGATCCTGAGAACAGAACCAGCCACAGCAAACACAGGTCTTTTTGTTTTGTTTTGTTTTGTTTTTTTCAGAATTCATTAAAGAAGTAAAGTTACGAAAGGTGGAGTAGAGGGATGGGGAGGGGGTTGGGGTGAGGGGATTAGGCTGGTTAACTCCTGTGTCTATTCATCCTGGGGATAAGGCATGAGGGGCTCCTGAGGGGATCTGAGTCCTTCCAGGAAGTTCTAGAAGTGTCTGACCATGAAAATGTTTTCTCCTGTCTTGTAAGCTCACGTCTGACCGGTGCGAATGGTCATATCTAAGGGCAAAACAATAAATGTATTTCCTTGTATGAAAAGGAAGTGCCTCGCTTCTCTCCTGAGTCATCACCTAGGTAGCCAAGGCAGCCTCTTTATATTACGGTGTTGACCCAGGGATGGTTGGAGACAGAGGAGGGAGTAAAATTCTTATTGATAAGAGGAGTCCGTAATGCTCTTCCCTGGGGAGGGGGCGTGAGGGGGAAGGGATGTGTGCGAGATCTTGATATGTTTGTTCATTCAGGAGGCTTGTCTCCTGCTTAAAAGCTACAAGAGATTTAGATGAGCACTTGCACGTCCTTCTTCACCTTAGTCTCGGGCTAGCCGGAGCCCAGGAAACCTAATAGCCCATTTTACACTTTCCTTACCACTCGAGTCCTGTACAGTCGATCCATTGTGCTCTCGTGGCTGCCTGGCTATCTAGCGTGGCTTAGCAGGCAATCCAACCTGGACAAGCTTCTTCATTGCTTGCCAGCATTCATAAACTCACAGGTCTTCCGTAGATCAGGGTGTAGGAGTGGAGCAGGAACCGGAGAGCTGACGCAGGAAAATCACCAAGTCTTATTTGCGGGCGTGTGTTACATGCAGACCCATTTTCCCTTCAGAATGAATGTTCTGCCGGTTCAAATTTCTTTCTTCTCTCCCAAAAGGAACACACACACACACACACACACACACACACACACACACACAATGGTGGTTTGTATATGCTTGGCCCAGGGAGTAGCACTGTTAGTAAGTGTGGCCCTGTTGGAGGAGGTGTGGCCTTGTTGGGGGAGGTGTGGCCCTGTTGGAGGAGGTGTGGCCTTGTTGGAGTAGGTGTGGCCCTGTTGGAGGAGGTGTGGCCCTGTTGGAGGAGGTGTGGCCTTGCTGGAGGAGGTATGGCCCTGTTGGAGGAGGTATGGCCCTGTTGGAGTAGGTGTGGCCCTGTTAGAGGAGGTGTGGCCCTGTTGGAGGAGGTGTGGCCTTGTTGGAGGAGGTGTGGCCCCGTTGGAGGAGGTGTGGCCTTGTTGGAGGAGGTGTGGCCCTGTTGGAGGAGGTGTGGCCTTGCTGGAGTAGGTGTGGCCCTGTTGGAGGAGGTGTGGCCCTGTTGGAGGAGGTGTGGCCTTGCTGGAGGAGGTGTGGCCCTGTTGGAGGAGGTGTGGCCTTGTTGGAGGAGGTGTGGCCTTGCTGGAGTAGGTGTGGCCTTGCTGGAGTAGGTGTGTCACTGTCTGTGTGGACTTTAAGACCCTCATCCTAGCTGCCTGGAAGCCAGTACTCTACTAGCAGCCTTCAGATGAAGATGTAGAACTCTCAGCTCCTCCTGCACCATGCCTTCCTGGATGCTGCCATGCTCCTGCCTTCATGATTATGAGCTGAACCTCTGAACTTGTAAACCAGCTCCAATTAAATGTCGTGCTTATAAGAGTTGTGTTTGTCATGGTGTCTGTTCACAGCAGTAAAACCCTAAGACACGGGCTGGGGATTTAGCTCAGTGGTAGAGCGCTTACCTAGGAAGCGCAAGGCCCTGGGTTCGGTCCCCAGCTCCGAAAAAAAAAGAACAAAAAAAAAAAACCCCTAAGACACAGACACATATAGACAAACACATAAAGAGACACATATGGGCACACAGAGACACACACATACATAGATACATGCTCACACCTACACATACATATACAGACACACACACATGCACACACACAAAAGAGGAAAGATCCTGTCTTAGTATGTTTTAAAATTCCTGAGAAAACGATTTTTCAATTTGTTCTTCCTTCAGGGAGAGAACGCACAGTAGCTTTGGAGTTATTTGTGGGGTATATTTTGACCTGGATGACTTAGCTTGTGGTGGGCTAGCCTTGTCATGCATTGAATTGGCTGCTTTCCTGCTTGTGGCTGTTCTCAGCCCATGGAACATTCCGTGCCTGTCCGTCACCAGGGGTCCTGTCAGCTGACCTCTCACTGCCACGAAAGGGAAACTAAACCCACCTTCAATACTATTTATTCATTCATTCATTCATTCATTCATTCATTTATTATATGTACACTGCATCTGTCTTCAGACACACCAGAAGAGGGCATCGGATCCCATTACAGACGGTTGTGAGCCACCATGTGGTTGCTGGGAATTGAACTCAGGACCTCTGAAAGAGCAGTTAGTGCCTTTAACCACTGGACCATCTCCCCAGTGCTGCCAGCCCTGGATTTATGCTCATGTGTTTCGCTTTCTCTATGTCTGTCCCTGGCATATGTCCATGCAAACAAGGGTGATGGCAGTTCAAATACATCTTGCTCCCCCACCACAATAGATTCCACTAATTAAAGCAGAAAGCTTCTTTAAATAAACAAATAACTTAATTGATCTTGGCAGTAAACACACTACCCAGCATCACAGTTCTTGGCCAATTTTCAGTTCTGTTGAGAATACAAGCCTTTACATTTTTTTTTAGTTTAATTTTTTTAATGTTTAGAGCATATTTTATTTATCCTTTGACTTTGTAAGAGTGGGACTCTCCAGACATGGTCCAACATGTCTCCCTCCAATCTTCATATCCGTGTGCCTCTCTACTACCCACCACACTCATGTGTGCATATGTGATTCACCGAGTGTGTTTGTAGCCACAGAACAACGGTCCTATCAAACTCAGGAGGCACCACCTCACAGTGCCGCCCCTTCCCCTCACAGCCCCGCCCCTCATAGCCCCACCCCTTCCCCAAGACCCGCCCTATCCTCACAGTCCTGTCCCATCTTCACGGTCCCACCCTTTATCCTCCTCGCAGCCCCGCCCCATTCCCCTCACAGTCTAGCTCATCCTTACAGCTCCACCCAATCCTCTTCATAGCTCCTCCCATCTCCCTCACAGCCCCGCCCTATCCATGCAACTCCGCCTCATTCCCCCTCACAGCCCCGCCTCACCCTCACAGCCCCGCCCCATCTCACAGCCCCGCCCCATCTCGCAGCTCCACCCCTTCCTCCTCTCAGCCCCACCCATTCCGCTAGCTCTCACCTCCTTTCAGCTCCATTTTCTTCAGAGCTTTCGGAGCCTTTTGAGACCTGGGAGGTTCAGTTCATACACAAATCCGTTTCAGGGCGGAGCACCCACCTGTCACTTAGTGTCAATACCGTGCCAGGTTATGAGTCTGCTCATTCACTGAGGCCCACTGCAGGAAGAAGCGCTAATCATGGGGATAAACACGAGATTTTGTTTTTTGAATGTGTAAGTACACATATGTTGTTATTACGTTGATTTAGATGGCAGGGTGTAAACTCAGGACCTCAGATCGTACCAGGAAAGTGCCCTGTGGAGCCATAGCCCCTTCACAGATATTTTCAAAAACTACATCAACATAGTTTTTAAGTGATCTGGGTCAAGATTTAATAGTAGAGGTAGAAAGTTATAAGGTACTTTGTGAAACTTTATGCTTTTATTGTCTCTGAAAAAAATTATTTTTCTTGACTTGGTTTGGTTTTGTGACAGAGTCTTACTCTATAAGCCCAGGCTAACCTTGAACTCTCAAACAGCCTTTCCTCTCCGCTTCCCATGTTCTAGGATTACAGCATGAGCCACCATGCCTGGCTTGCAAAACCCATCCAGACTTTGTATGCAAGGTCCCCGTTTCTGTGTTTTTCACTGCCTGCCCTGTGAGCTGGGGAAACTGGTGGGCAACCTGGACAAGACGGGCATCACTGAGGTTTGCACACCCTGGGGCTAGTGTGAACCATGAGGTAGGAAGTGTCCTCACGAAGTAAGAATGAGATAATGAAGTGGCGATCCTGGAGGGCTAAAGCTCATCAGAAGGATGGTAGGGGGGCGCTGTCAAGATGTCTGTCTGTTGGAGCACTTGCCTCTAACGCTGGTGACTAGAGATCAATCCTTCCACCTCACGTACAGGTGGGGAGAGAGAAATGACTCTGTCTCTGAGCTCCACATGCGTGTGCCATGCATGCTCACATACACAACAATAAAGTGAGAGTAGAGCAGAGCTGGGGGTGGGTATGACAGGATGCATTGTTTACACGTATGAAATTGTCAGAGATGGAATTAAGGCTATTCTGTGGGCTGGAGACATAGCTCAGCTAAGAGCATGCCCATTCTTGAAGTAGACCCAGATTCAGTATTCAGTTTCCAGCTCCCACATCAGTTGGTTCACAACATACTGTAGCTCTAACATCCAGTAACTCCATTCTCCTCAGGTATCTGCGTTCACACTTTGCACATGCACACGCATGCACTTAAAAATAATACTCTTAAAAAAGGTGTTCTATTCAAAATAATTTTTTTAAACATTTGGTTGTGAGCCAGGCCTTTTAACGGCTGAGCCATCTCTCCAGCCCCAAATAAACATCTTTTAATAAAGGCTGTGGAGAGAGACGGGATTCCCTTTGGACAACAGAACAAATGCCAAGCCTTTCGTCGTGGCTTGACACTCTGTAGAAAGGGAGTCTTCGACTAAGAAAGACCCAAGTACCTTTTTTGGCTCCATTACTGTGCCAGCTGCCTGACCCTAAGTAAGTTGGTGACATTGAAAGTGTCACACTTTTTCATTAGTAGGAATACATAGATCAACAGACTCTTGGAGTGAGTGAATGAAGACCCCTCCACACACACCCATTAACTGTCAAGCACGGTCAGAAACACATTGCTCAGTCAGCAAGCAGCACTGGTTGCTTCTTTTAACCCCTTGAAGCCCATTTCTGTAGCCAGCTTTGCTGGACTCTCACGAATTATTTGCCCAATTTCGAGACAGCCAACTCCAGAAGGAGTGGATGCGCATATAGGGAAACTGAGGCTCAAAGAGAGTCAGTGACTTCTCAAGATCATGCAGACAATAGCAAGCTTGATCCAGATGGGCTAGATCAGTTTCTGAGCTTTACCACTGAGCTGGCTTTTCATATGGAAGCTCTCCATACTCTCCCTCCACACTTGTATCCACTGTGTGCATGTAGGTCTCCTTCCGCTGAGCCATTTCTCCAGCCCCCGGTCTCAACTTTATGTCCTTTCAATATGCTGAGAATTGGACTCAGGACCTCTGGAAGAGCAGACAGTGCTCTTAACCACTGAACCATCTCTCCGGCCCTGGGGAATTGGTTCTTAACTCTCCCCTGAGCCTGCTCATCTGCCTGCCATGCGCTTCCTGCATTGTTGTGGGCCCACCTTTCAACACCTCTGTCCCTCACCTTCCAGATTCTTCTGTTTTGTTTCTGTGTTGTGCTGGGGCTGGGCCCAGGGCCATGCATGAGCTGGACAAGTGCTCTGTCACCGAACAGAGCTGCCATCGGTGCTGAGACCTCTGACTGCCCTGGTTGCTTCTCTCTCTTGAACTCCCGAAGTGCTTGTGTATGCTTCTCTTATTCTAGAATATTCTGATAATCCATTCTATGGCTTACACTTCCCTTCTTCATAGATGCCAGTCCCTCTTCCTGATTTTGGAAAGACAGTCTCTTAAGTTTCTAACCTTGCAACGGATATCTTAATTATCGAGTTGTATTAAATTGTAATACTTTAGATTTAGACTAATATTTAAGTATAGTTATGCAGAGAGTTGGAGAATGCAATTGTCCCTACAGGAGTCATTAGCAGGGACAGTTCCTCAGGGAAAACTCTGCCTCTGAGCATGCATTTACAAAGTCTGACATCAGGTGCCAGGACACAGGCACATCCGTGGTTTTGAGGCAGGTTTTCTCTGTATCTACCTGGCTGACCTGGAAGTTGCTCTGGAGACCAGGCTGGCCTGGAACTCAGAGATCGTCCTGCTTCTGCCTCCCAAGTTCACTTTGATTGTTAAACCTGGGGGTCTCTTACTTTGTTTCCTAGGATGCTGTTTTTATTATCTGGGTCCTTTGGAGTTTTGTTCTGCTTTCTCTGGGTCTTATCAACAAATATAGTAAGATTCTTAGGTTGGAGAGAAGGTTCTGTCTATAAAGTTCTCACAAGAACCTGAGTCTGGATCCTCAGTACCCAATAAAAGTAGGTGCAGACTTCTGAGTCAGCTCAGCGGGGAAAGAACCCTGCCACAAATCCCAGGACGCCCATGGTGGAAGGTGAGAACTGACTCTCGTAATTTGTCCTCTGACTCATGGTTTGACATATATGCCCCTAGGTACGCACAGATTTCCACCCACATATATTCAAATTAAATAAAAATATAACTTAAACATTATTTTTAAAACTTTAATTAAGGGGGAGGGGGGAGGGGAAAAAAACTTTAATTAAAAAATGTTATGAGCATGAATGTTTTTGCTTGCATGTATGTATGTATGTGCACCATATGTATTGTATGTGCACCGTATGCATGTAGTGACTGAGAGGGCCAGAAGAGGGCGTCAGGTACTCTGGAACTGGAATTAGAGACAATTGTTAGCTGTCAGAAATGCTAGGAACCATATCCTGGCTGGCCCTCTAAAGAGCCAAGTACTCTGAACCATCTCTCTAGCATCCTACCAGAAAGAGAAGGTTTTTAAAAGCCAGATGTGGTGGGGCACATGTGTAATCCCCGGGTACTGGGGAGGTGGAAGCAGGTAGATTGGGATTTCCTGGCCTATGTAGTGGAGTCGATGAGCAACAAGTCCAGTGAGCAGCTGTCTCTAAACAGTGAGGTGGAGACTGGGGGAGGAAGGCGCTGACATCATCGGAACTCCGGCTTCCTTTCACATGCAAGCACACACAGGCTTACCCGCACGCATGAATACACACACATGCACACACAGGCACACACACATGCACATACAAATACATGCACGCATACAAACATGCACATAAACACATTCACATTCACACATCCACACGCACACTCACACGTGCACACATGCATGCATGCACGCAGGTACACACGTGTGCACACACATACGTATGCACACATGCACTTCTCTGTTTCATGCAGAAGAAGATGGTGGTGGACTCGGTCAGGAAAGCTTCACACCCCCTTCTTCCAAAACAAAGGCCTTCCTTTCAAGGATGATCACTCGATAGCTGAGCACAAATAAACTTGGGGGTGGGGGAGCAATCCCCCCATCTTTCTGACTGTGGTCTTCTCCCCAGCACTTGCTAACTTCTGCCAGGGAAACAAACCGTTCTGTTTGTTCTGTCCATCTTAAATCCCTCCACCAGCATTCAGGATCCACAGAGAGGCTGTTGTTTGACTCAGTGTTATCACTCAACTAGTTGTTTAGTGAATATTTGTTGAATGACTAATAGAAAGCTGGCTTGACCAAGTTCTCCAATTGGTTGGCTGTAAGAGTTTCGTTATTTTGAGCATAAGGAAGTAAAAACCCCGAGGAAGGAAAATATAGTTCGGGAGCATTTTCCTGTCCATTTTACTCTCTGGACTTTAGGTTTGTCTTTGCCATTAGACTTATGTGTCTCTACTTCCGACCATAAAAGGCAAGAAGAATGCATCTGAGGCAGGAGAAAAATATATGAAAACCAATCATTGTGAGGTAACGTCTCTGATGCCTGTGTCACCTCCTTAGGTAACTTAAAGCCACAGTAATCATGAGCTCCGGAGTATCAGCCCCATGGGGACTTTTTGCTAGGTCTCCATTGGTTACAGTAATGATGCTGCAAACTGGTCAAATCAAACTCCTCACGATAATTGAGGGAGGTTATCAGCTTTCTGATGTATGAGTAATTACCTTTGAAGCGAGTTTTAAGCCTGATTTAAAATAACTGAGCACTGTCCAGATCTTTTTGCCTGCTGGCACCCACGTCCACCCCGCAGTGTGCATTTGAAATGCCAAGGACAGGCAAGCCCTCACTTCCACATACCAGGTTCTGAGAAAGGTTTCTGTCTCCATTCCCACTGTCTCCCCATGTAAGCCAGGCTGGCCTTGAACTTGCCACCCTCCCAACTTAGCCTCCCCAGTAGAGGGGCTACTGGCATGAGCCACCAAGCCTGAAAAGACTTCATAGATGTCCGTGGCAGCCAGGCCACAGAGCTCTTTGCAGTAAACATCACCTGCTGTCAGCTGGCCCAGTTGCCATCCTCGAGGCTTCAGTCTCTGCCAGGTGGAGCTTCTCTTTCCCATTTATATATAACCCCCAAATCCCAGACTCCATCCTGTTCATCACAGAATCCCAGTGTCAAGAACCACGTTGTGAATGAAGCAGCAGTTCTCAACCTTCCTAACGCTGCGGCCTTTTAACACAGTTCCTCATGTTGTGGTGACCTCCCCAGCCATAAGATTGTCTCATTGCTACTTCATAACTCTAATTTTGCATAATGTTAATATTAACATTGATTATCTATTATTAATATAAATTAATAATGTTATATTAATGTTGACAGCGTCAATGTGGATATGCAGGATTTCTGATCCGTGACCCCCACCCCCAGGGGTCAGTACCCATAGGTTGAGAACCACTAAAATAGAGCAGGAGACTCGGAGTGGAAGATTCGGGTTTTCTAGTTTATGTGTGTGTCAGTGCCCATGTAGGCGTGTGCCCGGGGAAGGCAGAGCTGGGCTTTGGATCCCTTGGAACTAGAGTTGCAGGCATCTATGAGCCACTCGATGTGGGTGCTGGGATCCAAACCCCAGACTCTGGCAGAGCTGCAAGCCCTCTTAACCGTGGAGCCTTCTCCCCAGCCTCCCTCCACAGTTCATCTTTCAGACAGCCTCTCACTACGTTGCCCAGGGTGTCCTTGAACTCACTCTGAAGCCCAGACAGGTTTTGATGTCCTCAGTAGCCCAAGCAAGACTTGAACTTGGAATCATCCTGTTTCATTCCCTCCCCTCGCCCCTTACCCACTAGGACGGGCTCAGTAACTGTAAGTTTTAGAGAAAGCTTAAACTGTCTCTTTCAATCAGGCAGTCACTAGTTAGTGCCAAACAACCTTGCTAGATGGCTCTCAGTTTGAGCCCAGGGTGGTAGTGTCTTAGATCCTGGATGTTCCTGGTGTTGGTAGCGCCAGCATTAAATCTCCTTCAGGGGATCACTAGTTCAGAGAAAGAGAGAGAGAAAGAGACAGACAGAGACAGAACGAACGAACAGATTGGCACCACCCAGAGAGAGGCACATGCACCTGCAAGGGCCAATGGGCGTCAGAACAGGAAATAGCGCACCCAGGCTGCTGGGCCTGATAGCACCGTGGGGCCCGCTCCTCATGCTTCTTAAGCTGTGGTTCCTCATAAGGATTTCATGGGCTTCTTGCAGACTTACCGTACGTGAGCTTCAAACAGAAGACACCGTAGATCTGAAGGCTAAAAT
Organism: Rattus norvegicus; assembly: GCF_021556685.1. Taxonomy (NCBI): domain Eukaryota; kingdom Metazoa; phylum Chordata; class Mammalia; order Rodentia; family Muridae; genus Rattus; species Rattus norvegicus. Next base: position 46,502,602 of record NC_141545.1, on the reverse strand, counting down.
GTGAAGACGACCTGACTGCTCTTCATGCTCAAGAAACCCGGTGAGTCCCTCCTGACAGGGTGTGTCCCTCGAAAGCTCCCGGAGCTCACAGGCAGAGAGATGGGGGCAAGTTCACATAGCTCCATGTTAACCGTGCCGCTATCTGTGTGGAGGTCAGCAGCCTGGCCCAGCCCGGCCTGGCCTGGGGTTTACATGTTACTGCAGCAGCAGGCATCAGCTGAAGAGTGTCCTGGGTTTTCTGGTTTTGAACATGGTATTTGTTTAGCTAGCGCCTGTTTGTTCTCTTTGGTGAGAACTGAGTGTGGAGGGGCTGGGGAGTGCTGGGGGTACTGGAAACTCGTTTTAGAACATTCCTTCCCCGTCAAAATGCAAAGCCCCGTAAAGTGCTCTTGAGGCTCCGGGGTCTGACCAGGAAGTGCTGCTCAAGTCTCACTCGAGTCTCTGTTAAGAACTTCCTTTCTCAGGGTTGAGGCGCTTGACAGCCTAGCGGTGTCCTTGTCACTGAAGCCGATCTATCTTTCCTGTGAGCCAGAGGCAGTCTTTCAAAGAGACTCTCCTCTCAGGCTTACTGGCTGCTGGGGCGAGATTAAATTTTAAGTCTCTTGCCTGTCGGCTTGGACATTGTAGGGCCTTGTTCAGAAGGTCCACTGTAAGTGAGCCTATGTGGTTTTTAAATTTTACCTTGAACATCCCGTTATAAAACAACTCATGCTGACACACCCTTTACACACGGGAGCCATTTAAACTTCCCGAATTTCACGTGAGCACCCAGGATCTTCATTCAACGTCCAGCCGAGAGGCATCTAGCTTCGCACCGTCAGACCCACAGGCTATGCTTAATTTGTGGTTTGATATAGCTGAGCTTCTGTGTCAGTTTTTGAAAACTTAGAATTTTTCCGTTTTCCCTCTTCCTTCTGGATGAGTAAGGACAAGGCCAGGCTGCCAACAGAGTGTCCTAATCTTGGCAGGAGAGCCCTCCAAGGAAACGTTATAAATGTGCTAATGGCCACCCTCTTAAAGGTGGGTCAGCTCACCTTAACGGAAGCCCGGACGGTAAAGCAGCATATCCAGGCTAAACTACACAAAACGGCCCAGGGAGTGTCCTTCCCAGACCTTAACAGTATCACTTCCTGTATCCCTTATTTCAAAGAGTGGGAAAATAGGGTCAAAGAGAAGCCCTTCTCACTTGTAAGTCCAATACTAGAGATACAAAGATTAAAGGGCTTGGCCACTGTTACTTTGTTTTGCTGGTTGTTTTGAAATCCTTTTAGTTACGAGGATTAGTTACTTACTAAAGGAGAAGAAAAAATACCTTAGCCACGAGGTCATTCATTTCCGGGACAACTCTAGTCCATAAAATAAAGTCAGATGACTCGAGCAAGGAGATAACTTTTTTATTTATCTACTTTACATCCTGCTCACTGGCCTGCCTCCCGGTCACCCCCTCCCACTATTCTTCTCCCTCCTCTTCAACTCTGAGAGGGTGAAACCCACCCCCACCCCGGTATCCCCCTCTTGGCACCACCAACCCTTTGTGAGGCTAGGCGCATGGACTCAGCCCAGCTAGAAGATCATATCCCACAGACAGGCAACAGCTTTGGGATAGCCACCCCCACCCCCACCCCTACCTCACTCCCCTCCAGTTATTTGGGACCCACATCAAGACCAAGTTGCACATCTGCTGCATATGCAGGAGTGGGGGTAGGTCCATCCCATGTATGCATTTTGGTTGGTGGTTGAGTCCCTGAAAGCCCCAAGAGTTCAGGGAGGGAGGTAACCTTTAACTGACAGCCTGTTACTTTGTATATGAAAGTTTGTCTGAGTGGTTCCCTTTTATCAACTCCACCAGACCGCAGGAGCAAGGACTGAGGGAATTGTGTGGGCTGACATGCAGCCCTGGACAAACTCAGGCGTATACCATGTCTGATGTGTGAGCCCATTGTTGTCATGCTGCGCAGGAGGTAGCAGGAGGTAGCGATCCTTCAAGATGTGTGAGGTGGATGCTGCTCAGGGCAGGGGGGACGGTCTGACTAAAGAAAAGAGGAAATGAAAACGTTCAGATAACCTTTGAAATATGATGCCAAAGTGTGTGTGTGTATGTGTGTGTGTGTGTGTGTGTGTGTGTGTGTGTGTGTGTGTGTGTGAGAGAGAGAGAGAGAGAGAGAGAGAGAGAGAGAGAGAGAGAGAGACTGAATGGCAGCCTCTCAGAGAGCCTCCAGAATGGGCTGAATGTAGATTTCAGTCCAGAAGTGTCCTGGTCAGAGCTGGGAGTGGGGAGAGGAAGTGGGCGGGGCCTCGCCCAACAGACAGATGCCTGCAGATCTTAATTGAGTCAGAGAAGGTGGAAGTCACTGGCCGCATCCCATCCATCTGTGCCTGTTGATTTAACCAGCAGTGGCAGTTTGTGGGTGCCACCCAGATGACAAGGCTCGCTCTCCCGAGTAAGTTGACACCCCACGTGCTGACCCCTCTCTCCCTGCCTGTGCCTACCCCTCTCTCTGGTTTCCCGCTGTCTTAGCCCTTATCTCTGGCCAGCAAAGATCACATGGACCCTTTCACTAGCAGAGGGGTGGGGACAGCTTCACAGTGAGATGCTATATTTCCTGTTTTAAATGATTACAGAGTTAGTTTTCCAGAACACATCTGTGCATCAGGACAATCACTCGAAATGTTAAATCAAAACAAGCAAACAAACACAATCCCGAAGGGGTCTGAAGTTGTAGGTGGTTCTGGTTCAGCCCTGGTGGCGACATAGAAAGGAAGCTTCCCAGAGGAAGCGTGACATCTGGGCCCAGGTACTTAAAAAAATGCAAAGGCAAGCTATTTTATTAGGGGTGTCTTAGGAAAGTATGTCTGTGCGTATATGTATACACACATATATTACACACATATGTATGCATAAGATACATATGTATATATATAATCCAGACACACACACACACACCCCTGCTATCCTCCCAGAAGCACGTGCCTCAAACTGGAAAGTAGGCAGTGCTCAGAGTACCTGCCTCCCACGATCCATGAAGGAATTAAATGAGATAATGTCTGCAGAGCCCAAAGGGAAGAGCTCGTGACTGACATCTGGCAGCCATGTTTACACAGGCACCATTTACAACTTTACCAGAAAAGGAGTGTGTGTGTGTGTGTGTGTGTGTGTGTGTGTGTGTGTGTGCGCGCGCGCGCGCGCATGCCCGTGCGTGCGTGTAATATTATATCTGTATTTTGCACCAAGAAGTCTCTTTCAACGCCGAGCTGCACTCGCCCACAGGTTGTCCAGTCACCGGAAGGTCTCAGGAAACACTCTCTAAAGCGTGCTAGTGCCGTCGGCCTGCCCTCGTCAGTCCTCCACAGGCTGATAGCGTCTGTCTTTTCCTGGGTACCCTCTGACTGTGATATGTGTGTTCTGCCAAGTGCTGCCAGTAAGTCCCCAACTCCAGCACCGTCCCACCCACCTTGTGCAACAGTTCAGCGAGTCAGGGAACCTGTCACTGCTGTCTTGGCTCTTAGCAGCTGTCCCACTCTGACCACTGTGGCTCCTGGTCAGCCCCCCTGCACTACTCTTGGTTTTAGTCACCCATTTTTGGGCTTGGCACTGGAGGTCTCTCACCCTGTCTGTCACCTCATATACCTGCTAGCTGCCCCCAACCCCCACCCTGAGCCTCAGTGTCTCAGACTGAAAAAGGACACGGACGTGGAGATTGGACCTGCTGGTCTTATCCATGTTCTCTCATGCTCCGTACTACCCTGGCCTAGCAGGTGGGAGGAAGCTGGGGAGGCTGCAGAATTGGCTGTAGATTTAGTAATTACTAGTCAGACAGTTATTCAGTCCAACAAACTCAATGTTAGCCTCATTTCTCTCTTTGTCCCCCCACTGAAAATTTCCTCTCCATTTGGTAGAACCCAGAGGAACTCAGGAGAGCCACAGAGCAAACAAAGTATGGGTTTATTTTCAAATTATTTAGGTGCTCATGTGTGTGCATGTGTGCACATGCGAATGAGGGCGGACTCATCTTGTGTGCATGTGTTGGGGCCCAAGGTTAAGGAAAAGTGTCTTCCTCTATCTGCCTCACCCAGTAGGGGTTACAGACACATCACCATGCCTGGCTTTCACATGGGTATCAGGGATCCACCTGTCGTCCACATGCTGAGCTAGCCTAGTCCACATGCTGAGCTAGCCTAGTCCACATGCTGAGCTAGCCTAGTCCACATGCTGAGCTAGCCTAGTCCACATGCTGAGCTAGCCTAGTCCACATGCTGAGCTAGCCTAGTCCACATACTGAGCTAGCCTAGTCCACAGGCTGAGCTACTTCTCCAGCCAGAGGTTTCTTTGATTTGTTTTTACCTTATTTTCTCTATACAGTGTGTGTGCTGCTGTCTCCTCCTGCGTGCCCCATCAGGTTGAGACTGTATTTCAGCACTTTAGGTCAGCAGGGGAAAAAAGTCTTGGGTTTTTCTTTAGCAGAACCAAAAGGTAAAGAAGGTATTTTTTATTTTGGTTTTGGTTTTGGTTTTGGTGTCTTACTGTCTATCCCCAGGGATGGCTGTCCTCTAAGGAGTCAGTGAACTTAGAGGAGACGAAGACAGGATGAGCAGATTTCTCCTGGGATGGCGTCTAAGCAGGCGTGAAATAGGGAGACCCCGAGACTAGGTTGGCGAAACCAAGAAGCTACGTACAGCCTGTTGAGGGCTATGTAACCATTGTGGACATAGTCCTGACACTTGAAAGTCTGCAGCTCTGTCTGTAGCACAACCCCCTTGTCGCCTGCTTTTGGATTCTTCTGTGTCTTCCTTGTATCTGGAAGCCCCTACTTAGACTTTCTCAACTCTACTGTAGGAATACGCCTTTCCCCTTGTCCTGTCCCTGACTCAGACCCCCGTGGCTTCTTCATTCATGGGTCATCACAACTGTCTCTCTCCATCCTGGTCTCCCACCCTACCCCACCCCTGCCAGCTCATCCCCAACCACCTTCTTGTTCCTTTGCCTTTCGTTGTTATTTGAAACAGTTTCACCACATGTGGGCCAACACTCCATCTTCCCCACTGGGTCTCTCCAGCGCCAGGGTTGGAAGCACCTACCATCATGTCCTGGTGCACAGCCTTCTTCAAATGCCACTTCCAGCTCGGAGCTCGGCACGCTGAGCCTTTGAGGTTCCCACTTTCCACTGTGAGGTTCCCCACGCCCTTTCTAATCTCTCCCCAGAGTATTTATCCAGCCTCACTTCCTCTATTCTCGAGCAGGCGGGCGGGCAGGAGGTCCCTGCAGCTCCTCTGTAGTCAGTTAGATGCTCCAGGCTGCTCACCAGGGCTTGTCACTTCACCAGAGAGTGTGCTACCCCTCAGACTTTACCTTCTCTTCAAGGCCCAGTGTCAGGCTCACTTCCTGTTTGACTTCTCCCCTGGCCTGTTTCTGCTGTCTCTTTTGCTGAGCCAGGGTTTCATGTGGCTCAACCTGACGGCTGTCTGTGTCATCAAAGCTGACTTTGAACTCCCAATCCTCCTGCGTCTCCCTCCTAAGTACTAGGATCTCCTGCAAGTTCTCACTACTTAGTCTTGGCCAGCCTGGAACTCCGTACACAGACCAGGCTGTCTCTGAACTCCCAGAGGTCTGCCTGCCTCTGCCTCCTGATCTGGGAGTTTAAAGGTGTACATCACCCCCAGGCTTGGCTTCCAGGTGGTTTTGAATTTATCAAACCAAAGAACAAAACTGGGTGTGCCCATGTCACTCACTCCCATAGCCTCTGGCGCCGGGCAGTCACTAACTTTCTGTCTGATTCTGGACCTTTCATTATGTGTGGGATCGGACCACGTGCAGCTGTGTAAGTGTGTGAGAGTCCTTCGCTTCGCATGATGTTTTCCAGATACACCCATGTTGTAACATGTGTTACCTGGGCCAATACTTCATTCCCTTTTAAGACCAGCAGCGTCCTAGTGTGCAGGTGACGTCGCCCCCTGTATATTTATTAGTTGATGGGCATTTGAGATGTTTCCATTGGTGATTGTAACATGGGTGTGAGCATCAACATACGCATTGGTGTGTGTGTGTGTGTGTGTACGTATGTGTGTGTATGTGTGCATGCGCGCGCGTGTGAATATGTGTGTGCATGTGTATGAATGTGTGTACATGTTTGTGTGTATATGTGTATGAGTGTATGTGCACATGAATGTGTGTGCATGTTTGTGTGAGAATGTGTGTTTTTGTTTGTGTATGTATGGGTATGAGTGTGTATGTGTGTGTATGTGTATGAGCGTGTATGTTTGTGTTTGTATATGAATGTGTATGTATGAATATGTGTATACATGTTTGTGTATGTGTATGAATGTGTGTACATGTGTCTACATGTGTGTGTATGTGTGAGTGTGTGTGTGTGTGTGTGTGTGTGCGTGTGTGTGCACAGAGAGACCAAATGAAGGCATGGATTTCCCTGGCATTAGAGTTACAACTGAGAGCACTGGAATTCAGGAGAGCATGAAGCACTCTTTATGGCTAGGGCTGTCTGTCTGGCCCCCGTGTATACATTTTCATATGAGCATTTGTTTTCAGTGCTTTAGGGGTATGAACCTAGGCGTGGGATTGCTCATAATTATTTTTGTAAAGTAAACTCTTTAAAAGTCATCTCTCTTCATCATTCCACACCCATACACAAAATATCGCTCACTTAGTTAGTTGGTCTCCTGGATCTTTCATCAGAAACAAGAAAGGCACAAAACTTCACCTGGAGTCGCAGACAGATGGTCTTTAATTCTGAACGAATGGTCCCCGTTGCCTGTCACCATGAGGACACTACGCAGAAGGCATGACCAAGCGTCGTGTGGCTGGTCACAGTTAATGATGTTGAAGAGTGCCTGTGTCATTCAAGGGGTGTAGATGCCATCAGGAAGTTGTCAGGGTGCTTCTCTACACACAGGGAGAGCGACTTGGCACGGCGGCGGGGGAATCTGAACAAAGTCCCAAAGGCTGGGCAGCTTTTCATCAGGCGTGGCAGGACATGATCAATGCATGTTCAGCCGGAGTTCAGAGGGGGCGAACAAAGCCGGGGACTGAGGGACAGTGGGAAATCAAAGGCCTTTTGACTCACATAGTAAGAAGTGTGAACTTTGAACCAGAGATAGTGGGGAGCCATTTAAGCCATTTGAATAGGAGAGACCAATGCAATCCAAGCCTTTGAAGGAGCACTCCCCAGCTGGCTTGTGGAGTGACTTCAAGGAGGAAAGATTGGGAATGAGAATTGGACTTGGGTTCTGGAGCGAGGACAGCCTCACTAGAAAAGAAGAAAAGCAGCCTGGGAGACAGAGCAAGAATAAGGGAGTGCGGAGAGAAGGGAAGTTGCTCGGCACACACTCCTGTGTGGAAGGATGGGGCGGGCAGCCTCCTCACAGACCATAGGGCCCCAGGGAGGAAGCAACCAGAGCCTGAGAGGAGGGCCTGCCCAGAGGGTTCCAGAAGATGAGACCCGAAGAGAATCCTCCTAGATGGGGAGGAGGTGGGAGCTAAGTGTTCCTGTCAGGGAAGGCCCCTCCCTCTGCAGTGGTGCATTAACCTGAGGTAGGCCAAGCAGAAGAAGACTAGGTAGACAGTGGTGGAAGACAGTGGGAGGGGTGGACCAATTCGATGAGCAGGTCACAGGGTAAAGGATTCGCAGGCCATTTGTGGCCTGGCCTGTAGTCTCCAGGGGTGTGGACTAATTAGGAGCAGTTAGAATGAACAAACTTCTTGAGGCCCATGGAGAGAGAATGAGCTGGCCCCGTCCTCTGAACTGGTCCCCTCCTAGGGACATAGGACACAGAGCGTCCCTTATTCTTCCAAATGTGTTTTCTTCCCCAAAGCCCGGCTAGGCAGTGCCACTGTACAAGCAGTCAGTGAGGCGACAGCAGTCTGTGCTTCTTGTCACTGACCAGGCTAGGTATTTTGAACACTCGTAATAGTGTGAAGTCAACTGTAGTTACCCTCTTTAAAAATTTAGTTCCTGAACCCTCAGCTTCACATTTTTTTTTAAAGTCTTTTTTTTTTTTTTTTCCAGAGCTGGGGACCAAACCCAAGGCCTTGCGCTTGCTAGGCAAGCGCTCTACCGCTGAGCTAAATCCCCAACCCCAGCTTCACATTTTTATACCCATGTTTTGCTTCCCTTAAAAGGTGTCCCGGGATGATAATATTTCATATTCTCTGTAGGTCGCGTGAGTGGAGTTAAGGGCAGGTGCCCTTTAATTCTGAATGACTACAGTGGGCATCAACAGAAGGACTTTTTGAGGGGAGCAATTGGGATTCAACAGTGATAACACTCATATCTGTCCCCAGAGTAATGGTGACCGGATGTCACTTAGAACTGTAAGGTCTCTGTGTTTCAGATGTTAAACAAGCAGTTCCTTATCAGCCTTGTATTGGGGGTTCCTGCCAAGAAGGCCAGATATGGAAGCTGAACCTCCTTTTCCTCTTTCCAGAAAAACGGCAGCAGTCTCTGACCCAAAGTAGTTCTCATACATTGTTCTTTAAAGACAGGGTCTCACTGTACATTTAGTCCTGGCTAGCCCAAAACTGGGAATGTAGGAACCAGGGTGGCCGATGTCGTGTAGCTTTCTAACCTTAGTGTAAATCAACAGACGCACCTCTTCTTGTCATAAAGCGTGTCTTCCCTCTCGTTCCCAGCCTGCACTGCCGCACAGATAATCAAATTCTTTTTTTTTTTAAGTCTTTATTGTTGTAAATGTTGAAAAGAGCTCTTTAGGGTCTCTCTGTCTGTCCCTCCCCTTCCTTCTCTCCCCCTTTCTCTTCCCCTCTCACCTCCACCACAACACACACACACACACACACACACATACTCCGAACATACATATACCACATACACACATATACACCAAGCACCACTACCACCAGTAATTGTATGTGCAAGAAGATTCCACAGCAGTTAAAGCCCCCAGAGCTTGATTTCCAGAAATACGGGCTCTTTGTCTTTTCCTCAAGACAGACTGGGAGAGCAGCGGTATTACACTGTGTCCTGAGAGGGACTCACTCACGTCCTGGCTGTGCCGTCCCCCTTGTGTGTCCTCCACCCACCAGAACACAAGCCAGAGTCTGACGGTTCCTTCAAGCTTCTAGCATTTGAGAGGGTGCGGCCCTATCTCCTTGGACACATGGCTTTTTTTCTCAGCCCTCATCTGGCCCAGACAAGCTCCTACCGCATCGCTCCCCAAACCCTATCACCACCCTTCCTTCCTCATACCCCTGCCTGCTCCATTTTTATTCTAGTCTTGTGTTCAGAGCTCTGCTGTAACCTCTAGTGTTTGACAAAGGAGTACTGTCCAAAAGAGCCAGTTCCTAGTTAGTAACTATGTCTTACCTATGGGCTATACACAGTTTCTTTAATCTAAAAAAAATATATATATATATATATATAATGTATATAATATATACACACATAATTATATATAATATATGTAATTATTAAATATATATAATTATGTGTGTATATATTTGTATATGTATATTATATGCATCATATATACGTATGTATGTATAGTGTCAAGAGGAGGTCAGAAAGGGCCTCAGATCCCTTTGAACTGGAGTCACAGATGGTTGTGATGTACAGTGTGGGTGCTAGGACCTGAGCCTAGGTCCTCCAACAGAGCAGCCGGCGCTCATAAGCACTGGCCGTCACTCCAGCCCAGCAGCCGTCAGCCTGCGAGTCATCATATCAGACATTTACATCACAGCTCATAACAGTAGCAAAATCACAGTTATGAAGTAGCCGTGAAATAACTCTAGGGTTGGGGTTCACCGCCGCAGGAGGGACTGTACTGAGGGGTCAGGCGGGAACCACTGCTCTGCAGCCCCTTATTTATCTGTTCTTCTCTCACAAATACTGCTGTTCCCTGAGAGGCAGGTGAGGGTGGCGGGTGGGTTAGAATGTGGCACTCAGGTCAGCTTTGTGCTCTCCCACAAGAATATGACAAATCAGGTCTGTCACCACTGCACAGGAACCTGCTGGGTCCCACTTGCCCTACATCACCACCCGAACAGCCAAGAGCTTGCAGGTTGTAATAAGTCAAGGGGAGAGTGTGGTGGGAACTGGACAGTGGGCAGTGAGTGCAGGGGACGCTGGGAGAAGATGAGGGACATCACTACACAATAAAGATGAACTGGGGCCAGGCCACGCGTTTGTTTTGATTTTCAAATCAAACTAATTGCACAGTGGTTTCAGGCAGTGACACCCTCATACCTTAGTCACGTGCACATGGACTGTGCATGTACCAAATAACAAATGCGGTAATGGTAAGGCTTTCTTAGCATTAAATATTTATTTATGGGGTCTGGAAGGGTGCAAGTGTTATGGAGGTTCTGGGTCAGTTTTTACCATCCACCTTACCGTGCGTTCTGGGGATATAATTCCATTCGTCTGGCTTGGCAGTGGGCATCTTTACCCAAACCATCTAGCCAGCCCCTCAGTCAGTGCTGGAATAGGACCCTGGGCATCCTCTGAAGACCACGGCCAGTCTGAACCAGTCTGAACCGCTGAGCTGTCTCCCCAGCTATTCTTCTTAGCATTTTAATGGCTTCTCTTGACACAAAGTCTACCTTTAAACATATTTTTAAGATCTTGAACCTTTAAAGAACATGTACACTCTCGATGCCATCAAGTGGTTTTATGCATGGGGTCCCAGTACTTAGGAGCTAGAGGCAAGAGGATCACAAGTTCCAGACCAGCCAGGGCTGCACGGTGAACCTAACCCCTTCCCCCTAAACAACAGGATAAAATGTGCATGGTGTTGTAGCAGTCCTCCTGAAGTCACTCCTCCCACTCTGGCAGTTTACTACAAGTCTGACCATGTTATCTCCTCTGGGCATGCTCCATTGTAGAGTCTGACCCGCTCTGAGGAGCTTGTGTCATTTACTCTAGAGCAGGGGTTCTCACCTGTGGGGCGCGACCCGTTTGGAGCTCTGCGTATCAGCTGTCCTGCATATCAAATATCACGATCTATATCTATATTACAATGTATAACAGTAGCAAGATTACAGTTATAAAGTAGCAACAGAGACAGTTCTGTGGCTGGGGTCACCATGAGGGAAGGTGTTAGGAAGGTGGAGGGCCACTCCAATGTCTTAATGCCCCCGACCCCAACCCCGGTCAGGCCATTGCATCCTTTACCTCTTAGGCTGAGTCACATCCCAGTGTGTGTGTGTGTGTGTGTGTGTGTGTGTGTGTGTGTGTGTGTGTGTGTGTGTGTGCTTATTTCAATATGTTTACCCACTAACCTATTGGATGGTTAGGCCTTTTTATATAAACCTCAGGTGTAAATGCTAATGTCTGCTCTCTGGTGATGATGGTGGTGATGGTAATGGTGCTGCTGCTGCTGGTGTTGGTAATGGTTGATGATGGTGATGATGGTGGTGCTGATGGTGGTGATGGTGGTGGTGGTGGTGGTGATGGTGAATGATGGTGCTGATGGTGATGATGGTGATGGTAGTGGAGGTGATGATGGTGATGGTGGTGCTGATGGTGATGGTGCTGATGGTGGAGATGGTGGTGATGATGGTGATGATGGTGGTGATGGTGATGGTGATGATGGTGGTGCTGATGGTGGTGATGGTGATGGTGGTGGTGATGGTGGTGGTGGTGGTGATGGTGGTGGTGATGGTGATGGTGGTGGTGGTGATGGTGATGGTGCTGATGGTGGTGCTGATGGTGAAGATGGTGGTGGTGGTGGTGGTGGTGGTGGTGGTGGTGGTGGTGGTGGTGGTGATTCATGATTAGGAGGAGTAGGTTGTCACCATCCTGGACATTGTGGTGTCATGGTAGCAGCCATTGGTCCTGCTTAACTCCACTTTACCAGGCATTTACCCTTTAGCCAGGGATCTGCCTGCATTTGCGGACAGTGACTTCAAGGACAGTTTGGTTTCTGAGTCTTCTCTTCAGTGTTGTTGGTTGGCTTCATCCTTCTGGCTCCGTTTCAGCCCCACTGGATCCCTATTGGTGCTGTCAACAGACAGCAGTCCTAGGTCCTCTCTCTGGTCCTCTCGGCATCCTGTCCTCACCAGGCAGAGGGCGGAAGATGCTGACTCTGAGTACTAAGAGCATCTCCTCTCCCCCTCTTAGGACGAACCTGCCCACACTACCTTCTCCTGTGAGCACAGGATTGGCCGCAGGAGGGAAAAGGCGGCCCTCTGAGCCTCCAGGAGATGCCCGGCCTCTGTCTTGCTGAGTGAATGGCCAGAAATCACCAGTCCGAGGTGGTTCTTTGCAACTTGTTTGGAGGATAGAGGTCATTAGTGACCCAGCATCCCAGGAGTCGATGGAAAGACACCTGCTATCACCTGGTGTGGGGCAGGAGTGTGTCAGCTGGCCCAGACTCCATTGTTCCCACCTTCTCCATGGGGACATGGGTCACCTGCTTTTGTCTTTCTGACTCCTTCAACCTTGACCCAGAAGCAGACTTGGCTCTCTGTCGCTTGGTGGTTCAGGGATGCAGGTCTTTCTTGTCCCTAGACTGGTACAGAATCCCAGGATGCTCACCCTTGTGTCTCTCTGGTCCTGAGGTCCCCAGCCAGCCTCATTCTGCCACCGAGAGCCCTCCAATAATTGTCTGCAGAATCCCTTCTGAGTGGGAAGTTGGGTATGCAGGTTGGAAACCTACATGGCCTATTTTAACAAAAAGTTTAACCCATTTATCTCTTGTGTATGTGCGCGAGTGTAATCCATGGTGCAAATGTGGAGGTCAGAGGACAATCTGTGGGAATCGGTTCTCTTCTTGTTATCATGTGGGTCCCAGGGATCAAACTCAGGTCATCATATTCAGTGGCAAGTGCTCTTTTCCACAGAGCCACCTCCCGGGCCCACCACGTGACACTTTTAAAAAGAGCAACAGTGGTTAACAATGCTGACAACAACGGTGTGTGTGTGTGTGTGTGTGTGTGTGTGTGTGTGTGTATGTGTGTGTGCGCAGGCATCTGTCCCTTAACAGCCTTGTGGAGTTTCAGTCTCTAGGAATGTTTGAATGTTTGCTAACTAGGGAACTTTCTTAACATAAACAAGTGCAGAAGGAAATTTAAACTGTGTGGTTTGGTTTTGGGGGTGTTTTTTAAAAAGATAACAGAAAACAAAACAGCACAGAAAATGGTGCGCTTTATTGTAGCTTTGTTGTAGAAGTGATTTAACCCCAACCTGTCATCTCTACCCCACCTCCTACTATTTAGTTCCCGGATGAAAGACACACACACACTCTCTAGATTCACAGTAAGCCATAACCAGCACAAGAGCTGGGCAGCCGCCTCCCCTCTGTAATATTAAAATCTATTTCCTGTCGATAACCCTGGGTTATTACTGTTTCATCTGGGCTGCTCTTAATTCCAGTTGGGAGCCCTCAGGGCCACATTCTCATGAACTCACCTAACACACCTTCTCCTCTCCCTTGTGGTTCTCCTCTGACCCCAGGCCCAGGAACCCTAAACCCCACCCATGTCTCTTCAGCCCAGCTATTGGCTGTTGGCCTCTTTATTTACCAACCAGAAGGGTCACTTAACTTCTAGCTGTGAGCTCTTTCTGGGGCAACCCATCTTGGGTCCCAGTGTTAGCATTAGAATACGAGCAGCATCAGGCCAACCCACTGCAGGCTTCTGCACCCCTTTCCTCGTCCGTATCTGCAATAGGAGTTGCATGTGTTCGGCGAGCGCTCTACCACTGAGCTTTTATATCTTGAGTCCCTTTTGACTTTTTACAAATCTGAGACCAGCTCAGTAAATAACTCAGAGCAGCCTCAAACTTGTGATTCTCTCACCCTGGTGTCTCACGTAGCTGGGATTACAGGTCTCAGTTCTGTTCAAGCTGAGCAGGAGTGGGCTGGCCAGATGAGGGGGTCTTGTGGAAGCCCTTCCAGACAGGCACTCTCCCACGAGGCTCTTGTATATATAGACAGTGGTGGGGGCTTTGGTGAAGTCCATTATATCAGTTCATTTAGTTTTCCAGGGGCAGGGAGTGAAGGACTTCTTGTTTAGATGGGGTCTCCCTGTGTGGCTCTGCTTGGCCTGGGGCTTGCTGTGCGGGCCAGGCTTACACTCACAGAGAACCACTTGCCTGTCTCCCTCCCTCCTGCAGGACTCAAAGCATGTGCCGCAACCCACATGGCGTTTGGGTTTTTTTTTTTTTTTTTTTTTTTTTTAAGTCTTCTGTGTTTTATGGCTTTGTTCAGATGAGAATTTTGAGCAGTTTCAAATGGTTGAGTAAATACAGGAACTGCCTTAAACTCGTCCCAGATCCTCCCACCTGTCCACACTGTTGTGTAAGACTCTGTTTTTGGAATATTATATCATCCAGCAGCCGAAGATAGCTAGTCGAGCAATGACAGACAGCGAGGCAGTTCCTCTCTGTGTCCTGAGCAAGGAATGCACCAGAAAGTTGTCTCTCTGTCATCTTCCCTGCTCTAGCTACGCCCTTGTACCAAAGGGGGTGGGGGGCACAATGGCGGCAGGCTACGCTGCTTTCCGTAGCAGCCCGGACTTTGATAGAGTGTTTGTCAAGTGGGGAATAAAATGAGAGTCTTACAGGATGAGCGTGTGAGCAAACATGGTGGTGGAGCCGAGCATGAGGAAACGGAGCCACGTGGTGCAAGGAGAAGGCTGGTCCTGGGTGTCAGTGGGCAGCAGGCACAAGGAGGCAAGACTGTGGTTCTAAAGGAGTAAACAGTCAGCATGGGGGCCGGAGAGACTGCTCAGCAGTCGGGAGCACTGGCTGCTCTGGCAGAGGACCCTGGCGCAGTCTCTAGCACACACATGGGAGCTCGCAACGGTATCTCCAGTCTGGGGATCTGGCGCCCTCTTCTGGCCCCCATGGCCATGTACACATACGATGCGCAGACATTCATGCAGGCAAAAATTCCATTCATAAAATGAAAATTTTAATTAAAAAAATAAGTACAAACACGGGTCCTTCATAGGTTCAAATCATACTGGTGATGTGTTACATTTTATAGCGATTGGTTTTGTTTTGCATTGTTTTCTCATTCTAAGGATCAAACCCAGGGTCTTAAGCAAGTGCTGCATCCCCGAGCCCGAGCCTCCCATCCCCACCCCGCCCCCAGACCTTAGGGCAGTTTACAAAGCATTTCTCTGTGAAGACCCGAGCAGGGCACGGTGGCTCATGCCTTTAGCCTCAATGTTCTGGAGCCAAAGACAGAGGAATCTCTGAGTTTGAGGCCAGCTGGAGTTACCATGTGAGACCTTGTCTCAAGAAGTGGGAGTGCGGGGCTGGGGATTTAGCTCAGTGGTAGAGCGCTCGCCTAGGCAGCGCAAGGCCCTGGGTTCGGTCCCCAGCTCCGAAAAAAAGAACCAAAAAAAAAAAAAAAAAAAAGAAGTGGGAGTGCTTAAAATCAGGTCACAGCACCCCCATTCTGTAGGAATGGGAAGCTCGAAGTCACAGGGCCAAGCCCGCAGTACGGCCAGTGCAGCATACGTCCGCCTATGTGTTCATTGTGTTCATTGGCTCTCTGCGTGAGTGCTGGAAGCCACTCACTGTGCTTCATCCCACGGAAATGGAAGGGAACTCCAGGTTACCCCTCTGCTCTGCAATCACTACTTAAAACTGCCCATCTCCTGTAACGCACCCTGGGTCTAATACAAAGGGAGGGCTAGACTTCTGTGACTGAACTCTCTCAGAGGCAGGTGGCACCGGCTCCATCTTGTTTTTTCCCGAGGAAACAACGTCTCCCATTTCACAAGGTTTGCGTAATTTCAGACTTAGGAAGATGAATGGTGCTGTCAATCAAGGATATTGCCTTCTGACTTCCCCGCCCCCTTCTGTACTCTCTCTCTCTCTCTCTCTCTCTCTCTCTCTCTCTCTCTCTCTCTCTCTTTCCTCCCTCCCTTTCTTTTTCCCACACCCTTCTTTTACTTGGAGTGACTTGGAGTGTTGGATCCAGGTCTCTATTTCTCTCGCCCCCCACCCCCACCATAAATCAACCGTCAGAAGTTGAATGAGTAACTGCCCAATGGCACACTTCCTCTTTGTGATGATTTCCGTTTTGCCCAGCTTTTGGCTGGGCGCAGATAGAGCACATGCCCACACCACATCTTACCCATCAGGCCTGCAGCCTGGCCACGACAGTACAGCTTGGGTCAGGAGTCCTAACACGGCCTAAGAAAGCACAAAGCTGCTCTGCTGAGTGCTGTTTCACTAATGTCTAAGACGTAAGAATTACATGGGAATAGAGTGCTGTGTCAGATGGCACATCCGAGACGGCCCTTGCTCTACACAAGTGAGTTCGATTCTGTGGAATGTCTGAAAATACATCAGATGCTCTTTGAGGGGGGAGGGAGGGAGGGAGAGAGAGAGAGACACACACACACACACACACACACACACACACACACACACACACACACACACACAGACCCCAGGCCTCACTAACATGATGTCAGATTAGCAAAGCTCTGAGACCCTCTCTCTGGAGTCTTGAACACAATCCTGACGCTCTTTCTCACCAGTTACTTTGACTCTTCAGGAGTGAAGTTTTGATTTTATGTTGTCTCTCATGCAGATGTACCTGCATAGAAATAAACTGTAGAGAGGGGAGGGGGCGGGGACAGGAAATGAGAAGCAGGTGTTACTTTAGGATCTCTGTCACTATTGTATAGGAAGTTCCCACACTGAAACATTGATAGTCTGTGTCAAAAGGTATTGTTGTCCCAGAATTGTAACCTAGTGGCAGTCCCTGATGACATACAGTCTTCTGTCTCTACCTAAAGTGCTATGCCTTGTGTTTCAAATCAGACACATCCGCCAAAAAACCCATACAGCAGAAGTGGCTGAGTGCGCATATTTATGCTAATCTCCATTCTGGTGTTCCCCTCCCCCTTCCCCCCAGCATCCCCTCTGAGAACTCAGCAGGATTCACAGAGAACATAGTTTGTTTCCTGGGTCCCTGGGTCCTCGCTGTCTTGCAGTAGTTGGTAGCTAATGGTAGGTTACTTTCCATTTCAACCAGAGAGAATGACACTGCTAGAGCAGGCTGACGTCCCGGTGAGCATGAAGTAAACCTCTCTGTCCCCTCCCCCACCCGTCTCAGTGGAGCATACAGAAAGTGACTCATGGTATGGAATCCACTCCTGTCTCCTGTGCTTGATGATCATTCTGGGGAAAGTTTAGCATCAGCTCTAATCGCTGACTTGAGGACTTGCCTGCCATGCACAAGGCCCTGGGTCCTATTCTCTAGTGCACACACACACACACACACACACACACACACACACACGTTAATTTTCTTTATTCTCCATTTCCTAATTAGACTCTGAAGTAGTCATTTTTTTTTTTGACATTTTGCTGGATCAAAAAAGTGTTGATTGTATCTTATGTATAGATGCCTGCTCGTATGTATATGTACCATGTGCATATGTATTTAGATGTACATTATGATATATGTACTCGGAGTATGTATATGTACTGTGTGCACGTCTAGTGCCCTGGAAGGCCAGAAGAGGGTGTGGGATCCCCTGGAGCTGGAGGTATAGGAGGCTGTGAGCCCCCTGATGTGGGTGCTGGGAACCGAACGAATCTGGGTTCTCAGTGAGAGCAAGGGGCCGATTAGATCTTGA
Source organism: Rattus norvegicus (assembly GCF_021556685.1). Lineage (NCBI taxonomy): Eukaryota > Metazoa > Chordata > Mammalia > Rodentia > Muridae > Rattus > Rattus norvegicus. The sequence goes on along the minus strand of NC_141545.1, from coordinate 46,485,030 downwards.
TTTAGGTTTTATTTTACTCAACTTGACATAAGCTGGGGTGATCTGGGAAGAGGGGGTCTCAGTGAAGACACCTCTGTCAGACTGGCTGCAGTTAAGCCCATGGGGCATTTTCTTGATTAATGATTGATGTATGAGAGCCCTGCCCACTGTGGGCGGGGCCATCCCTGGGCTGGAGGTCCTGGGTTCTGTAAGAAAGCAGCTGAGCAAGCCATGGGGAGCAAGTCAGTAAGCAGCACCCTCCATGGCCTCGGCATCAGCTCCTGCCTCCAGGTTCCTGCCTGAAGTTCCTGTCCTGCCTTCTCTTCATGAGAGAAGCTGTGAGAAGAAAGAATGCCTCTCCTCTCCATGTTCCTTTTGGCTGAGGTGTTTATCACCACAGTAAAAACCCTGAGACCAGAAGCAAGTGCTCCTAACTCCAGGCCCCCCCTTTTTTTTTATTTCAAATGTTCCAGGATCAATCTGAATTCCTTCAAAATCCAGGTCTCCAGACTCAGAATCTGGTCTTCCCCATTTTTCAGGTATCTTTTTTTAAAGATTTATTTATTGATTATCTATAAGAACACTATTGCTCTCCTCAGACTCACCAGAAGAGGGCGTCTCATCACAGATGGTTGTGAGCCACCATGTGGTTGCTGGGAACTGAACTCAGGACCTCTGGAAGAGCAGCTGAGTGCTCTTAACCGCTGAGCCATCTCTCCAGCCCCGGTCTTCTCCATTTTAGTTCCTGAATCAAGAACCCAAATTCCAGTCAGCAGAGCACCGTCCTAGTGGAGGCGGCCACCACAGCTCTTTATTCAGGAAACACCACACTGAGGGTAAAGCAGGTTGCAAGCCCCAGACTCAGGCAAGCCTTTGCCAGCTTCTCCAGGCCTCCCGTGAGCATCACACCAGCTTCCAGCACGCTTTGTTTTCTTCCGGAACCTTCTCACCTCCTTAAATGACTGACTCAAATCCTCCCTGCCTGGATCCCATCCTCTGTCTCCCTGTACCCCAGGCTGGCTCTCCCTTTATGTAATATCCTTGAGGACGAGACCTTCGCATGGTCAGGGTGGAATCTGGGCTGCTCTGCATGCAGCCTGGCGCCTAACACATGTTCACATGTTAAACAAGTATTTGCAAGGGAGCTAGTCACTTTCACATTTCTTTCAGACTTAAAAAACGAGTATAGGGGTTGGGGATTTAGCCACAGCGCACGTGCTGAGGCCAGAGGACCGCTTTGAGGAGTTGATTCTTTCCTTCTGCCTCGCTGTGTACTCCAAGCTAGGTTCACAAACGTCTGGTTGATTCCCCTGCCTCCACTCCCGTCTCGTCATAGTAAAATTAGGATCACAGGTGTGCACCAACACTTCTAAATTGGGGGGGTTCCAGGCCCAACCTCAGGTCACCAGGCTCGTGCTCCAAGCAGTTTACCTATTGAGCCATCTTACTGCCCGAACACTGCTTCTCGTGTATGTTCATTTGCTTGCCTGTGTGTATTTAATTTAATGTGCAGGAGTGTTTTACCTATATGTATATCTGTACATGCAGTACCCAGGAAGGCCAGAAGAGGGCGTCATAACCCGTAAAACTGGGGTTACAGACAGTTGTGAGCTGCCTGTGTGAGTGCTGGGAACTGAACCCAAGTCCTCTGGCTGCTCTTAGCTGCAGAAGCATCTCTCCAGCCCTCCTGTTGGCTAGTTTTTGATAGCAAAATACTCTGGTTGTAGAGCTTTGAACTCTACTGGAAAGGAAGGCCCTGTGCTGTACCCCCAAATAACTGAGCAGAGTGGGGTTGGGGGGACTGGTCTCTGAGCAGGAAGTCTGAGGATTTTTGGAACTCTGTCCCTGCGCTGAGTCTACGGTGAGGACCTTCTTCAGCCTATGCACTAAGTGTGGAGGAATGCGTGCACACAGCCAAGTAGTTAAGTGGGAGTTCCTCTGCACACAGACCCTTTCTGAAAGTGAGCGGAAAGCTCTCATTGAATTGGGAAAAATCACAGCCAGCGTTGGGGTCAGTTTCGTGTGTCCCATTCTGAATGGGACAAGAATGAAGCCATCAAAACAAAGGGACGCGAGCTGCTGAAGAGGGGGAACCAGTGGCTTGTGGACTCAGTGACTCTTAGGGAAGACATGCATGGGGACGCCAGGTTCCTGTGAGCTGGGGTTTGTTTGTAAGCGTCACGTGTTAAGGATTTTTATAGATGTCCCTCCTCCCACGAAAGGAACTGCAGTTTGAACCCCAGTCTCCAAGGACATGATACTGAATGAACTAAACTCTGGCACGGATGGGCTCAGCATTTCCGGGCGAACGATCAAAACAGCCTACACAGAGCATTTCCACAAATGTCTGAAGGATCGCTTTGCCTCTGTGTTACGTCCCAACACGTGTAAGTGTTGTCCCTCCCAAGCGACCTGGGCTCACGTCGACTAAACAAGGGGTTCAAACTGCAGCCTTCAGCTTCCATGCCATCATCAGAGAGGGGAGCCGCAGAACTTCTGTGCAACTGCTTTAGATTCTCCTTAGACCCCCACCCCCAACCCATCCTGCTGTCTCATTGGATGGTAGGGCGGGGTCTTGGGGCCCTGTGGGAATTAATTGGCCAGGGCGCAGAGAAGCTCAGCAATGAGTGAGTGAAGGACGGATGAAGTGACAGGGCGGGGTCAGCAAAGGCTTTCGTGATTAAAGCCAGACGCAGGACCCACTGGACTAATACGCTCACCCGCTCGTTCGCTCGCATTCAATCACTGCGATCCCAAATTAGCCCCAAAGCGTCTCCTATGTAAGAAATACCGGTCCATTTTATAATTCACCTTTGCAGTGCTGGGGATGGAACCAAGTGCATGTCAGACAAGCACTGTCCCACTGGCCACGCCCGAGGCCCTTCCAGAAGAAATCCATCTAAGGATATCTTGGAGTAATGATACAGCTATTGATTTAGACTGAGTCTTGATAGTTTCAACTAAAAAGTCACTGTTCAATATAATTTGTGACTCTAAAAATAAAGTTGTGGCCATTATATATATTTTAAAAGATTTGTTTTTAATTTTTATCTATGCATGTAAACGTGTCTGCGAGGCAAATGTCTACAGCTGTCATCAGAGGCCAGCAGATGGTGTTGGGTGGGTTGGAGCTAAGGTTAGAGACTATGTGTGCCGTCCCATGTAGGAGCCGGGAACTGTATGCAGGCATGATTGCTCACCCCTCTAATCCCAGCACTAGTGAATCTCTGCAAGTTAAAGGCCAGCCTGGTCTACATAGTACATTTCAGGACAGTCAGGGCTACAGAATGAAAACCTTCCTCAGAGGGAGGGGCAGGGATAAAGAGGAAGTGGGTGAGTGGAAAGAAATGTCTGCATGTTGTTATGGGATGAGAATATGACACATCTGCCTCCGGGATAAACCAAGAGGCTGCCGGCTGTGTCAGCTGCAGTTGGAAGAGTGTTGGTCATAAGTAAAGCCAGTAACTGCCTGCTGTGCCGGTAAATCTAAGGATCAGGGAGGGTTTTCTCCTATAGTGGAACCCTATCCGTGACTCTAGAGGCGAATAGATTAGGAAGTCGTTGTTAATGTAAAGTAACCAACATTGCCAGATAACTTAGAAACATGCCTTTGGTTTTGAGCTTGGGGTACCCCCAGTCTTTCATAGACACAGGCCCTCCACATCTGTTGGTTCAGGCAGCTGCAGGGAGCAGCCGTCCGGCTCACACACTAGGTGCTGCTCTGTTCCTCCACTCTATCCCCAGCCCTTTAGATTTGCATTCACAATAAAGGCTCACTGTGCTGCCCAGGCTGGCCTTGAACTTGTGACCCCACCACTGTCATCGCCAACCTCCAACGTCCTGATCGACACGTCCTGCTCTGTTTTATAACTGACCAACAGTGCCCACCAGTGAGGTTCCTGTGTTCACGCCCATGGCCACACCACTTGTGGGTCTTCATTTCCTGGCCTCTTGCTGTGGCTGAAAGTCTCTTCCGTGTGTCTTTTCCACCTCTCTGGGTTCTGTACTCTGGGCCCATCCTTCCTTTGCTCTCTTGGACAACTCTCTGTGCTCTGGGACTCAAGTAGTTCATCTTTGGGCGCTGCTTACTTTTGTAATGATCAGGCAAACTCTAACTACTTGTGTCTTTCTGTCTTTTAATAGTTCCTGCAAAAATGGCAGTAATTTTATGATACTATCTGATCAGAAGTCTCCATTTCTCTGTATCAACTACATGAATACTAGTTTTTCCCCAGAGCTCTAATGCCAAGGGGCTGTCTCCTGCCTTCCATTGACACCATACCCCAGTTCTTCCCAGTGGCAGCTACTTACAGGGTTATAGGTGTTTTCCTCTATGTTCTAAATAGCATATTCATACTATGATCTAAACATTTTAATTTTAGATGACAAGAGAATATAGCCTTCATATATATATATATGTGTATATATATATTAATAGACACACACACTCACATGCACACACAGTTACGCTCATAAATATACACACATACACTCATGTACACACACTGTCACATGTATACACACATACATACATGCATACACAGTCATACTCATACATATACACACAAACACTCATATACACATACATGCATACATAGCCATACTCATATATATACACACATACACTCATGTACACACACATGCACTTGCACATGCATACACATATGCTCACACACACTCACACACACATGTGCACCCACACACTCATTCTCTCTCTCTCTCTCTCTCACACACACACACACACACACACACGTTCTCCTCCTCCCTTCCAGGTCCAGCTACGCCATCATTTGTGGTTAGCTCGACAGATGGACTTCCATGATGGTGGTGTGTGTGATCCACAGCTGTGGCTTTCTGTAGACTGATGAAATTTGCTTTATCCCTGTGACATTCCATGTCCCTCCCCCCACCAAGAACATAACTACTTCGCTTCTTCTGTTAGCTGGTACAGTCCATTCCCGTATTCTCTCCCAGAACCGTAGATATCCCCTCAGTATGCTCAGATCTGTGGTCTAGCTAGCCTTCCATCCCGTCTCCCCGGTGCCTACAAGCCACAGTAAGATATCACCCACTTCACATGTCAGCCCACATGGCTTGTCATGCCTCCGACAGGAACAGGGCTTACATATGCTCTGTAAACTGCTTTAAAACCCAGTAGACTTACGATCATTCTATGTATTGTTCTCTTTTTAAGTGGGTTCTCTCTCTGTTACCCAGAGTAACCTGAAGCTCATAGTAGCCTTATGTCATCCTCCAGCCGCAGCTTCCCGAACACACACACACACACACACACACACACACACACACACACACACACACAGAGTCCAGATAATAGTCTGTTTGACCACATTGCTGTTCTGTGTGCCTCTTTTGCAGCTAGTCTTCCGATTGGCTCTTTTCTGACATCATGCTAGAAGTTTACATCGGACATAGCACAATTAGTGAGTGGGTGGGTTTCTAGATTCTGCATCTGACCGTGGAGCCCTGGCTCATGTGAAACTCACTGTGTACACCAGGCTGGCCCCAGAGACCCACACTGAGACTTCTGCCTCTGGAGTTCTAGGATTAAAGGTTTCCACCACCTTGTCTAGCCTTCTTTTCCCTTAAGAACCTGACCTACTGAGTGTGCATGCGGAGTGGGCACAGCCACATGGTGGGTGTTCAGCTGATGGCTGTGTTTTCCTTTGTGTTATGTGGGTTCCAGGTGTAGAACTCAGGCTGTCTGGCGAGTGTCGAGTACTTTTACCTGCGGGCCATCTCAGCGGGCCTACAGTTTCCATTAATACCCAGAGCGTGAATTCTTGTATTTTCCTGAATATTCCTTACTGTGTGCAACTCTGATGTTTGTTCCTCCAGACTGAGTTGGAAAACTGTAGCCCACAAGCCAGATCTATCTGCCCTGCCACCTGCTTTTAGGCAACCTGAAAGCTAAGCTTAATTTTTTGACTTTTGGGGTAAGTCAAAATAACCATACTTTGTTTTGTCTTGAGGCTGGGGTCTCACTATGTAACCCTACATGGCCGGAAACTCACTCTCTAGGCCAGGCTGCCTTTGAACTCACAGGGACCCACCTGCCTCCACCTCTCAGTGCCAGGATTAAAGGCAAGGGCCACCACATTCTGGGGCTCTTTTTCTTTATGTAATCTTTTTCTTTAATTTATTTAAATCAAGCATTGATTATAAACCACAGTGGAGACAGGATGGAAGGTCTTTCTGTTAGCACTGCAGTCAGATGAGTGGAATGACAGTCGGAATTGGGTACTTGGCCAAACCAGAGGAGCAGGAGAGAAAGTGCGTTCCTGGGACACAGAGTGTCATCTCAAGATAGATCTTGTTGGCTTGCTCTAGCACTCTGATCTTAATTATGGGTTGAAGCCGAAAATCCCCTATTTTCTCTTTAGCATTATTATGTTTTAATTAAAATAATACAGCAATGTGCAATATAGAAAGTGGACAACCACAGTCAAATAAAAGTCACCAGTCTACCTGTGCACAGTAGACAGACCTTTAATCCTTCAACCCGTGGGATATCTCAGTTCAAGGCTAGCCTGGTCTATATAGATAATTCCGGGCTAACCAGGACCCCCATCTCAAGAAAAAAAGAAAGAAAAAGAAGTTACTAATGTAAAGGTTTCCCAAACATTACCCTATCATAACCATTCCCTCTCTGTGGAGTTTGTGCAGACTTTTCTAGATTTCTTCCTATACTGTGCCCAACGTTCATATCATTATCAGTTTGTTTGCAACCCAAGCTGGCTTTGACCACCTGATCCTGTCTGTCTTTGAAAGTTATCGATACTGATGGACTTAGATGAGTTCTTAGGTGTAAGCTGGAGTTTGGCTTTAGGTCAGACGATCACACCACTGTCCTCCTCTACGGAGGGGCGTCTACTGTATCTCTTGTGTTTAGGACTTCAACCAATCGTCAGTCCACACACCAGCACCTGAGCTGTGCTACGTGCACGCCCTCAACCGGCTCCTGCTGGCAGCTCGTGCTCACAGAGTGCCGTCAGGAGGTCCTCGAACTTATTTCTGAGGAAAACTGCAGTCTCTACAATGCCTGGCAGTCCTTGAGGTGGAAATCCGAGCTAGGATTGGATTGGATAGGATAATGTGGGTCCTGATATTCCTCCTGCCTAAACCACCTTCTCCAAACACGGCCAGTTGTCCCGCACCGCCTGAGGCCCTGTGGTTTTACTGTGGGCCATGTGTGCAGAGAGGAGGAGCCGCACCTCTATCTATCCGTGTGTTTATCTACCACCTATCTGTCTGTTTGTCTGTCTGCCTGTCTGTCTATCTATCTATCTTTTCTTATCTATCATCCATCTATTTAACACCTATCACCTATCATCTATGTATCTATCATCTATCACCTATCTATCTATCATCTATCTATTGTCTATCTATCTATCTATCTATCTATCTATCTATCTATCTATCTATCTATCTATCATCTACAGGTCTCACTATGCAGCCTTGGCTGGTCTGAAATTCACTCTATAGACCAGGCTGGCTTTGAACTCAGCAGTCAGTCTGCCTCTGCCTCCAACCCACTGGGATTAAAGAGGTGTGGGTTAGCACGGTAGCTTAAGGCATGCTTTTGTGGTTGTTGTTTTGTTATTTGGTGGTTTGTTTGGTGTGGTTTGTTGTGTTGGTTTGGTTTTGTGTTTTTGTTTGTTTTTCAAGACAGAGTTCCTCTGTGTAGCCCTGGTCTGTGTAGTCTTGGAACTCACTCTGTAGACCAGGCTGGCCTCGAACTCAGAGATCTTCCCGTCTCTGCATCCCAAGTGCTGGGATTAAAGGCTTGTGCTGCCACTGCCTGGCAGACCCACACTTTCAAAACTGAAATTTTAAAACCAATGTCACTGGAATCCCAGATAATACAGAAGTTCTGTGCCAACAATGTTTGTCCCCGTGTACGTGTCCTTTCCACATGTGGTGTAGTTTTTTGTTTTAGTTTAGTTTTGTTTTGTTTTTAGTTGTTTCTTGACCAGCTGTATTTCGATGGCAGTTATTTGTCTGCACAGCCCTTTGTAAAGGTTACTGTTTCATTTCCTGCAGTGCTGGGGACAAATCCAGGTTCTCGTGAAGCTGGGCATCCTCATTTACTTTCTGTTACTGTGATTAACACCGTGACCAAAAGCAATTCAGGGGAGTAAAGCACTGAGTTCCTCCCAGGTCACAGCCTATTGTCCAAGCAAGGCAAGGCAGGATCTCCTGGCAAGGAACTTGGGAGAGCTGCTTACTGGCTTGTTCAGGTAGCTTTCAGGTCTAGCCTGACTCCACTTTGCAGGGGTGGCTCTACCTGTAGTGGGCTGTGTCTTCCTACATTGATTAGCAATCAAGCACATACCATACAGACACGCCCATAGACTAGTCTGATGGAGGCAGTTCTGTAATTGAGGTTCCATACAGACATGCCCATAGACTAATCTGATGGAGGCAGTTCTGTAATTGAGGTTCCATACAGACATGCCCATAGACTAGTCTGATGGAGGCAGTTCTGTACTTGAGGTTCCATATAGACATGCCCATACTCTAGTCTGATGGAGGCAGTTCTGTACTTGAGGCTTCCTCATTCCAGGTGACTCTATGTTTATGCCAAGTTGACAGCTGAAGCTAATTGTGACAGGAGGTAAGGGCTGTACCAGCGGCCTGCAGACTTAAAGGGTTTCTTTAAGTGCAAAAGAAGGGACATTGGATTTGCATTTGAGTTAATGAGCCCTTTGGGCAATAACCTAGATTTCATATATGACATGGACTTGTGAATGAAACATGTTCAGAGTGACAGATATAAAATGTACATGTGCATGTGTGCGTGTGCGTGTAGATGCTAGAAACTCAAATGTCACAGCTGGGAGATTTGCAAATTTTAGCCTTGGAAGAGCCTAGAACTTCCTTCTGAGCATGGTTTTGGGTCCACCCCTGGCTGATTCATTTGAGGAGCACGATGTAGCAACAGGAAGGTTTTGACAACTACTCAGTGAAAGGGCAGAGATGTCTGGGAGGGCAGCCTGGGTAAATACCCCCGGGGCTGAGTCACCAAACACAGCCTCCTTAGCTCCCTCCATACTGTGATCTGGCCACTTTCATCTAGAGTTTTGGTTTTAATTTCCCTGAATCCCAGTCCCGGATGACTGGGCTCTGGAGTCACTCCTGTCTTGTAAACTCAGCTGAGGAAGGGTTTCCTTCAGCCCAGCACAGCACTTGCTATTGACCCAAGGCTGGAAGTGAAACCCCGTGGGGTGGCCTCCCTCCCCTTTGCATCCGCAGTGCCTCACCTCCCTCCTAACTCACGGACAGGAGGCTGCAGAGCTGGCTCTGTGGGCAAGAGCACTGGCTAGTGTGCCAGGGGCCCAGGTCAGAGTCCTACCACTGACCAGCGTATCACAACCATCAGGAAACCCATTGTGGAAGGTCTGGCGCCCTCTTCTGGCCTCTGTAGGCACCAGACATGCACATAGCACACACACAGGCAGGGAAAACCCCACACACATAAGATAACTAAATCTAAAAATAAGTTTAATTTATATGTGAGTTTTACTTGATGGCTTGTTTGGGTTTGCTATTTATTCATTCGTTCATTTACTTATTTATTCATTTATTTAGGGTAGGTCGGGGGTGTGCCGAGGCACACCTGTGGCGGTCAGAGGGCACCTTGCAGGACTCAGTTCTCTCCTTCCAGCATATCTTAAGGATCAAACCCAGGTCATCGGGTTTGCTAACAAGTACTTTACCAACTGCGACTCAACCCCAGAGATGAGTCTCAAAGCTCTGCTCTTCCTCTCCTGACAGAGTCTCTTGTAGCCTTGTGGGCCTCAAACTCACTGTGTACCCAAGGGTAACCCTGATCTCCTGGTCCTCCTGCCTGTACCTCCCAGCTGCTGGGATTACAGGCGTGTGTGGCCACTTCCGGTTTATGTGCGATGATGAGAAACCCCTTCATGCGTGTTAAAGCAATCATTCTCCTGACTGAGCTATGTCACTGACCCCTACAGTGTGGGCCCACATTTTTTTATAAGATCTCATTTTCTTTGCTCTTTTCCACGGTTTTCCTCTGTTTTCAGCATACATTCCCTTCTTTAGGGACAGCCTCCCTCCCTCCCTCCCTCCCTCCCCAGCACACACATCCCAGCTTCATTTCCCCGAAGATTTAATACAGGGCTAGCAGGGTGGAGCCTCAGAAGGTCACACCTTGGGTGTGTTGTGTGAGGTGGTGATACTACAGGCCCCTGTGGTGACAGGTGTTACTCCACAGCCCAAAATAATGTCGAGCGTGCAAGCTTGTGACACAAGCCGTGAGAGACGAGGGGAAAACCTCCCAGGAGTGAGAGACTCCCTTGTCTGCTGTCTCAGTGGTGTCTGGGACAATTAGCCTCTGAAGCTTCTGTTTCATTTCTGATTTACAAGTCACACCAGAATAAGAAACCGTGAATAGTTTGATTATAAAACCTGTAGGTTATAGCACTTGTTGAATTGGGTTTCTTGATGATCACTGTTAATTGTCAACTTGGCGGAATCCAGAATCACCCAAGAGATGGGTCTCTGGACATGGATGTGGAGGACCATCTTGTGTTCACCTAGGTGGGAGGACATGTGCATTGTATGTGTGAAACACGTGCTCTGTGGGCAGAAGAAGTGTGCACTGTGTGTGGGAGATACGTGCACTGTGTGTCACTGTCCGCTGACTGCAGACATCTGTGACCAGCTGCCTCAAGCTCCCACCGCCTCGACCCCCCCCCACCCCAGACGAATTGTAATCTGGAACTGTGAGCTAACACGAACCCTTTCTCCACTAAGTGGCTTCTGCCAAAGTATTTTTATCACAGCAACAAAGCAGAAGAAAGGAGACTAAGACTGCTATCGAACCATAAGCCTTAGTGGTTTTCCCATGAGCCAAGGCCTCGACCCTGCTGAGGCTGGTCTTGAACTCCTGATCCTTCTGCTTCTGCCTCCGTGCTGGAACTACAGGCGTGAAGCACTGTGTCTAGCAAACCACAGAGTTTTGGCAAATGTGGCATTTTGAGAGACTGTTCCGTCATTACCATCTGTGCCACCAACCCACGAACCTTACTTGGTTGCATGAGGCAAGGCTGGTCGTAGATTACAGAAACCATTTACGTGACCTCTGCGCTCCAAAACTAGGGCATAGCTGTCTCATTTCCCCTTCTTCCCCTTCTTTCTCTGCCCCTTGTTTAGAGACTGAACAAGGACCCGTCTGAACCGAGCACATGCTACCTTGAGCTACAGCCGACGGTGCTGAGTCTAGAAAGCCATGTTGTTACGGAATTGAACCGTATTCCCTCACAAGCTTCTCTGGAGAGTGCTGCTACTGGGGATTGACTCTAGAGCTTCTGGCCTGCTAGGCTTTACCACTGAGCTGCATCCCCAGCTACATCCCCAGGTTCCAGAGACGTCCATGGTATAAATGCTAAGTCAAAGTATGACATTTTAAAAGTGTTTATAAATTTTATTATATATATAAAATAGAGGCCAGAAGAGGGTGTCAAATCCCCTGGAACTGGACTTACAATGGGTTCTGGAGATCGAGGTCAGGTCCTTTGGAAGCTCAGCCAGTGCTCTTAGCCACTGAGCCATCTCTCCAGCCCCCCTTTTTCACTTTTAAATATTTAACAATACTAGACCCTTCTTGGGTCTTTTTCATCTCCTCTGCCTTGAATTTTTTTTAGCAGTAATTTTGTTCTAAAGCATCTTGAGCAAATGGTGAAATGATAATACTCTTGAAAACATTCTTTAATGATAAATGATAATTTTGAACCAGTAGACTCAAGTACCAGTGGAAAATATGGGCACTGGGTTAGTCTCTCGGATGTAAATATTCCAAACTTGCCTTTGAGTCTTTTTGTCTTGGTCCTGAAGAGTTCATTTTTAAGATGTATAACTTAGTAATTTAGGATATGTCTCAGTATTTAATTCTATGATAATTTCACCTGGGATACTATGACCCTTTGAAACTATAGCCTCAGCTTTTTTCTTGTTTCCAGAACTATTTTAATTTTGTAATTTTAAATATATTTTTGCTATCTTCTTCAAGAATTCTGATGGTTAAACTTGGCTCAGCGTCTCCTGGATCGTGCTTTCTTCAAAGGCTTCATATTATGCGCAAGTCACTGCACCCCCTTCAGGGTGACCACTGCTTTGTTCACCTCCCCATGCAGAGTTCACCCCCTTCAGTAGTGAGTTTATCTGTTCCTTTTATCAGTACTAGTGAGTCCTTCTCTTGAAGTCAGCTCTCTTGACTTCCGGGTCATATTTCAGTCCATGTTGTGACTGCCAATATCGCCCATCACTGGCTAGCCTTGCTGTGAGATCCTGTCTCCTATAGTTAATGGCAATATAGAAATCGGTTGACAACACCCTCTCACACAGTGTCCTCTGTCACATGGCCCCTTTGTCTCCAGAAAGTCTTTTCCATCATCATTTTTACTTCTGCTTTGTTGGATTTTTAAGATACTCCCTCTGCAAAGAGACACCGCCGTTTCCTTCCCGCGGTTTCTCATCCCTCATGCAATGGTTCTCTCCATCTTTCATGGTCCCTGAAGGGAAGGGTTCAAAGCCACACTTAAGCTAGGAGTTAAGGCTGTCAAGGGGGTTCCTCAGTGTATGGCTAAAAATGAGAAACATTGCCTAGCAAGCGCAAGGCCCTGGGTTCGGTCCCCAGCTCCGAAAAAAAAAGAAAAGAAAAAAAAAATGAGAAACAACTTATTCGTGAGTTCTCCGAGCCTTTACATAAATACAGATCTCCTACTTTGCAGTTTTATTAATCTTGCAAAAATAACCCTTAATAGAGCTTATTGATTATAGCACAGGAGTTTCTGTGTGAGACCCGTGAAGCACATGTATGAGGAGCTGGCTCTGAGGATCTGTGGCACCTATGAAGATCTGTACACAGAGCCAGAGCTGTTGCTGTGGACGGCTGGGGACACAGGTGCACAGGATAAACTACCTTGTGACGGGCTGAGATTCCACAGCAAGGCTTCCTTTCTGACTTCTGCCCTTGTTGGCGACTTCCTTTCCTACACTTTAGGTCTCGGTCTCTGTCTATCTGTCTGTCTGTCTATCTGTCTCTCTCTCTCTCTCTCTCTCTCTCTCTCTCTCTCTCTCTCTCTCTCTCTCCCCTGCATCAAAGGAGGAAAGAAGTGCCAGCACCCAGTCAGACACGCTGCTCCTGCACCTAGGATGACTGATGGTAGAGCCTTCAGAGATCAGAGAGGAGGCGATATGCATCGGAGGAAAACTGTGTGTGTGTGTGTGTGCATGTGTGTGCGCATGTATGTGTGTTGTGTGAGCTAGTGTGTGCATGTGCGTGTATTTGTGTGTACGCATGTGTTGTTAGTAGTTGACCACAGGACCTTAGCATGTGCTAGACAAGCACTCTACCCCCTAACCTAAGCCTCCAGCTCCAGATAATTCCTACATGATCGGCCCTTAATATGAGACAGTGATTGAGAGCAGGTTGAACGCTGCCGTTTTAGCCAGTCAAGGACACTCTCCAAGTTTTTGCAACTTTGCTAGGGCACACTTTTTAAGAAAGATTTATTCATTTCATGTGTATGAGTGTCTGCATCTGTGTCAGTGCACAACAAGCATGCAGTGCCCACAGAGGGCAGAAGAGGGGGTGATCAGAAACCACCGGGTGAATGCTGCAAAAACAGCCAGCGCCCATAACCACTGAGCCATCTCCAGCTCACTAAGGCACAGATTTACGTCAAGCCCTCTGAAGCTTCAGAGCACGTGAGGAATTTGCATGCTTTTGTGTTTGGAGATGCTCCACACTTCAGAAGGATCTGTGCACAGCTCACTGAGTGTGAACAGCACGTAAAGAACACTGTTAGAAACAAGCGTTTGTAGTAGAGAAGGAAGCGGCCAGTGGGAGGAGTGGATGACAAGGAGCAGAACGGGGGACAGCTGGTGTGGACAGGTGGTGTGGACAGCTGGTGTGGACAGGTGGTGTGGACAGGTGGTGTGGACAGCTGATGTGGACAGGTGGTGTGGACAGCTGGTGTGGACAGCTGGTGTGGACCGGTGGTGTGGACAGGTGGTGTGGACAGCTGGTGTGGACAGGTGGTGTGGACAGCTGGTGTGGACAGCTGGTGTGGACAGCTGGTGTGGACAGCTGGTGTGGACAGGTGGTGGCCGCACTGGGCCAGGAGGAAGAGGAAAGACACCTTTGCAGTCAAGAGGGAGGGTGGGTAGAAAGAAGGAATGGTCCTAAGAAACACGTGGAGGTGTCCAGTGAGCCCGTTTAGCTGTGGGTCATACACATGCCTGAGAGCCGGGTGCAGCCACATCTGTTCTGTGCCGTCCCGCCCCATGCAGAGTTGTGATGGTTGCTTCACTGTCAGGCCACCTGGGAAGAAAGTCTCAATGAGGCACTGTCCAGACAGGGTCGGCCTGTGAACAGGGCTGGGCTGGGAAGAGAGTGATTGGCCCTCTCTGCTCTGGACTGTGACCAGCAGCTTCAGATCCCTGCCTCCTGGGCTTCCCTGCCATGCTAGGCTCTGAGTGGGAGTCATGAGTTAGCACACACTCTTTCTCCCCCGAGTTGCTTTTGTTGGAGTTTTGTATCACATCGATGGAAATAAAATGGAGAAGACAGGTGAGACTTCAAACAGTGTCATAGAGAATTGTCATTTAGCTGCAAGAGCCGAACCAGAGAAACCTTGACCAAGCCGGCGTCACGATGGCGTGCACTGTTAGCCTTGCTCTTGGGGCCTTTTTTTCTGCAGAGCTTTGCAATGCTCTGGCCATGGTGGCTGTGATCGGAGTGGATCCCGCCTCTTAGAAGGAGATTGAAGTAGTTGAAAGTGGTTCGTTTCCCCAAGACACTCGTGCGAATGAATGTGTCATGCTGTTATTCTAAGAAGAATGGAGGCAGCCTGGACCCAGCCTCCCACTTTGAGCAGCTGTTGGGATAAGAACCGCGTGGTGCAGCCAGGACAAAAGGTCTTCAAAGCGCTCAGAGGAGCAGCCTGCAGCCTAACGCTTCTCAGTATCGAGGGACAGATGCATTTCCTGGGATCAATACTTTCCAGTCATCTTGGTGACATTGCAAGTTCAAGGCTAGCAGGGAGTCCAGGAGACCCCATGGGAAAAATCAATTAAAAAAATAAAATAAACCATTAACAGGGCACTCAACTAGCTAGTACCTGCTGGAGCCGCCTGTACACCTAGCAATTGTTCTAGAACCATCCAGGCTCTCACAGGGTCTCCCCTTCTGCTAACACCATCTAACACTCTTAGAGCTGTACATGATGACACGGAACTCTGCCCTGCCATCCTGGGTTAGAGATGGCCTAACCATCAAGAACGCTCACTCTTCTTACAGAGGACCCAGGTTCCCTTCCCAGTGCCCACAAGGCAGCATAGAGTTATTTCCAGGTCCCAGGGATACGCCGTCCTCGTCTGACCTTCTTGGGCACTGTACGCATGTGGTGCCTACACACAGGCAGATAAAACATTCACAGACAAGACAACAAAAGTAAATGAAACTGGACGCGCTGCAGCCCCATGGCACACGCTGCGGTCCTCAGGAGACTGGCAGAGACCTACTTGACCCCCAGGTTTTCTAGGCCACCCTCCTGGGAAGCATAGCAGAGCCCATCACTGTGATCTTACATCCCGGAGAAATGAATCACATGGCTAATTTACGATTTTGCGTATAAGTGAGTTGGGGAGCTTGTTGGATGGGTGTTGTGAGTTCCTTGCAGTATTTGTTTCTGAGACGCTAGCTTACATAGTCCAGGTGGGCACCAAATGCACTACACAGGGAGAGATGACCTTACATCCAGCCTACACGCCCAGAGAGTGCTGGGATCCTGGCCTGCCCCTCCTGCCAGGGTTTATGCTTCTGGTGCTGAGGTTGGAGTCCAGGATGCCCTGCACACAGGGCAAGCATTCTACCCACTAACCTGCATTCCAACCTTGTATGGGCATTTGTTCTTGCCAGGTTCTCTGCCCAGAAGCCTCCAACAGATGTCTCCTCAGGTTCTGTTGGAAAGCACTGGGTCCCATGCCTGTCCCTAGATCCATCACCACAATGGCAATTAATGGGTTGCCATGACTATGAAGCCTCACCCTGCCTGGTGGGACAGGAAATGTCTGTTGGCGGAATGCAGGGAGGAACTGGTGTCAGGTAGACAGCCAGCAGGCAGGGTCTGCCAGGGCATTCCTTCTGTACTGGGACATGTCCCAAGCATTCAGACCATGGCAAGCCATCTTCCTGCAAATAAATACCATCTTCTTCAAGCCCGGGCTGCTTCAAGCCTGAAGGATATATGCTGGGAGAGATAAGTGGAAGTGTTAGAAAAAAATACAGTTTGAACAACGTATAACAGCACAGGCAACAAGATAGGTGTAAGCTCAAGGCTAGCCTGGGCTACATAACGGACCAGGAAAAAAGGGGTGGGGGTGGGAATTGGAGCTGGTGAGGAGGAGGAAAAAGGGAAACAAAGAAAATAAGAAAAGAAGGAACAAGGAAATAAAATTTTCTTGTTTTGTTTTATTGGTTGGTTGGTTTGGCTTTTCTATAGCTTGTTTTTTGAGACAGACACAGCTCACTGTGTAACACTGGCTGTCCTGGAACTTGCTCTGTAGACCAGGGTGGCCTTGAACTCAGAGAGATCCTCCTATCTTCCTCCTGAGTGCTGAGGTTTTGTGGTTGTCTTTTGTGGTTTTAGGTATACAGTATTTATAAGCATTGAAGGGCAAGCAGCAGGCACTACCATTTATCATCAGTAATCCAGTAGATAATCTGATGTCACAGTCTTCTGCTCGTGCAATCCCGACAACCTCTAAAGGCTACCCCGTAGTACTTGTGAGAAAGTAGGCTGGGAGGGGTGAAAGGTTAAGTTGCCTGACCTTCACTGCATGCCGGAAGCAAAGGCCAAATTCAAGCCCAGGGAGGCTTGTGCCTGAGCCAGCATCCTCCCCTGGCACGCTGGGCTACCGCCAAGAGTCGACCAGAGGGATGCGTCTGTCCGTGCCAAAATCTTCTGGGCCACTCTGTCATTCATTCCGACCTGGGGCTCTTGACCTACTTCTTCCTCTCGACAACACCTTCTCTGTGTCTCCTGACGCTTCCTGCAGAGAGGGGCTGTAGCCAGCCCGTAGGGCACGGCTAGTGCCACCCGATCTCCTCCCCTGACCAGTGCACTGAGCTGGATCTGGTTCACACAGTTAGGAGGATGGTAATGGACACCTGCTAGAAAGATAGAGCACATGAAAATATCTCCAGAGGTGTTTCACGCTGACGAGTGTCCGTGACTCCACCTCTAGGGGGTCCAACACCCTCTTTTTGCCTCTATGGCACCAGACATGCACATGATACACGTAGGCAAAATAGACGTAAAACCATTTCAAAACTTGTTTACAAATAATGCCGTTCAGTAAAAATTAAAGGGGACAGGACGGACGAAACACGTGTCTTTTGTCTTGCTTCCAACTTTGAATATTCTATTATTTGCCACTTAAAAATATCAACAAACCACATTTATTTATTTTCTAACCATGGGCATGAGTTCATGGGGGTCGGGGTCATAGGAGAGCTTTAGGGAGATGGTTCTGTCCTTCCACCGTACAGGCCCCGAGGATGCAACTCAGGTCATCAGGCTTGGAGCAAGCACCTTGACCTATGGCTCTCTCTGGCCCCTTCTAGTTTAATAACTACAAACTTACATAAAAAGACTTACTTTGCTCATTGCCCATCTGTGAACTCTGCTTTGAGAGTTCTAAGCTTTGGGTAGGGGCTAGCGTCTTCCGCAAAAGGCCCTTACCACTTTGACAGACTCCCGAATAAACTTTCATTATTAAATTCTCTCCACGGCAGACTCGACTATATACTCCGGTTCCTCGTTTCCATTTCTCATGTGCTTGTCTGGTTCAAGCTGTCACTGAGTGTTTTTGCTTTGACATTTCCACCTCCTTGCAGCTTTAATGTCGTCTGTTGGGATGGTGACATGGGTGGCCACCTGTGGTATCGTGTACTGATCTCAAATTTACCGAGTTCCACGCTAACTCAGGCAGGCTCCTGTACCTAACCCATCCGATGCCTCGTGTGCCCACTGGCCCACTGACACAGGGGACTGTTGAAGGACAGATTACAACAGCGGAATTCTGGGAGGGGGAAACTTGAAAAACACCCTTCAGTACATTAGAGGCGCCGCACAGGAGTGCAGGCATTCCTAAGGCACACTATAGGAAGGTTATTGCCCTTTAAGGTAGTTTTAGACCTCTGAGCATCCTCCCCTCATGAATTCTCCCGGGTTTTGGATTGTAGCCCGAAAATTCCTATATAGACAGTCTCAGAACTTCTTCTCTTCCCACTTGATACCCAGCTCAGACTTGTCCAAGTCATCCCCCAGGCAGCTGCAGATCCAGCGAGAGCGTGCAAAAGCACAGTGACCCGACTTGCTCTTGTGCGACTTCCGGCTTTGAGCCTCTGGTCCCACTCTCGGACTTCAGTGTGTGTTCTGTGTTCAGATGACCCTTTCATCTACATCTCTGAGTTCTCGAGGCTTCCTTACCGGTTCCTAATCAGCCAAGCGATCCGCCTTGCTTTCCTTTGACTAAGTTTTCCTGGCCGACCGACATTCTAGATCAAGCCAAGAGCAATTCATACCCTGCCCAGAGAAGCCCCGACCTGGTAACCAAGCCCTGCCTATACACACGAGGCTAATTTAGGGGACAGACTGGGAAGAACTGCAAAGCCATCCACTGCCTCCCATTGTTCTACAAGACAAGCTTGACCCTCTTCCCAAGGCATGCTGGGATACTTACTCCATCAGTCCCAAGGCATGCTGGGATACTTACTCCATCAGTCCCAAGGCATGCTGGGATACTTACTCCATCAGTCCCAAGGCATGCCAGGATAGTCCATCAGTCCCAAGGCATGCCAGGATAGTCCATCAGTCCCAAGGCATGCTGGGATAGTCCATCAGTCCCAAGGCATGCTGGGATACTCCATCAAAACCCTTTCCCCTTATCACCCATGGAGGTAACACCTGAAGTTCTTTCCAAATAAGTTCAATTTCAGCCGAACCAAGCAGAACTCTGTCAGTAATTAAGAAAACTTTGAGAAACCTTAAGTACCTCAGACTTAGAAAAAGCGTTTTCAAACTGATTTCGTGCCCTCTTTTGCAGTCTGCTGAAAACTTTATGTAGTGTTGCTTTTAAAGATGACCACTGTTGGGGTTGGGGATTTAGGTCAGTGGTAGAGCGCTTGCCTAGCAAGCGCAAGGCCCTGGGTTCAGTCCCCAGCTCCGAAAAAAAGAAAAAAGAAAAAGAAAAAAAAAAAAAAAGATGTCCACTGTATTTCAACATCAAGACAGTGCTTGGGGCAGTGGGTATCGTGCAGTGGCTGTGGACCTTTGAGCATGCCCTGTGCCAAACTGAGAGAAGTTTGTAGGAAGTGCTGGCACTTTAAAGGCTTTGGAAGGTGATAGCGTTTTGTATACTAAAAGGATCCTCTTTTTAAAACATCAGTATTTTATTTTATGTGCGTGGGTGTTTCACCTGAACTTTTATCCATGTATCGCATGCATATGGAAGCCATAAGACACCAGATACCCTGGAACTGGAGCTATAGTTGTTTGCACACCACCCTGTGGGTGCTGGGGACTAAACCCAAACTGTGGAAGAGCAGCCAGCCCATGCTCTTAACTGCTGAGCCGCCTCTCCAGCCCCAGGATCCTACTTCTTCATTGAACCTTTTTGGTGTAACTATCCTTTCCGCTTAATCTCTTATTTTTTATTCTATGTTTCTTGTTCCTCTTGCATGTCTACACATCTGCATGTCAGGAGTACATGTGTTTGAGGCTTGTGCATGTGTGCTTGAGCATGTGGAGACCAAAGGTTGAGGACAGTCGCCATCAGTCATTCTTCCATTTTAGTGCCATGAGGCAGGGTCTCTCAATCAAATTCAGAGCTCACTGATGTGATTCGTTTTGTTAGCCAACGTGCTCTGGGGATCATCTGTCTCTGCCTTCCTAGGCTGGAATTACAGATAAAAGGACATGGCCACCCAGCATTTATATGAGTTCTGGGGGTCCAAACTCCAGTTCTCACACTGGTATAGCAAGCACTTTGACCGCCGACACAGCCCTTAGACGGGCCAGTTTTCTGCCTCTCCACCTCCTTTCCTCTCTGTCTGTTTCTTTCTGTCTCTTCCACTTCCTCTGCTTCTCCCACCCCCCTCTCCTCTTTTTCCCCACTTTGAGACAGTGCAAGTTCTGGTTGGCCTGGAACTCACTGTGTAGACCACACTGGCCTCAGACTCACAGGAATCCCTCTGCCTCAGCTGCCCAAATGCTGGCATTAGAAGGGTGCACGGCCTTTCCCCGTTGCTAAGCTCATTTTCGAAGCTCCAGACACTCGTTGCTTCACGGAAGGATTGGTTCTAGGGGAGCCTCAGGGCAGGGCATGCACAAACCTGACTACCAAAGACCAGGGCACGCTATGCTGGCTACCGCTCCTAGGTTGTTAATTTGGGTAGCACAGTAAAATGCTTCACGCAGCAGAATGCTACAACACACGGCAAGTGCCAGTGCCTCTCAACACGGCCAAATATAGTTGTCTCCACGAGCATCCCCACCGACATGCACTGCACTGTGGGTAATGCAGCTGTATCACTAGGCTATGGGAAGCTCTTAGCACAATTATAATCTCTCTCTCTCTCTCTCTCTCTCTCTCTCTCGTGTGTGTGTGTGTGTGTGTACATGTCTGTGCATTTGTCTGTGCATGTACATGGTGAAGCCAGAGGTCAGTGTCAGATGCCCTGATCTCCCCCCAACCCTGGCTTTTTGAGACATTGAATGTGAGCTCCCCTATTGGGCAGGTAATGGGGATCGAACTCGGGTCCTTCTGCTGCTCAGATGCTTTCCCTGCTGAGCCACCTCCCCAGCCCATCATCATTAGAGTCTTAGGGAACTGCCACATGGTTGCCGAGTCACCACTTACATAACGTATGACCATGTGGTTACTTATGTCACGTATGACCACGTGGTATACATTTATATGTGTAAAATGAGACCTGTGGCTCTGTTACCAGTCTTGGCTCAGGCACTAGCAGCCCCCTGGTGGGCTCTGGGCTCCGTCTGCTGTCAACACAGAGTGACCTTTTAGAAGGAAGTATGACAGAGGCCTCCAAGCTCCGCTGTGACCTCCAACCCACAGTGGAGTCCTGGCAGGAGGATCCCATGGGGCCTATGGACTCTGCCCTCCCGACCCAGCACTGCCTAGCTCCGCTCAGCTGCCCACAGCCCCTGCCCAGCCTGTGCAGGACCTTTGCACTGGCTGCTCCCCCAGCTCCCAACAGTAGAAAAGGCCTCCCACACACACTAGCACCTGCTTCCAAACTTGAAAAGGGTCAGATTTCACTTCCCGTGGAGCTGTGGCCCACAGCCCTGACCCAATTGCAGCTCCTTCCAACCCCGGGGTTTCTAATCTCATCTTACTTCACACTTCTGTTTTTCTTTTTCCTTACACTCTTGATTCTTTAGATGTTCATTTTTGTATGTGTGTATGTGTGGACGCATGTATATGTGGACATGTGCATGTGGGGTTCGGAAGACAACTTGCTGGAGTTGGTTCTCTCCTTCTGCCACATGAGTCCCGGGGACTGAACTCTGGCCCTTGGGCTTGGCGGCAAGTGCCTTGACCTGCTGAACCACATCGCCTACCCCTTGATACTCTTTTAATATGCTAATTGTTTCTCATAGTCATTGTTAATTGTCCATTTATTCCTCTCCACTAGAATTTAAGCTTTTTCAAGAATGGAAGCTTTGTTGTATTTCTCTAAATGTTCAGAACATTGCCCAGTGGGTCACACAGAAACAGCTGTAAGTGAATTGTGGATAAGCAGAAACTGCAGCTCGAGTTATCCTGTCTAGCCTTACTTCTTGTTTTGTCTCTGTGTAGTCCTGGCTGCCTGGAGCGCTCTGTAGACCAGGCTGGTCTCTGGAGCCCTCTGTAGACCAGGCTGGACTCACAGAGATCCACCTGCCTCTGCCTCTTACGTGCTGCATTAAAGGCGTGCTCCACCACACTGGTCTTCAAACTTAGATTGCTTTTTTAAAAAAAAATTCCACCCTTTGCTTTAAGAGCAGCAGAGGAAAAGGAGCCATTTATTTTGTTGTTGTTGGTGGTGGTTTGGTTTGGTTTTGATGGTACTGGGATCAGATCCAGAACCTTGGGCAGGCAGGCAGTCCATCAGGTGCCTAGATAAATCACAGGAAGAAGTCTGTTGTCTAGCTGGGGGACCATCATGTTCACAGTAAACTATTAATGTCACCCTAGGAAAGGTGAGATAGGTTAACCCAGGAGACAGCTGAAGCTCTGCTGTACCCAGATTCAAATGGGGGGGGGTAGAGGTGACACTGCAGTTTAGTGAGTCTCTTTCTCTTATCATTTGATAATCTTGTACAGTTATTAGCATTTCTGCCACTCTCTCTCCTCTCCTTCTCTCACTGAAACCCTTTTCAACAAGTTCCCTTTCCATTTCAGTGTGTGTGTGTGTGTGTGTGTGTGTGTGTGTGCCTGCATGTGAGTGTGTGTGTGTTGTGTATATGTGTGTGTGAGCATATTTATGTGTATATGTGTGTATTTGTCCATGAGTGTGTAAGTGTGAATGTGTTTGTGTGAGTGTGTGAGTGTGTGAGTGTGTGAGTGTGTGCGTGTTCCTCTAGCTCCTGTCTGTTTTTTGCAAGGCACTGAGCTTCTCTGTGGCTTCCTCTGAGAGTCACAATCCACCATCAATCACTGTGGCCACAGAGCCCAGCAGTCTGCCATCATGTACTCTCAGCACCGTGGCTTCTCTCTGCATCTTAAAAGAACAATTGAGTTTTGACTTTTAAAGAAGTGGAAAAAATAATTAAAAGCTAAATAAAAGATAGAAGCAGAACCCAGGGGGCACAGAAGGACAAGCACATTGGAAGGAATATATATTATATATACATGTTATATATATTATATATACATATTATATAGGAAGCATATATACATATATATACACACACACACATATGTATATATGTATATATATACTGTGGGTGTGGGGTATCGTTGAAGTTTCTACGCAGCAGGGTGAAGCCCTCAGAGCCCTCTGTGCTGGGAAACCGGCATCCGGGAAGCCTGTGGGCACTGGAGGAAGCTGCCCGAGACCAAGTGCTTGAGCTCACTCGGGTCACTTTTGGCCTCGGTGTCTCCTCTCTCAGACCCTGAAGTAAAACCCTCCCCTGTGCATGGCTGTTGCTGTCGCTGTCACTGTCACTGTCTCTACTACACTCAGTCCCCGTACTCTCTCTGACTCCTTGAAGCTCATCTAGGAACTTGGAAAGAGGCTCAGATCTGCTGCTATATGACCATTGGCTTTAGAGGAAAAAATGATAACTTGTCTTGTCAAAGATTTTTATCTCGGGCATGGGTATTTTCAGTATGTATGCATGTCTGCGGGCCACATCTGTACCTGGTGCCTGTGGGGGCCAGAAGAGGACATTGGCTCCCCTAGAACTGGAGTTACAGGTGATTGTGAGCCACCACGTGGGTGCCGGGAATCAAAACCAGGTCCCCTGGAAGAGCAACAGGTGCTCCTAACCACTGAGCCATCTCTCCAGCCACAGGATTTAAAAAACGAAACAACAACAAAAAACAGTTTCCTGTTAATTGTCTATGTCTCAACTGCTTTTCAAAAAGGAGGGTCAAATCCCTATCCTCTCTTCAGTCAGCTCACAACTGCTGGCACTTCCGGTTCTAGGAGATCCAGCACTCTGGTGTCTACAGCCATGTGCACACAGACCCTCCCTCTCACACTCGTAATTAAATATAGAATTCTTAAATCTTAAAGCTGCAGTTGCCTGAGCAGGACAGGCAAGAAGCGACCTGCTCCACCACGCAGCTGTCTGCCTTTGTGGGCTCCTGCTGGATCTGCTAGGGGCAATGCCAGAGTAACAGTGGCAGGGACACAGCCCCGCCCTTTGACATTAGAAATAAGACAGGAGTTTCACAGGTCTCTATTTTATTATTAGACCTATTCATTGTATCATGCGCCAGTGTTTTGTCTGCATGTACGTCTGTGTATGCCATGCTTGCCTGGTGCTCTCGGAGGTTAGAAGAGGGCATCAGATTCCCCGGAACTAGAGTTAGGGATGGTTGTGAGTCACCTTGTGGGGGCTGGAAACTGGACCTAGATCTTCTGGAAGAGCACCAAGTGCTCTTAACTGCTGAAGCATCTCTCTAGCCCCTTATTTTTATTTTTTAAAAATATTCTACTGCTGGATGGTGGTGGCATGCCTTTAATCCCAGCACTCGGGAGGCAGAGGCAGGTGGATCTCTGAGCTCAAGGCCAGCCTGGTCTATGTAGCAAGTTCTAAGATAGTCAGGGCTACACAGAGAAACCTCATCTTGAAAAACCAGATAGATAGATAGATAGATAGATAGATAGATAGACAGACAGACAGACATAGATGATATATGGATAGAAACATAGATACATACATAGATAGTTGAATAGTTTTGATTATTTTTGCATTTATTTATTTATTTTATTATATTTCTATTTAGGGAGAGGAGAGGAGAGGAGAGGAGAGAGAGAGAGAGAGAAAGAGAGAGAGAGAGAGAGAGAGAGAGAGAGAGAGCACGGGCACACAAGTGAGGCTGTGTGGAAGTCAAAGGACAACTTGTGGAAGACGGTTTTCTTCTTCCACCATGTAGATCCAGGAATTGAACTTGGGTCCTCAGGCTTAGGTGCAAGCACTTTAACTGACTGAGCCATCTTGCGAGCCCTTTGTTCATGTGTGTCCATGTCCATGTGTGTGCATACACATGTGGAGGCCAGAAGTCAGCTTGGAGCACTGCCCTCACTTCCTCTCTGCCTTATCATTTGAAACTGTCTCTCCCCAGATGTGGAGCCCACTGGTTCAGATAAGCTGAGTGGCCAGAGCACCCCAGGGCCCTCCACTTCCCCAGTTCAGGGCTCTGGGACACTCTGTTGTCCCTGGCTTCTCCCATTTGCACCAAAACAGGCTCTCCAGGCCCATCTGTCCAGTGCTGGTGGGATTATTTTAGGATGTGTGACCATGTGTGTTTATGTGGGTTTCCCCTGGCCTGCGGCAAGAGAGGTACATGCTGAAGACCACACGACTCATATACAGTATGTCCTACCCATAACCGTCACTGTACCCTTCCTCGGGGACAGAGAGCAAACACCTGCATGGCCCAGGCCTGTTATGAGCATTCTTTAGCTAGCCCATCATTCTCCATTTGTGCAGTGGACTTCTTGGTGTCCCAGAGAGGGGGGTGAGGATAGTCACTGAGGACCAGAGTCCAATATTAGCCAGGAAGGATGTTGTATACCTGCAGAGACCAACGATGTTGTGTCCTGTGAAGATGGTAGTTAGTGGGTGTGGAGCCATGGAGAGGAGTAGGCACTGTGACTTTCAGGGTGATAGCGCTGGCCGAGGTGTATAGGGATAGGCGCCATTCATTAGCAGCTGCAGAGAACATTTAAAATTAGTCTGTGGATCCCAGCACTCAGGGATGGAGGCAGGAAGATCAGAATTTCAAGGCCATCCTTACTACACAGTGAATTGAAGTCTAGCATGTGCTACAGGAGACCAAAGAAAGAAAAAAAAATAGTATATGGAGAGTTGACAGTGTGGTTCTGTTGCTGTTGTCTGGGGTTTTGTCACAGTTTGGTTTGATTTTCAGAGCTTAGGGCCTGACACGTGCTGGGCACGCATTCTGTGAGTCTGTCCCAGGCTAAGTTCATACCATTAACGACTTTGAAGGAGACCAGCCACAGATGAAGAAACTGCTTTATGTAGCCGGAGATTGAGGCAGTGAGCGGTACCCACTACTGGCTGGAGGGACTCACTCACACACTCACGCTCATTCAGAACTGCTGACGCCCAAATACACTTAAATAGCACTGGCAGACACATTTAGGTCAAGACTTTGTAGTTAATCTTCAGGTGTGCTCTAATCTTATTTGTGGCTCATTTCTCCCCTCCAGTTACTGCTCAAGGACAAGTATGTTATAAACATTTTCCTCCACTTCAAAGAATATTTGTTCCTGATTCTTTGAACTATCGTGGTAGAATTTTAAAGATTTTTAAAAATCGTGTCTGTCCCTGTGTCTGTGTATATGAGTGCAGTGCCCCTTGAGTCCAGAAGAGGGCGCCAGATGCATGGAGAGCCGGAGTTAGAGGCGCTTGTGAACCACATGGCATGGTTCATGGGATGTTGGGAACTGAACTCTGAGCCCCCTGCCAGGGCAGGAATCTTTTAACGGCTGCACCATCTGTCCAGTCCCATATATTTCGATAGGATTAGTGTTCTTTGTTCTGTGCTGGACCTGAGGCTGGTTGTGCAAACCGGCTCTTGTTCGTGGTGATCTGTAGTGATGCTTCTGTGTCCTGCTGACTTAGTCTCTCAGGGCTATGCCCATGGAGGTCAGCTGAGTCACATGGTGGCTCCACTTTTACCATTTTCATGGTGGCTGTACCAGTGCATACTCCCCCTGCAGTGAATTAGAGGCCCCTGCTTCCCACAGCCGCACCAGTCCTTCCTGTTGTCTCCTTGCCTGACGCCTGCCCTTCTGACTGGGTGGGACGGATTCTTAATGTGTATTTGGCCACAGAGATAGAAATGATGTGATTTGCTGGAAATCGGAGCAACCGGGGATCAGCATGTTAAGGAAAGTAAGACAAATATGCATTTTTCTTTCGTCTGTGTGTCCTGGAACTGTGGACCACTGCATAAAATGCATATTTAAGATATGGATGTATATGTATGTAAACATGCATATAGTGATATGCTTATATAATATGCATGTATATGCATACTACATATGTTTACATATGTACTTATATATGTATATATCAATATAACATTTATATAGAATATATAAAATATACTTATGTGTAATACAGTGCATACATCTACATATGTGTATATCTGTGCATGTACATGTCTATATTTAGTGGAGGTTGCAAGTCCAAACCCAGTGTGCTGCAGACCTTGTCCCTGCTGTGAGCATTCTTCTTGGGTCTGTCTGTGCTCGAGGGTCTGCCCCTGCTGCTCTTTCCTGTCTCTCACTCCTAAGGACTCCAGTCCCAGCAGACATCATTTGACCTCCATTCTTTATCTAACGCTCTGTCTCCAGATGGCATGTGAAGAGGAGGGCGAGGGTAGACAGCAGTCTGCTTCACAGCAAAGGCCAGATAGACCCTTCCCAAATCAGTCTGTATTTAGCCAGACCACAATGGCTCATGCTTTATTACCCCACCAGTAGGAAGGCAGAGGTAGGAGGATCTTCAGGAGTTCAGGCCAACCTGGGATGCATGCTAAATTCTAGGCCAATTCAAACTACGGTGCAAGACCCTGTCTCAAAAACAGAATATAAACAACTATGTATAAGTATGCACAATTCGGTTTTGAAACTTGAGTTTCTAACTGCTCATGATTAAAGACTCATTTCCCAGTCAACAAAATGGAGGCAGAGAATTATTCCCAAGCCAACAGCCAGGAAAGCGCTTGCTAATACCTGTGACATTTTAGAAGAACCTCATCCTGGAACTGCACTGAAGGAGGCTTCTTCGCAAGGCTCTGATTTCTCAGTCTGTTGTTCCTGGTGGCTGCCTTCCTGGAGCTCAGCACAGCGGGCACAGGTACCATGTAGGTACCTGGGCATTTGGCTCAGGATTTCAGTCTGAGCTGTCAGGTCCCAAGTACCAGCTGACTCCATCTCCAAAGCTACCAGGAGACACCTCTGTGTCCCCGAGCCCCACTTAGATCCACTCCCAACCGGGAATGCTGCTTATACATTGACTCATAAAGCATACACTTAAATACGTGGACTAGGGTTTGGGGATTTAGCTCAGTGGTAGAGCGCTTGCCTAGGAAGCGCAAGGCCCTGGGTTCGGTCCCCAGCTCTGAAAAAAAAATATATATATATATACATAAATACGTGGACTAATTTCAGTTTGCTCAGTGTGGTATCAAGCTCTACACACTTGAGAAGAAAGAAAAAAGAAAAAGTGGGACTGAGGACGGAGAAAAATTTCCTAAAACAGAAAAAGGGCAAAGGCTTGGTTTGTGTGTGGGCTGTTTTTGTTTTTATTTGGGGCTTTTGTTTGTGTGTTTGTGTTTCTTTCTCTTTACCACGAAGCAAGTGTACAGCAATCTTTTGAAAACTTAAGGAACCGGGCATAGTGGCACAGACCTGTAATGCCAGCCCTTGGGAGGCAGAGGCAGGTTGATTTCTATGACTTTAAGACCAACCTGGTCTATGTACTTAGTACCAGGCCAACCAGGGCTACGTAGTGAGACCCTGTGTCCTCAAACAAACATGTGCATATATTGAGCAACTACTCCCCAAATTCCCCAAATTCTAGACTTGTATATGTATGTGTGTATGTGTGTATATACATCCATACATACACAGACAGACAGACAGTCTGACTGACCGACCGACCTGGGGCTAGAGAGGTGGTCCAACAATTAAAAGCTCATGTAGCAGAGGACCCAGGTTCGATTCCCAGGACCCCCATGGAACTTTACAACCATCTGTAACTCCAGCCCTAGGGGATCAATGCCCTCTTTTGTTCTCTTCAAGCATCTAGTACACGTGTGATGCACATCCCTACCTGTAGCAAAACGCTCATGCACATACAATAATAATTTCTAAAATTTAAAAAAGGCCCCTAAATTTTATTACTAGTATCCCGTCATTTACTCATCTCACTCGTTGACCTGAGAAAATCGTGTTTAACATCCCAACTGCGGGGCTGGAGAGATGGCTCAGCGGTTAAGAGCACTGACTGCTCTTCCAGAGGTCCTGAGTTCAAATCCCAGCAACCACATGGTGGCTCACAACCATCTGTAATAAAGTCCTAAAAAAAAAAAAAGTTTAAAAAAAAATCCCAACTGCATACTCAAGGGGAAGAATACACTTAGCGTTCATCCAGCACTCACTAAGAATCCAACTCCTCAGCCAGATCTTCCCTCCACGTCAGTGCAGCTGCTCCATCCTCCCTGTCTGGCCCAGACTGCCCTAGTCTCACCCAGCTCCATCATTGACCGGGACCCCTGACCTTCGTTTCTTTGTGCTAAATGGGTGCTCTTCTCGGGTACCCATGTAGAGTTTTAACTCCATCCAGCTAGAAACCCCCATCTTTCTCAGCAACAGGCTCTTTCCCTCTCAGCTCTCGGTTTTCCCTTGCTGAATGAACTCCTCGCTGTCACCTGCTCCCTCAGCCCAGAGCTACCCAGGCCCCATGTCTTCTGGGCTATACACACTCTCCGTTCCTTACTGCGCTGCTCCCTGCTCAATGCATTCAGACTCCCGGAGCCTCCTGCCCTCCCTGCCCCCATCTCCTGCTAGTCCAAACTAATCCTTACAGTAAACATTTTAACTGGGTCTTGCTGTAAAAGTGATGTGCAGACAATGAGAAAATATCATTAGCACAGGAAGTTAAAAAATAAATAAATAAATAAACCAGAAAACGCACACATGTTCACAACACCAGTGGCAGTCACTACTGAAGGTCAGTCTGTATCCTTCTGGTCTTTTCTGTAACATTGCATCCTGCTAGACCCTCCTTCACCCGTGTCAGTACCTGTCAGTCCACCTGAGTCCACCCGAGTCCATCCTCCCTCTCCACTGGAACCCGTAAGCATCCCTCCACTCTCACACCACGTGAGGTCAGCTTGTTAAAGGCTGTACAGATTAGTGGCCGTCCTAGCACCTGTCCTATTGCTTTGATATGACACCACTGCCAAGCACCTTCTAGAAAAAGAGTTTGTTCCAAGCTCATAGTTTCAAAGCCAGCGACTGTCACGCGGGAAGCATGGCAGGCAAGTACAGATCACATCTTGATCCATAACCATGAGACAGAAAGACAGACACGAGATGGCATAAACCCTCCATGCCTGCCCCCAGGAGCACAGCTCCTTCATCAGGGCCACACCCCTAATCCTTCCCAAACAGTTTCAGGAACTCAGGGCCAAGCACTCAGATGTATAAACCTGTGAGGGACATTCTTGTCCTAACCACCACAGTGACATCACCTGGTCCTTTTCATTCTCCTCCTGACTTATTTAACTACAATGGTGTCCGGCTTTATCATGTCATTGCCGACGATAAGATCCGTGCTTTTCCATGGCTGAGTCATAGTCCCGTGCATAAGCAGTGCTTGCCTGAGCATTCATGGGGCAGGCACTTAGCTTGTTTCTCAGCTCCCTGTGAACAGCGCTCCAATCAGCAGGGACGGGATTTTCCCAGGAGCCTTCATACCTCTTGATGTAACGGTTGTATGTACGTGTGTCCCCACCCACATTGTGCCCGGAAGGGTCTCTCTCTTACAGACCCCTCCCAAGCCCTCGGCCATCTTTGTCTCTTTAATAATAGCCAGTCTTACTGAGGCAGTGACATCTCCTGGTGTTGATTTGCGTTTTCTCCATGGTTCCCAGGGCTGGGTGGTTTTAAACATGCGTCCTGTGTGTTTGCGTGTCTGCTTTTGAAACTTGTCTATTTAATTAATCTGTTGGGCTTGCTTTTGGTCATTGGCTTGATTTATCGCGCATTTATCCATCCACTCAGCAAGCCTACTCAGTAGCTTGCTACTGAGAACTCAGAGCGAGGCTCTCGGTTCTCTGTACCCCGAGACGGCCTGTCCTCCTGCACAGTACCTTGAACATGTTCTGCGGTTTTCAAGTTTCATACTGCAGGAATGAGGGTAGCGGATGCTACAATGTCCACCTTTTGTGTGTCTGGGCAGCGATGCTTCTCTAAGAATAGAAAACTTGGTGTGTCCAGTAAAGACACTGTAGTCTGTCTTGACGCTGAGCCCAAGGTGTTGTCAGAAGTGTCCGTCACCCTGCATGGCACCACAGTACCACAGTAGACACAGTGTCCAGTGTGCATTTCTCTGTTCAGGAGCCCAGCTACAGTGACGTCACACTCTACGTACGGTAAGGGTGACACCCGGCATAGTTAGCATTTGAGTTTGAACTAATCTCTGGTCACTGAATGCACAGAAACCTCCCTTTACTGTTGATAGACTTTTCTATGACCTATATAGTCCCATCCTGGCAGCATAGCCCACAGGTCAAGAAATTGGACATCAGAACTGGGAAGACAGCCCAGGGGTAGGGGCACTTGCTCTGTAGGCATGTGGACCCGAGTTCAAATCCCTACCACCCACATAAAATGCTGGTCGAAGCTGTGTACCTATCACCCCAGCATTGTGTGGTGGGGACAGGAGTGTCCTGAGAGTTTGCTGGCCAGTGAGAGACTGTGTCTCGAGGCCCCAGTGCAGAGAGTGACAAAGGCCACCTGACGTCCTGCACTGCCCCCTGCATGCAAGCTGCCCAACACATGCACCTGTGCACACGTGTTTGAGGTATCGGAGGACAGGCTGTCTCAGGGTACAGAGAGCCGAGAGCCTCGCTCAGTGCTGCACACAGGTGACATTGAGTAGGCCTGCTGGGTGAAGGAATGAATTGTAATAATTCCAGCCAATGACCAAAAGCAGGCTTTAAAAAGGACTGGGGTTCTGTAAAAATTGGTGATAATGTATGTAGATGAATGTTAATCAGGTTTGAGGAACACTGGGTGCATTGTTATTACTGTATTTTGCAATCGCTTAAAGCATTTATCTTTTATGTTTGGTTCATATCATGTATTTGATAGCTAGATAGTTAAATATCATTAAGTCACACAGTTTGATCAAATCTGTTAGGCTTATTTGGAATTTCTAAGGCCAGGTGAGAACGCCATTTCTGTACTGGTCTTAATTTTTTAAAAAATTTTATTTATGTGAATGTGTCTGTGCAGCCCATGAGTGCAGTGCCCAGAAAGGCCAGAAGAGGGCATCAGATCCCAGAGAACTGGAGTGCGAGCCTTGACATGGGTACCAAAAACCAAGCCCAGGTCCTTTGCAGGGGCAGCATGTGGTCCTCTTCCCCTCTGACCCATCTCCCCAGCCCCCGGGACTTGATTTAAGACCCATATAGAGTAGTGTTTATTTTCTGAGCTAGATGTGGCATTGATCTCAAGTTTCTGGCGTTTCATCAAAAATAGCAGACAGTACACAGTTACTCAATATCCAAGTTGAGGGATCCAGGATGAAGGGATGGCCCAGTGGTTCCAGCACCCACACGGCAGTTCACGATCTGATCTTCTTCCGATCTCCACGGACAGTCGCTGCACACATGATACACAGACATACACACAAAACAAAAAATATGTAAAGTTATGAGCTCAAAGGAGCCTGGCTTCTCCCCTCTGTCTACCAGCACAATCACTCAGAACCACCAATAGTTTTGGTTTTCTTCTGCTTTTAAGACAGATGTAGACCTTAGTCTTACGGGGACACAAGGACTCTGTCATATAACGTCAGTTCACTTGGGAGTAGGCTAATGGTCATCTTTATTATGATAAATCAATAAACTGGGACACTTCTGCCACACGTGTGAGGCAGAGCTCAGGTGACTGCCGTGTCCCTTCCCAGCCCTCAAATGCTGTGACACATAAGCGCCCTGGGCTATCCGATCTTGGCCGTGTAAAAGTTAACTGTTGCCTAGCTTTTTTGTCTAAATGTAAGCGCCATAAAAGCAGCCTTCCTACCTCAGAGCCACAGCGAGTGGTGCGGACAGGGATAGCGGACAGGGGCAGCAGCCAGCAGACCAACTTTTCAGCACCATTCTTAGCTGATGATGCTTGTCAGGTCTGCATGTAGGTTGAGCGGTCAGCATGGGGGGGGGGGCATGGCAACCCACACTGCACTAACTCCAACATCGAAAGAGCCCCGACTCCTATTTGGACTTCAGGTTTTACTGCTGTCCAATAATTAACAAATGACTCAGCCCAGCCTCTGAGACCCCAGCCCGGCCTCTGAGACCCCAGCCCAGCCTCTGATGCCCCATTCTGCCCCCTGATGCCCCACTTTCCCTCGGATGCCTGACCCTCCGTCTAGGACCCAGGCCTCCAGTCTTCTAAAGCCCTGGCTCACCAGAGCAAGCAGTGAGTAACAGCTATTTTTAAGAGACAGCTTCAATATGGACCCTGAGTTGCTGGTCTCCCTCAGGGTCCTCTAGCCACATCCCCACGTTTTCCCTTACGCTGTGCTAATGAGGATCCCAGGACCTTGTATGCACTTGGCAAGTGCTTTGGCTGCCCAACCCCAAGCTCTCTCGGCATACATTTGTGTGAGAATTTTATGTTCTTTTTAAAATGTTTATTTTAAATTATTTATAAGGGTGCGTTATTTAATTATTAAATTGTTTATGTATCTGCATTGAATGTGTGTATGTGGAAGCCATGTGATCCTTGGAGCTAGAGTTAGAGCCAGTTGCGAACCTCCTGACATGGGCGCTGAAAAGCAAACCCAGGTCCTCTGCGGGAGTAGTACCTGCCCTTAACCATTGAGCCACCTCTCTGGCCCTCTACTCTTTTCTTAAAGGTGCCCCCCAATATCTCCACTCTGTGGGCTGAAGTACCGAGTGCAAGTATATACCAAGTGTTAGGAGATCCTCGGGAGACCACAGGACACAGGAACCCAATCTCGTGGGACACTAAAATTTTCTGGGTTGCCCTCCAAAACATAGCAACTTGAGTTGCATGGAAGTTTGACCTGGGCATGTGGCTCAGGGGAAGCTCTCTGGGCTGGGAAATGAGGAATTTTAGAGTTTAGTTTGGGGAAAATACCTCTCTGCAGGTTTGCGGTAACAGTTAAGTTCCTGAGACTCAGAATGTCCAAGGAACAAAGGAGGGGAGGGGAGGGGAAGGAGGAAGAGGAAGAGGAAGAGGAGAAGGGGGAGGAGATGAAGAGGAAGAGGAGAAGGAAGGTAGGTGCTGTGCCAGCATGAAGCTTTCTGCTCTTCCTCCCTTCCCTGATGCTGAAGTACTGTGGGGTTTCGGCTTCGCTGGCTCCTGGTTTGTCCAGGAAGTGGTCTGATTAAAATGGTGAAGCAGTAGAGTGCTTCAGGAGACCATTCCCCCACATTTTAAGAAGGGAGTCATAGAGACCCTGTGTGTCTAGTCTCCATTTCTGGGGTCACAGAGACTGTGAGTCTAGCCTCCACTTCTCTGCCTTTTCTTTTCCACGAGGTCTGAGCAAGTCCATGGCTCTCCCCGTTGTTGGAAGGTTTCCATCTCTGAGGGACAAGAGTAAACAGTGTTATTCCAGTTGCTGTCGCTGACGCGAGCTAAGCTAGCTGGATAGTTTGGTTGGTCCAAGGGCCCAAGACCTGAAAGGCAACATTCTTGGCACATTTCTCAGCCATTGCTGTCCACGTGACATTCACGGTCCCAGAGGCTGAGATGGGAAGACAATTTTATGCACGTCACTTTGGCAAATGCTCAGAGTGAAATCCTCTCAGGGTGAGATATCCCCAGTCGTGTTTGGAGAGGAGGGTGGGTCTGAATTCTCGTGCTTGGTTGGACGAGAGGAGACTGACACAGGGTTTCCTGGATCGCTGTTTACCGAGGCCAGAGAGCCCAGCTAGTCTAGCCCCGGGTACATGCTTCAGAGAGCCCAGCTAGTCTAGCCCCGGGTACATGCTTCAGAGAGCCCAGCTAGTCTAGCCCCGGGTACATGCTTCAGAGAGCCCAGCTAGTTTACCTCCTCCAGAGAAACAAAAGCAGACAGCCACTCAGAAATGTGGGCACCTATAGTCATAGGTTGCATTATTTACAGCAGCTGACAGGTAGACGCACCCCCACATGTCAGTCAGCTAAGCCGTTTTCAGGCAACCCGTGGTATGCTCTCATAGTGGAATGTTATTGTCCCAGACAGGAGATACCAATTCATGCTACATGCTGGCCTATACCACATGAAAGGAACCAGCCCCGAAAGAACACACGTTGTATGACACATGTTTTATGGGGCTGTTCTCGAGGACTGTCAGAATCAGGAAATGGAAGGAGACAAAAGCTAGGTAGTGTGTTTGCCCAGGATGGAGGGCGAGAGGGCGAAGGCCGCAGGTTTCTCCTGCTGTGAGAGTGATCGAAGGACCGTATTGCGGTGGGTGCACATCACCCGGGAAAACACTGAAACCCACTGAGCTTCCCACTTATGGAAGTAGATTAGATATGGGAGTTACAGTTCAATACAGCAGTTGTTTAAAGTGAGAACTTGGGGACACAGTTCAACTAAGAAATGGACTCAAACATGTGCCTCACTCCGGGGACATGCTGGATACTCCAGACTGTGTTTATCTGTTTATTTAGAGCTGAAGCAAAGAGTTAAAATTATAGACTGGGTCTAGGGAGGTGGTTCAGGCAGTAAAGGGCATGTGTGTACCTACAGAAAAGGCCAGGAGTGGTAGTGTGTGCGTGTAACCCCATTGTACTGGGAAGAAGGCAGGGGATCCATGGAGTTCACTGGCCAGCTGGCCATGCCTCATCCTTGAGCCCCAGGGTCAGTAAGAAACCCTGTCTCAACAGGTAGGTAGGTAGGTAGGTAGGTAGGTAGGTAGGTAGGTAGGTAGGTAGATAGATAGATAGATAGATAGATAGATAGATAGATAGATAGATTAGATTAGCTAGGTGATAGATAGAGATGATAGAGAGATAGATGATAGAGAGATAGATGATAGATAGATAGATGATAGATAGGGAGATAGATAGATGATAGAGAGATAGATGAGAGATAAATGATAGATAGGGAGATAGAGATAGATGATAGACACATACATACAGTTACATAGATACATACATACATATATATATACATAGATAAATAGATCAATGCATATTTACATATGTACATACATACATACATACATACATACATACATACATACATACATACATAGATGGGAAGTGATTGAGACCTGACAGTGACTTCTGACCTCTGCATGCATGTGCACACACATGTGCACACATTCACATTAGTTCATTCACTAGCTCGCACACAATGCCATTGGGAATATCTTAGTTCCTGGCGGCTGTCATCAGACCAGATTAGTAGGAGGGTATCATAGCCATGGAGTTCCCGATGGTTCAGTGACTAAGTGAAATCTGATACCAAAGCAGGCAGGTGCTAGCTAATGTAGAACAAGCCACAGAAAGGGTCAGAGGGAATAGCCGGGCGGTGCTGACCCAGGCCTTGAATCTCAGCAGCTCTCAAGAGGCAGAGGCAGGAGGATCTCTAAGTTTGAGGTCAGCCTGTTCTACACAGAGTTCCGGGTCACTGAGGGCTACACAGAGAAACTGCGTCTCAAAAAAAAAAAAAAAAAAAAAAAAAAAAAAAAACCAAATACAGAATCAGAGTGTTATCAGAATGGGAATCATGAATAACTGTGGCTCATGAGTGCAGGCTCAAGAGGAAACTTGGGATGTCTCGGGGAGTTGAGACATTGCTTCTAGTTGTTTACTTTAATTCCTGCAAGGCCCTGGGTCAGCCATGGTGGTTCACAACTTTAATCTTAGCACTCAGGATACAGAGACAGACAAATCTCTGCTAGTTTGAAGCCAGCCTGATCTGCATAGGGACCTCCAGGCCAGTTAGGACTACACAGTGAGACCCCTCCCCCCATGTCAATAAAGCAAAACCATACTCCAAGACTGGGGAGATGGCTCAGTGGGTAAAGCATTTCTCACACAAGTATGAGGACATGAATTCGAACCACCAGAACCAAGCACTGTAAAGCCTCGGTCTCCGGTGGTGGAGTGCTTATTGTGAGTGACTGGAACCGTCCTCTGAGACTGACCCTGAGCAGTCGGTAGGCAGTCTCTGAGGACAGTGTGATTGAGATGGCCTAGAAGAGTTTGAAGATGAGATTGTATGCTGGTGTCAGCCACATATCAAAAGTCCAGGCATGAAAAAGCAAATGTGGCCATTGAGAAAGGAAAGCCAGTTGCTACCAGGAGTTATGAATGCTGTGTGTAAGTCTTTGTGGCAGATCAGGATGCATGTGGAGGCCAGAGGACAACCGTGGGTGTCATTCCACACTGCTGACAACCTTGTTATTGAGTCCCTCACTGACTGAGGGCTCATCAGTTCAACTAGGCTGGCTGGCCAGCAACTCCCAGGCATCCACCTGCCTCCACCTCTTCCTCAGCAATAGCAGTAAAAACCTACCATCACATCCAGATTTATTCTGGTTTTTTGTTTGTTTGTTTGTTTTGTTTTTTTGTTTTTAATGCATGTACTAAGGCAGCGACGATCTCTCCATCCCCTGAGTTGAGAATTTTTTTAAAAAGTCTCTAATCTGTATCTACATTGGCCTCACAGTCATGTATAACTGCTTTAATAATTTAAAACTAATAGTTAACATGGAAATGTGGGAGATTGGTTACGGCGAGCCTGGAAAGGGAGGAGCTTGGAACAGTGCATCTCACAACTGTGGGAGAAGGAACTGAGGTCACTGAGAGTCGGTGACATTGATCACCATGTGCTGCCCGGTTAGTGTCACATACGGAGCATAGGGTTTCTTGTTCTTCTCTTCTCAGGTTTATTTATTTGTCATGTTTTTTCTTTTCTTTTCCTTTCTTTGAGATTTATTTCTTCTTATTTTATGTGTATTTGCATGTCTGTATGCTATGTGTGTGCAGTGCACATGGAGACCAGAAGAGGGCGTCATATCCCCTGAAGCTGGGGTAAGAGACGGCTTTGAGCTACTGCATGGGTGCTGGGAACCATTCTGGAGCCCTCTGGAAGGGCAAGGCACTCCTAATGGCTGAGCCATGTCTTATAGCAGCTGGTGGGTAGTTTAAGTTATGTGGAATGCCTACAGACCTGTGGCCCCCTCCTCGTCGATTTAGAGTCTACAGACGTGTTCATCTCCTGAGAATCCCAGAAGCCCACGGTGAATGTCGGATCTTACGTTTATCATCCGTGCATGACAATGAATGCCTCATATTATATTGTGAATATTCAATTATTTGTCAGTATTCAATACTGCACCATAAGTTGTTGCTTTGACTTTAGCAAGAGATAGAAGTCACATCAGGTTGCACAGTCGGGCCTCCTACTCCTGGGCCCCAGCTGTTCCCAGTCCCCACCCTGAAGAGTCGCTGGGACCACAACTGTGGGCCGCCATATTCAGCTCCTTTCCCCTCTCTGCTCCCCTGTAGTTATAGCTCTTACCCTCTGTCCACAGGCGCATCCTAAGTGCGGGAGACCGGGACTGTAAGTGAGGAGACACTGCTGCTACAATGCCCCTGAGCCGTGCTGTGGGGTTTGAGCCATGCATCCAAAGGTACCGTGCAAGGCTCCCTGACGCAGTTTCCTCCTGTAATACAGGAACAAGTTGTGTTTTCTGGGCTTTCTGTGTGAGATTTTACTACTCCGTAAGACTATAACAGGTGTATAAACACATAAGTAAGAAAGTGTAGTGCATAGCAGGGATGGAGAGGTGGCTGGGAGGTTAAGAACATGCACTGTTCTTGGAGAAGACCTGAGTTCTGGTCCCAGCACCCACATAGGACAGCTCCCGACCGCCCGTAACTTCAACTGCAGGAAGCTTGGTGCCCTCTTCTGGCCTCCACTGGCACCACACCCACACAGACAAACTCACACATAGACACACATGCACATACACAACTTACAAAATGAAATAAATGGTTTTAAAATGTTATATTATTAAAAGTGTGGGGTTTTCAGGCCTAAGGAGATGGCTCAGTTGACATATTGTTTGCATTACAAACATGAAGTCCTCACTTTGATTCCCCCAGAACATAAAAAGCCAGGTGTGGTAGCATGGACCTGTAACCCAGCACTGTGGAGATAGACGGAGGCTCCCTGGGGCTCACTAGGCAGCCAGCCTCGCCGAACTGAGGAGGTCTGGATTCAGCACGAAACTGTCTCAAAAAGTACGATGGAGAAGCAGTTGAGGAAAAGACCTTTGCTTCACCTCCTGCTTCTACATGTGCATACATAGCCGAGCACAAGCCCACCCACATGAACATGTATACACACACACACACACACACACACACACATACACATACACACACACACACACACACACACACACACACACACGCAAAATTTCTTTAGATTCTCCACATTCTCTGTCAGAAATCACCACAGAGTCACTTGTCGACAAGAAATAGCTTGCCGATATTCCTTTTCCAGGAAAACACACATGCACAGACACACATTTATACATACAGAGAGACTGCTCCATTTTTATTGTAGTTAGATTTCAGGTTATGAATTTTGTAGCTGGTTTCTCTATTAAAGTTTATGTCTGTATTGAAATATCTCAAATAGTAAACTCATATGGAGAAAAGGTCTGTTTGGCTCACAGTTTAGGGATCTCAGTCCACGATATGTGGCTCTTTTGATGAGGCAGGAGTGTGTGGCCAAGCCAAACTGTTCCCTCCGTCCCCAAGGAGCAAGAGAAAAATGAGAGAGAGCTGAAGTTCTGCAATGCTCATTGGAGCATGAACCATTGACCCAGAGGCCTCCCGAGGGGCTCGGCCCCTCCCAGGCTCCCCTGTGCCCCATAGCAGCAGCCCATGAGCCTTTGCCCCAGGTCAGATATATAAAAGAAGGACATTAAACATTACCTGAGATCCAGATCCTACTTCAGATACAACACAAGTGGCAAAGAGAGCCCTGCCTGTCCATCAAGGGGCCATGACTTCTGTCTCTACTGCATGCCTGTGTGTGTGTGTGTCAGCTCCACCTGCTGACTCAGCACATCTTATGCCAAAACCAAGAGAGAATGTGGTGCAGTGTGTGAGGCGAGGCAAGCCAGTTCCCAAAAGTGGGCGGGTAAACAACAGAGAGACCCATCCTCAAATGAGGTAGAAGGCAAGGAACTGTACCCACGGTGGTCCTCTGACTTCTACACGTGCTCTGTGGCTTGTGCACGTCCATACCCACACGCCAGTGCACACCCATTCTTCACCACACACACACACACACACACACACACACACTCATAAAATAAAAATAATTTTAATTTTTTAAGGAAAACCCTTGTATGAACCCCTAGAGAGCTTTGCCAGAAGCCCATATTTTATAGTAAAATACATAATTTTTTTTATTATTCAGCCAATTTGGTGAATGAAGTTAAGATGTCTTGTCTTTTTAATTTCTAATTCTCTGATTACTTGTGAAGTCACATATATTTCCTGTCCTCTGTGACCTCTGTGTCCAGATGACGACAGCCCCTCTGCTGCCCAGAGCCCTCCTTCCTGGCCCTTGTCACACATACCCATTGTCCATGCAACCGGCACTGATGAGCATGTAGATTGCTTTAAAGCAAGGCTGCTGAGACGGCTGGCGTACAGGGCTCTGCGTGGATTAGTCGTCTGTAGAAGAATGTCTACACCCCATGGAAGATTTGGGTTTTTAAGAAACTACCAAAATAAGTATTTTTCCTAAAGCATATACCATTTTATAACACACACACACACACACACACACACTCACACACGTATGCACACACAATCATATACATACACATACTCATGCACACACTCACACACACACTCACACACACACACATACGCACACACAATCACATACATACACATACTCATGCACACACTCACACACACACTCACATACAGACACACACATTCACACACACACACTTACACACATTCATACACACACAGACACACACATTTACACATGCACACACTCACACACAGAGACACACATTCACACACACACTTACACACATACACACACACTCACACACACAGACACACACATTTACACATGCACACACTCACACACAGACACACATACATATGCACACACTCATACACACACACACACACACACACACACACACACACACACACACACCCTGCATCATCTCTAGGCCCCAGCTGCTCCATCCTCATTATGCCTGGTCTGATGAGGTTTTCTGTGTTAGCCGCTTCAGTGAGTGTGAGGCGGCATCTCATGGGTCAGGTTGTGAGTCTCTGAGGAGTTACTGCTAAACTTCTCTCATTGGCCACTTAGACGTCTTCCTTGGTAAGAGGCTCACTCAAATCCTTCACCCATTTTTTTTAAATGAACTGCAGGGGCTGGAGAGATGCTTCAAAAGTTAAGAGCGCTGGCTGCCCTTGCAGAAGACCTGGGTCCTGGGTTCAGGTCCCAGCGGCCACATGCTTGCTCACAACCACCTGTAACTCTAGCTCCCGGGGATCCAACGCCCTCTTCTGGCCTCTTCAGGCACCATGCGTGACCATGGTACACAGACACACATACAGGCAAAGCACCCACGCACATAAAATAAAAAATAAAAATTGAATTGCTAGTGGGTTTTGAGAGGTCTTTATGATTTTGTTTTGCAGGTGAGGTATGTTTTTGCGCAGGTTTTTATGCGGTGTTGCCTGTCCCTGCATGCTGTCTTCAGAACAGCAGACATGTCCAATTTGGATGACGTCCAGTGTAGATTCCACTTTCTGGGGACCGCACCTTTGTCTCTGACCTGAGGGCAGTGCAGCCTTCATTTCTGTTTTGGGTGATGACACTTTTACTCTTTGCTGGGGCAGTAATGTAGACTGGATTTGTTTCTCCCTCATTTATGGGCTGGAGTTGCTGGTAAAGGCCAGGTGTTTATTTGTGAGGAAAATCTTATATTTCAGTTTTTAAAATATGCTGTTATATTTATTTATTCTATGTGTGTTTCTGCACCAGCATGCCTCAGGGCATGTGTGGGAGGTCAGAGGGCACCAGCATGCCTCAGGGCATGTGTGGGAGGTCAAAGGTCGACTTCATGAGTTGTTTCTCTTCCACCATGTGACTTGGAGGGATTGACCTCACATCTAATGGAAAGCACCCGTGTACACTGAGCCATCGCACCAGCCCAGATTTCAGTTATGTCACTGTCATATTCAGATAATTTCTTTCTTGGCCAAACAGCGATGATCTGTGTCTTCTGAAGTAGTCAACCATTTCTTCCAAGTCCTTTCTTTGTACAACGTTGTTCCTGGCTACCCGGGTGCCAGCAAAGTTGTGCAGGTGTCCTCTCTCTCCTTCCTGATTAGCAGTGTGTTTCTTCTGTCTTTTTTTTTTTTTAATTAACAAATCAGTTGGATGTGAGATTGATAAATTCTGTTCTTTCACTAAAAAACCTTCACTTTCATGGTTATTTTTCATTTTTTCTATCTTTTTTATTTCAGTGATGTTTCTCTGTTTTTATTTTCTTTTTCTAGTGACATAATGTTTTTAATTGCATTTTTAACTTACACTTTAAATGTTATCCCTTTTCCTGGTTATCCCTCCAGAAACCCACTATCCCACCCCCACCCCCCCCACCCCCATCCCGTTTCTATGAGGGTGCTCCCTCACCCACCCACCCACTCCCTCTCGCCTCCCCACCCTGACATCCCCCTACTCTGGGACATGGAGCCTTGACAGGACCAAGGGCCTCTCCTCCCATTGATGCCAGACAAGCCATCCTCTGCTACATATGCAACTGGAGCCATAGGTCCATTCCTGTGTTCTGTTGGGATGGTGGTTTCATCCCTGGGAGCTCTGGGTGGGGAGGGGTGTCTGGTTGATTGATACTGTATTCTTCTTATGGGGTTGCAAACCCCTTCAGCTACTTCAGTCCTTTCTCTAACTCCTCCACTGGGGACCCTGTTCTCAATGCACTGGTTGGCTACAAGCATCCACCTCTGTATTTGTCATGCTCTGGCAGAGCCTCTCAGGAGACAGCTATATGAGGCTCCTGTCAGCAAGCACTTCTTGGCACCCACAATATTATCTGGGTTTGGTGGCTGTGTGTATATGGGATGCATACCCAGTGGGGCAGTCTCTAGATGGTCTTTCAGTCTCTGCTCCACACTTTGTCTCCATATTTCCTCCTGTGAGTATTTTTGTTCCCCCTTCTAAGAAAGAATGAAACATCCACAGTTTGGTCTTCCTTCTTCTTGAGTTTCATGTGATTTGTAAATTGTATCTTGGATATTCCAAGCCTTTGGGCTAACATCCACTTATCAGTGAGTGCATACCATGTGTGTTCTTTTGTGACTGGGTTACCTCACTCAGGATGATATTTTCTAGTTCCATCCATTTGCCTATGAATTTCATGAAGTCATTGTTTTGATAGATGAGTAAGTACTCCATTGTGTAGATGTACCACATTATCTGTATCGATTCCTCTGTTGAAGGGCATCTGGGTTCTTTCCAGCTTCTGGCTATAATAAACAAGGCTGCTCTGAACGTAGTGGAGCACGTTTCTTTGTTATATGTTGAAGCATCTTTTGGGTATATGCCCAGGAGAGGTATATCTGGGTCCTCAGGTAGTGCAATGTCCAAATTTCTGAGGAACCTCCAGACTGATTTCCAGAATGGTTGTACCAGCTTGCAATCTCACCAGCAATGGAGGAGTGTTCCTCTTTCTCCACATCCTTGCCAGCATCTGCTGTCACCTGAGTTTTTGATCTTAGCCATTCTGACTGTCGTGAGGTAGAATCTCAGGGTTGTTTTGATTTCCATTTCCCTGATAACTAAGAAAGGATGTTGAACGTTGCTTTTAGGAGCTTGATGTTTCTCTTTTAATCTTCATTATTTCCTCTGCTCATTTACAAAAAAAAAAAAAGAAAAAGAAAAAAAGAAAAGAAAGTGACTTTAAGGAGAAAAACACATAGTGCAAGCTGAGGTCAGTGACCTAAGCGCTCTCCTTATTATCCCTGCCTTGTATTTCCCTGTAATCCAGGCAGAGTGATGTGGTTTCGATGCATCCTGCCTGCCTTTGCTTTCCCCTTTACATTGATTGCTTTTCTTTTGGGTCAGAATCCTCACTGTAGCCCAGGCTGGTGTCAAACTCACAATGCCCCCCACCCCCACCCTGCGTGTATGCCACCTCCTTTCCGGAGCTTGGCACTCAGGCCACAGGCCACTCCCCCTCCCCCCCGCCCCTCCCCTCCCCTCCCCTCCCCACCCAGCTGCTCGAATTCCCCCCCCCCCCCCCCCCCCCCGGAGCTGGGGACTGAACCCAGGGCCTTGCGCTTCTTAGGTAAGCGCTCTACCACTGAGCTAAA
Organism: Rattus norvegicus; assembly: GCF_021556685.1. Lineage (NCBI taxonomy): Eukaryota > Metazoa > Chordata > Mammalia > Rodentia > Muridae > Rattus > Rattus norvegicus. Next base: position 46,441,067 of record NC_141545.1, on the reverse strand, counting down.
TCCCCAGCCCTAGCTGCTTGCATTTTTAATCCACTCAAAGTGGGTTCTTTTGCCTCTCTTCATTTGCTCTTCAACCCATGGATTATTTTTCCAAGATTTTTTAAAATGTGTTTGGGTGTTTTGCCTGCTTGTGTACCTGGGTACCATGTCTGTGCCTGGTACTTACAGAGGTCAGGGGAGGGCATCAGATCCCCTTGGAACTGGAGTCACGAATGGGTGTAAGTTGTCATGTGGGTTCGGGAAACTGAAAAGAGGTCCTCTGGAAGAGCAGCCAGTGCTTTTAACCACCGAGCCATCTCTCCAGCCCCATAATTGTCTTTTAAAACTTACTTTAATAGAGTATATTTATTCTTTGACAGATTGAAACATATAAACAAGGCATCTTAACCTATGCACCCCCATTAAGTTAGCATTTAATGACATATTATAAGGCCCTGCTCAGAGGAACACAACACTTGGTATCATCATGTTCTCCATTGGATCCATACCATACATTATCAATATCATCAGTGCCCTACCTGTCAGTAGTAACCTGCTTTAAAGTGTGCTCATGGTAATAGTGAGTTCTGTTCACTCTGGAGCAGGCTGATGGCCTTGTGTTCCTTGACTCTCAGCATCTGTCTTCCTGTTTGAAGCACGTAGCACGCAGGTCTGACTTGGCATACCCTCTCAGCCCAGCGTGACATCTTTACAACCATACACACACTCCGGTTTCTCCTCCTCCAACCGTTGAGCTGTCACCTCCCGCTGCCTTGCGAGGTTGGTGTGAATGGTCGACTGTCCACTAAACACATTTACACAGTGGGAACCTCAGGAATCTCACCGCCCAGCTCCCACGTTCGCTCCCTTCGATCCTTTGCACAGGCCTGCACCTCTCTCTCGTGGTTCCCCTGAGGGACGCCGGTCAGCATCCCCTCAGTATGAGCAGTGAGGCCACGAATTCCCTCAGCTTAGAATGCATCTGCCTTCGCTCTTCAAGATATTTTCATTGGCTGTAGAATTTTGAGTTTGGTTTTCTTTCTTTCTTTCTTCCTTTCTTTCTTTCGGCACTTTAAGAAAGGCGTTCTATCGTCTTTGCGATTATAATATTTATGACCAGGAGTCTGCTGAGTCTTCTGTCTCCCTTGTCCTGCTTCCTTTACAAAGAATGTCTCCATTGTCCCTGGACTGTTTGTCTCGCTCCTCTGTTGCTGTGATAAAAAATTCTGACAAAAGGCAACTCCGGTAGACCCAACCCATTCTGGCCACACTGTAGGGGGCAGGAAAGCCAAGAACCAGGGATGAATGAGTGCTCGTGCTTAGCTCACATCCAGCCTAGGGAATGGTTCTGCCCACAGTGGGCAGGTCCTCACGCTTTGATTAATGATAATCCCTACAGGAATGCCTCAGTGCCCCATCTCCCAGGAGATTCTGGAACCTATCACATTGACAGTAGGGATCAGCCATCACTCTACCTTTCTGACTTTATCATAATTTGTTTTTAATATTTATTTCTATATGTATATGTATGGGGGTTGCCTCTCCCTTACATCATCTGTCTTAACATATCCTATCTCTCCTTTACACATGCCTGCTAGTCATATACAGGCTGCTCGAAGGTGTCCCTGACTGAGTGACACTCAGCTGTGTTTGCTTCCTTCCTTCCTTCCTTCCTTCCCTCCATTCATCTTTCTTCTATTTTCTATTTAACTTTCATATATTCATTCAAAAACACTCACTAATATTTTTTCCACATCACATCCCATACAACATGTTTTTACTGTGTTGTTCTTTACCAACGCAGGCTGAGTTTGAGTCTCTTACGGCCTGTCCACCTCCGAGTTCCTTACGTGCTCCTTACTCCCTCAGACTTTAGACACGTGGGCTCCAGTCACGTGTTTACTGTCCTTGCACTGTCTCAAGTTCAAGGCCAGCTTGGGCTAGAGTGAGTCAACTCAGGTGGCCCTGTCCTGGGCTGACATGGCTTCCTCACTGCCAGGACACAGTAGGGACTTGAGGAGAAGCTGCTGTGGATCCCCGAACCCTTTGGACAGCTCCTCTCTGTTCCAGGGTCACCTCAGACTCCCTATCTCAGGGTCCACCCTCCCCCACCTGCACCGCCCTGTGCCCATCCCTGGGCGGACCCCGGGGCCTCTCCTGTGCCCAGGGTCTTCACCTGCCAGCCACCGTCTTCAGTGCCGTCCTACGGGTCTGTCATCTGATGCTTTGATTGTTTCCGATGACAGGAAATAAACAGATCAAGTGCCCGTTTCTCCATCTTGGCTAGAACCAGAAATCTCCTCGTTCTATTTTTGAGCTTATTAATTATGGGTAGTCAAGCTTATTGATTTAGCGCACAGCGTCTGCTCTGCCGTGGTGCTTAGTAATTAAATGTTCACTCGTCGTTTATTTTGGGAGGATTTTTTAGGATCTCTCTCTCTCTCTCTCTCTTTCTCTCTTTCTCTCTCTCTTTCTCTCTGATATTTAAACATCTCTTTCCTTTTTTTTGAACATTTAAACATCTATTTCTTTAAATAATCATTTTGGTCTATGATATGACAGACTAATCTCTGTTTTCTCAAAAAAAATAAAATGATTGTTAGTAAGTTAGCTCACTCCTAACTGAAGCCAAAGTATTCAGAAATTCAAAATGCACTTCAGCAATTGACGTTCAGTCACTAGAGCTTCGTTTTTCCGAGAGGGAGTCTCCTGTCCTCCCCGTCATGCGTGGTCTCCAGAAAGGCCTCCCTGGTTTACTCTAGGACTCCCTCTGTCCTCGGAACAAGTGAGACCCACAGTGGGCCGCCCTCTGTGCCCCCAGCTGCCCCGCTGACCGCTGCCGCCATTTAAGACACTTTCCCGACAGTATTGACTCCGGCCTTTCTACTCTTGTCAGTGTCTGCAGATCAGCAGGTCAGCTGCCCAGCAGGTGCCATGTAGACAGGGCAGACCCCGCCTCCTGTGTAGCACCTTCGATGGCCCCCTGTTCCGCGTGGCAAAAAGGCCAGGCTTCTTAACGTTGTTTCAAGGGCTTTTTGTGGTTTTCCTTGGCTTGAGACCGGCTTCGTTGTTTGTACTCCCCACTCTCCCACACATCCATATTAAATGAACTACATTTATTTTCCCTAAGAAGGCGTGGCTTTTGATTTGTAAGTTTAAAAAAAAAAATAGGCCAGATCAGTCTTCTATACCCTTATGTTGAGAGACATTTCCCTTCCATTTGTAACAACGGTCTGAACTCTTTTCTTTTGGGTGTCCATTGATCCATTTGACAGAAAGTCCTGATAAAGACAGAGGAGCACACGGGTTCTGATCCTAATACAGTGCCGTGGCAATCCTGAGCATGCCCTACACACTTACTAAATGAAGGGATGAGGCTAGCCAGTGGCTGGATGACTAGGTTGGTCACCTACATATGCTAATGACTCAAGGAAATTGGGTGCATGAAGCTACTCGCTCTGTCACCCAAGGCCATCACGTGACAAGAGGAAATACATCTACCAAACCTGTCACTTTTGTTTCTTTAGCTGGTGACCTTTTAACATTCTAGAATATCATATTTTGAAGAAAATTATATTTATTGACTAATTGCTAAATGTGTAACCTGGTTAGCTAGGGAGTCAGGAAGGAAACACAGTCTGTACTATAATTAGCTCAAACACAAGTAAGTGTGTGTGTGTGTATGTGTCTGTCTGTCTGCGCGCGTGCGCACACACAGCAGAGACTATTTAAAACTTTTTAAAAAGAGGAAAAACAACATCCTAATATTTTTCAAAAATTAAGGGAAAGAATAGAATCAACACAGAATGAATTCATGTACCAACTGGTAGGTCAATGCACAAACGAGTCGAAGGGCATCCTGTTAACTCCTGGAAGCTTGGACTATTCAGAGTGGGTATGTGTGGCGTGGTCTCTGGTTAATTGTCGAGTCACGTGAGCTCCTGGTTGCAAGAAAACATCACATGCCAGCCAGCCAGACCCAGAACTTTCTGTCATAAGATCCACTCACTAGAGCACAGACGGTTACAAGATCCACTGGAGTGTAGACCGATACTTTATTCCTTTTTTTTTTTTCTTTTTGAGACAGAGTTTTGTGAAGCTCACACTGCCCTCAACCTCACTATATAACCAAGGGTGACTGAGCTCACAGTTCACCAACTTCCACGAAGCACATGCTGGGACTACGGGCACACACCACCGTACATGCTGGGACTACGGGCACACAGCAGCACGCCCGGCCTTTTATTCCCCTCTATGGCTGTTGTATTCCATTGAAACCACATTTTCTCTACTCACCAGTTACCGGGCAGGGGTTATATCTGCATCCGACAATTAGGGATGATGTCACACAGAAACCTCTGTGCGTTTTACACAGACTCTGTGTGTCTTTCCCTTTCTTCTGGGTATGTACCTGACTGACAGTATTATCTTTTTTTCTTTTAGGTGTGTGTGTATGTGTGTCTGTGTGTGTGTCTGCGTGTGTGCGTGTGTGTGCACGTGCTTAAAAAAGCCAAATATAGGGCTGAAGAGATGGCTCAGCGGTTAGGAGCACCCGACTGCTCTTCCAGAGGTCATGAGTTCAATTCCCAGCAACCACATGGTGGCTCACAACCATCTGTAAAGAGACCCGATGCCCTCTTCTGGTGTATATGAAGACAGCTACAGTGTACTTATATATAATAAATAAATAAATCTTTTTTAAAAAAAGCCAAATATAGAATCCCCTAGAGCTGGAGTGGTTGTGAACCCTGTGACAGGGGTGCTGGGAAGAGAACTCTGGCCCTTTGGAAGAGCAACATGTGTTCTTAACCTCTGAAGCATCCCTCCTGTCCCGTGGTATGAATTCCTGAGACAATGCTAACTTCAGGTTCTGGGTTTTGGTGGATATTTTTTGTTGATGGTGATGACTTTGTTTGTCTGTTTGTCTATCTGTCTGTTAATGAACTCTCGTTCCCTAAGCCATCTGAGCCGTTCCACATTTCTACCCGCAGGCTCAGAGAGCTCTCTCCCTCCTCTCCATCTCCCAGTGTGTGTCTGTCTTCGTAGCTGTCCTAGTGAACATGAAGTGGTTTCGATTTTTGTTTCTGATGATGAAGATGTCAAGCTTCAAAGCATATCTTCATAGTCATTTCTGTGTCTTCGTTTTCATAAAGAAAGATTTATTTAAGTCCTGTGCCAATTTTTAAATTTGGGTTTCTGGTCATTTTACTGTGTTGGGTTGGAAGATATGAATTTTCTTTGTTACATTTTATCTGGTTGGTTCAGGTGGGTTTATGCATGACACAGAGCACACGGGTCAGAGGGCTTGCAGGGGCTGGTTATCTCCTGCCTTTGTGGGTTCTGTTGATGGAAACTCAGGTCATCAGCCTTGGTAGTAAGCCTCTTTTACTGCCAAGCCATCTTGTTAACCTACAGAAATCCTTTTAAATATTGGTTTGTGTTAGTATTATCATCAAAACAATGTGTTGCAAAGAACTGAGTGGCAAATCTCATCTCTCTACAGGGACTGAAGGTCTATAAGAATAAAAATTGTAGTCAATGAGAGAGACAGAGGGACTGGGTCGTCAAACAGCAGCGTGCCTGCTGCCACACTGGCCACCATGCGTAAAGGAGTGCTGAAGGACCCCGAGATTGCCGAGCTGTTCTTCAAGGAGGACCCCGAAGAGCTCTTTATCGACCTGCATGAAATCGGACATGGCAGCTTTGGAGCCGTGTACTTCGTGAGTAGTCAGTCATCCACCTAGAGCAGGTTCAGAAAGTGTGAGCTCTTCAGTCCGCTGTAGAGCACGCTTATATCACGTATGAGACGAAGTCGTTGCGGAAGTCGGTTGCAGAAGGCTAGGCTGTATTCCCGGGTGGTGAGGCAGAGCGGTCAAGTTGAAGTGGAGTCCCGCTGTTTCCTCCTTCAGCCTTGCTGGCCATTCCTCCACACCAAACCTCCAACCCTGTAGCCCTTGCTGACTCTGTGGGCTCAGCCCAAGCGTTACTTCCATAAAACAGCTTTACCATTCGACCCTTTACTTCTTAGCACACTGTGTTTATATGTAGTTACATTCTAGCACAGTGGCAGCGATTTATGTCCCTTCCCCTAAGTACTGTGCACCAGGATAAGCAGGGGTAAGTCCATCTCACCCACTGTGTTCCTAAAACTAATACACTGACGGCCAATGGTGGGAATGGAGTAAGGGTAGGAGAATGGATGGGTGGGTGGGGTGGGTGGGTGGGTGGATGGAAGGATGGGTGGATGGATGAGTGGGTGGGTAGGTGGGTGGATAGATGGATAGATGGATGGATAAATGATGGATGGGTAGATATATGGATAGATGGGTAGATGGGTGGATAAATGGATGGATGTGTGAGGGTAGATGCATAGATGGGAGGATGGGTAGGTGAATGGATGGATTGATGGGTCGGTGTGTAAATAGATGAACACATAAATGACTGTTGAGAGAGTTGTACAAAGACATTTGTCGACAATCACAGGAAATCACTTGTACCATTTCTGATAAATGGCATGAGGCTATTCCTAACTCCAAATCCTCAAAATGGCTTGAGATGGGGCACAGCCCATTCACCCGGAGCTGGTCATGTGAGACATTCTTCCACCTGGAATGGGAGGAGTCTGCGTCGTCAGAGTAACCGTGTGACTTGAAGGGCATTGGTCTGTAAAACAGGTTAGGAGTAAAGTGTGGAGTGCCGGCTCCTCCTTCTGCAGCCCTGTTTGCAGTGACTCTTACATGGCCCTCGGTTCTTCCCCAGTTGCCTTTCCCTGTTGTTGGCCATCCCCGTCCTGGCACCTTGACCCATGCTCCCCCTATTGAAGAAGACTCAGGGTAATGCTAGCATGACACCTTGTGTACAGTAGATACTAAGTATGTCACTTCTTGCTAATACTCAAGCAGAGGCATCATAGCGGGGTCTGGAACACTTTGGTGCTCACAGGTGACCACTAGTCTGCATTGTCTGTCTACAGAAGTGTATTCACTAAAAACAGGAGGAAAGGAAAGGAAGCCAATGCTTTAATATGAAACCTTTGAAAAGTAAAAGAGCCAGGCCTTGTGACGCGTGACTTTAATCCCAGCACTCAGGAGGCAGGCGGTTCTCTGTGAGTTAGAGGCCAGCCTGGTCTACAGAGTGAGATTGAGGACTGCCAGAGCTCCACAGAGAAACCCTGACTCCAAACACACACACACACACACACACACACACGCACGCACACACACACCTTTAGTGTGTGCACGTATACAACCTCTCTTCTGCTCATCATCTAAGCTAGAGTCTTGCTGTAACCTCCAATGAGGGGTATCCAAGCTCCATCCTGTTCTCTCTATCTCTCTGTCACCCGTCACAGGACCGTGTGCGAGCCTTTCTGCTGGAATGCTCGCCACCGCCTTCCTCTGCTGACCCTGTTCATCTTTGGGACTAAGTTTAAACCTCATTCCTTCCAGAAATGCTTCCCCTCCGAAATCATATCCCCTACTATGGTCTTGGTAGAAGGCAGCACCCCAGCCTCTAAGTCATGACCTCCACTGTGGCCTGGTAGAGGGAGGCCCCTGGAACCCTTGCTTTAGAGCACCCGGCACAGCCGCAGTTTCACACCTGTCTGCGTCTCTAGTTTTCTGATTTGGGGTGCATTGGTTGGTTGGTTTTTTGCACTGCTGTGTGCGGAATAGGGTGTGTGCCCTCTAGGCAAATGGCTGGCTACACAGCTATCCCTGCTTTGACCTGTTTGATGAGAGATGTGTACCGGGCATATTTACCCAAAATTCTATGCCTGCCATTTAGCGCGGTAACTAACAAAGTGCGAAGCCTGTGTCCTGGACCTCGTAAGATGGCTCAATGGGCAAAGACGACTGCCACCAAAGCTGACAACCTAAGTTCAGTCCCCAGGCACTCCATTCATGGGCACGAACCTGACAACCTAAGCTCAAACCACCAGAACACACACAGTAGGAGGCTCAAACCAGCTGGGGCAAGCAGTCCTCTGACCGCCACGCTCACACCAAGGCACCAGCACCACATAAATACATAAATAAATATAAAAAATACTGTCTTTACTAATTAGCTAGTTAGAAGGATGGACATATGGTTCTTGGCATGGATGATTAGTATTTTCCACAAATCAGAGTTTTATGATTTATTATTTATTTACAAATTAAAATTCTAGCCAGTCTTAAAGACGAGAGTCCATTCTACAGCCATACCACCCTGAGCAGGCCTCATCTCCTCTGATCTGAGAAGCTAAGCGGAGTCAGACCAGTTCAGTACTTAGATGGGAGACCGCGGTCCTGCAACCAAGGGTTCCACTGTGCTCCTGTGGACCCTGCAGTCTGCGGCTTTACACGGAGAGATGGCAGGAAATGAGTTGAACGTGGCTCATAGGCCCCCATAGCCCTGGGGGAACCAATCAGCTGAGACTGTGGTTCCTGCAGAGCCTAACCAGCAGCCAGAACCACACTCCATGGTTCGCCTTCACCAGCAAACAGGGTCTGGGAAGTTCTTTGTTAAGAGGGAGAAGCAGGTGGGGCCGGTTTGTCTCAGGCCACCGTTAAGTCTGCAGTTTTCCGATGTTCCCTCACAGATCCACGAAGGCCGCCTCAGTCAGCATCTCCCAGAATCGCTTTTGGCTTTCATCAACAAAATAAAAAGCTGTCTTTGGTTTCATACTTTGTGCAGGGGCTGGAGAAGTGGCTCAGGGGTTAAGGGCACTTGCTGCTCTCACAGAGGACCCAGGGTCACTTCCCAGCACCAGCATCAGAGCTCTCAAAACAAGCTGTAACTCCAGCTGCAAGGACCTCTTCTGCCCTGCACAGGCACTGCGTTCATGTGTACAAACTCACACCCAGACACACTCATATTCTTAATCTTTAAAAAAATAAAATAAAATCTTAAAAATAGATTAAAAAGTAAGCAAACAAAAGTATCTTGGTAAGCAAGCAGAAATCTGAAAAAATGGCTAAGATAACAGTAATGGGCAAACGTACGTCTGCTGTCTGTGATCCCGTCCAGAGCTCCCAAGACCATTTATTCTATTGGAAATATAGAGCGTAAGTCAGAATTCCCAGGACAACCAGAATGAGGCAGAACCCAGCGCGGGGCCTTGGAAGAAGAGACGGAGCAGAGTCTCCTGTTCTGTGGCACAGTGCTTACCACTTATTATTATCCTGCTAGAATGGGATGTGTCCGCACACCTCGCACACCTATCAGGCGTAGAGGCAGGAGGATGACAGGCTCACTGGCCACCAGCCTAGCTCCAGGTCTGTGAGTGACCCTGTCTCAAAGGAATAAGGTAGAGATGGAGCAGGAGACTCGGTGTCCTCCTCTGGACTGCACACACGACCACATACACAGTGCACACACCAACACGTGCACAGCACCTGCACGTGCACAGCTATAGGAAAATCAACACGGAGTCGTTTTCAGATTTCCAGTCCCGACGCCAGCACATAGGTCATAAGTACGCAGAGCAAGGTCCCATCGGCGATGGCTCTGTAGACAGAAGGGAGCAACGCCAAACAGCCCAACCATAAATGTCCTTCGTGGGCGGTTACACGTGGTACTGTCTAATTCCATTTGACTCTCTGCTCTCTCCTGCTCCCTGACCTTGGGATAATGGAGCCCAGGCCTCGCACACAAGGCAGGGCAAGGCAAATGCTCTCCCACCAAGCTGGATCTCCAGCCAGCTCTCTTTCTAGAAAGAATTTGACGTCTATGAAGAATTTGATTTCTTTTTTATTTGTTTGTTTTAAGTTAGAATGAGGCTCAGTGACGGAGCATGCACTGTGCGTGATTGGTTTTTTGCTTGAGGTTCTGGACTGGAACCCAGGGCCTCACTCCTGATAATCAAGTTCTCTATCAATGACTAGTTTCCAGACCTAAGTTTTGTTTTTAATGGAAGCATCTTCTAAATCAATCATTACTGTATATATGCCTTTCCGAAGGCCTTCAGAATTGAAAACAGTTAAGCAGTAATTACTTTTTTATATAACAGATCCTGTCACTGTAGTGAGCACAGAAATTATTTTAATGTACATCCATATTCCCTGCAGCTTAGCATCAGGAATCTGGGCTGATCCTACATCTTGGCTACTTAGTGAATGGTACAGGAAAAAACATGGGGGGTGTATTTATCTGTGGATTGCCTGGTTTGGTTTTTTTTTTGTTTTTTTTTTTTTTTTTTTTTTTTTAGATTTGTTGGTTTTGTTGTTGTTGTTTGTCTAGAAGAGTGTCTACAAGTATATTGTCCTGTGTGTGCAATACCCACAGAGGCCAAAAGATGGCACCAGATGCCCTAGAACTGGAGTTATGGCTGCTTAGGAACCTCCATGTGGCTGCTAGGAGCCAACCCCAGGTCTCTGGAAGAGCAGCCAGAACTCGCTCTTAAGCACTGCTCTCTCTCTCCACCTCAGTGTCTGGTTGTTTAATGTCATGGTTGATCTCGTATGCTTACCCGGTTCTCTGTTGTTGGGCATCTAACAAGGTGCAGCTGGACTTTAATAAGTTTGCTTTTCTTTCATTTAACTGTGTGTTTTTCTTGAAGTCTGGCCCCTTTTTGTATCATAACTCTCACCTGTAAAACAGCAAGGAATACAGAAAAGCCACTCCCATGAGGGCAGGGTAGAGTGGCTGTCTAGCCTGCCAGCAGGGGTGTCTTTAAGCTGCAAGGATAAACACCGCAAGGCTCCATTCTAGAGTGTAAGTTAACTGGATATCATAACTTCTTCTTCTTCCTCTCTTTATCACAGGCAACTAATGCGCACACCAACGAGGTGGTTGCTATTAAGAAAATGTCCTACAGTGGGAAGCAGACCCACGAGGTGAGTTAGAGCCAGGCCTAAGCAGAAGTGTCATGTTTGGATGAGGCTAGCCAGTCAGTTAGGATGGGGCTACTCAGTCAGTTAGGATGAGATTAGCAAGTCCTCAATTCTGGGTTCCCATGCAGAGGAGGGCAGCTAGTTCCCAGGGTTGCCGAGTATGTTTCAGAAGTCACTGGAAAAGAAGAGTCCACTGTTCTCACCACAGTGAAGTGGTCAATATCTGAGATAACGAGCTTGCTAGCTACCCTCTTGGTAATTATAATATGAAGACACACCAAACACGCTTTCCAAAACCGTAATCCATAAAGCTTACCTAAGCATTTAGCACAGGTTTTTTTCTTTTAAACTCAAGGACAATTTTATAGTTTAAAAGAAAACCATCCTAGGAGAGGCGAGCTGTGTATCTCAGTGGCTGCCTGGTAAGGAGGTAGATCATGGAGACAAGGGGGGGAAACGTCATTTAAGCTAGTGTGGAGGTCATGCACATGGCAGTCAGAGAGAAAAAGTAAAGAGGCCCAAAAATGTCAAGGAAGGCAAACCTAGAAAAGAAATAGGCCGGGTGGCAACGGTGGTGGAACAGGCTTTTAATCCCAGCACTGGGAGGCAGAGGTAGATGGGTCTCTGAGTTCAAGGCTAGCCTGGTCTACAGGTTAAATTCTAGGACAGCCAGGACTGCACAGGGAAATCCTGTATCCAAAACAGAACAAAACTAGCAACAGCGATGAGAGGAGGAGAGGAACACGGAAAGAAAAAAGAGAAATTATGCTTTTCTGAGTTACTCTGTGAAATGGGCCAGGTTAGGAAGCTGCAGAGCTGGATCACAGGAAACGACTGGACACATTTTGTCACTTGTGGGCCCTCTAGTAAAGCTTTCTGATCCTGCAAACAACTTCGCAGCATAGAACATGGACGGGAGTACTGGTTTTATTTTGATACATTTGATTAGAGATTTGGACTTGAAACTGTAGCACAGGGTAACCTGCTGGCTTGTTTATTAAACATTTACCTTCTGTCCAGCAGACACAGAAAAAGGTATGGATGTGTGCGTGTATGTATGTATGTATGATCTAATCTATGTATCTACATACATATGTACACACAGCTGACAAATATTGTTGTCGATTTGGAAATTAAACGTGTTTCTCTGGTCTCCATAGAAATGGCAAGATATCCTGAAGGAAGTTCGATTCCTCCAGCAGCTGAAGCACCCGAACACCATCGAGTACAAAGGCTGTTATTTAAAGGAGCACACCGCTTGGGTAAGTTGGACCCCAGGCTCCTTTCTCTACTCATGTTTAAAACTATGCCCCCTGGCTCTGTCCCACTTGACCTTTGTCAAGATGACTTAGCAGTTGTCCCTGCTTGCCGTCCGGTGTGTAATATGGTGTGGATTCTGTAGGGTTAGTGCCAGTCTCACCTGTTGGAGGCGCCATTCTGAGAACATCGAGCAAAGGCATGGTACTGAGTCAGTATCGACGTGTAAACCCGACATTTAAGCCCTTAGTCTCCAGAATGTTTAAACACTACCGTTACATTTACTTCGAGGTGTGTGTTTGCCTTGGCACATGCACAGCAGTCAGAGGACCTGTGGAAGTTGTTTCCTTCCTTCCACAAAATGTGTCCCAGGAATTGGGTTCAAGTTACTCACAGCAAAGGCCTTCACCCACCAACCCACCTAGCCGGCCCTCCTCCCAGAATGTTTTTTAAAGACATATTTATTTTTATTTTATATGTATGAATGTTTTGCCTGCATATATACCACATGTGTACAGTGCCCTCAGAGGTCAGAAGAGGGCTTGGGATCCCCTGGAACTGGAATTATACATGGCCTTGAGCTGCCATGTCGGTGCTGGGAGCAGAACCCAGGTCCTCTGCAGGAGCAGGCAGTGCCCTTAACTGCTGAACTGTCTCTCCAGCCCTCACACTAGACCTTTGATCTTTGCTGCTTCTACCCTCCCCCATCCATTTGACTAAAATGCTGGCACGTTCCCTGACGCTGTCACTGTACAACTTTTACAGATGACACCACCACCATGGACCTGGAGTGGGGAGCTCTTCCACACATTTTAGTATTTTTTTTTAGGTGATGCCACTGTTTGACGCTAGCACGTCATACAGCATTTAGGATATGAAGGTGTTAGACTTCATAGTTAATCACATTGGGCATTTTAGCTTAAAGCCCAATATACCTATCTCGATGATCCCTTCACCAACAGGAAATGGACATTCTGTTCCCAAACATTATGTGTAAGCACTTCTGCTCAAGCAGTTCATTTTGGGGTGTGTGTGTGTGTGTGTGCGCGCGCGCGCGCACGTGCGCGCATTTCTCTGTATGAGTATGTGTGCACCTGCATTTTATGTGGTGTGTGTATGTGTGTGTTCATTTCTTTGTGTGTGCACATTTCTCTCTGTGTGTATGTGTGCACATGCATTTCTCAGTGTGTATACATTTCTGTGTGGTGTGTGTATGTGTGTGTTCATTTCCTTGTGTGTGCACATTTCTCTGCATGTGTGCATTTCTCTGTGTGTGTATGGTGCACATACATTTCTAGGTGTGTATATGTATGAATGCCACAAGTTAGAAGTCAGATGTCTTTCCCAGCCACTTTCCACCTGATTTGTTGAGACCATGTCTCTCACTAAACCTGGAACTTGCCGATTTGATTGGACTGTCTAGCCAGTGAGCCCCAAGGAGCTCCCCTTGTGTACGTCCCCTGCACTGTGATTACAGATGCATACCCATGTCCCCCACTTTTACCTAGAGACTGAGCTCCAGTGCTCATGCTTGCAAGGCAAGAGCTTTACCCACTGAACCACCTCTTAGTGTCTACAGCCACTGCTTCTTGTCTGAACAGAGGTCAATCAGACGAACATCTTACCTGGAAATCAGTTTCCCTGGGCCACCTCAGCATCCCTGGAGGAGTCAGGGAAGACCAAGCTTGCACAGGATAAACGCGGCACATTCCAAATAACCAGTCTTGGCAGAGCCTTGGGAGCTCCTCTTTAGGCCTGTTTGCCCTTCAGTTACCTGGAGGTCTAGCCAGCTTGATTACCTGGTTTCCATCCACAACTAGTTTAACTACTAGTTAGAAAGTTCTCCTGTGCACTGAGCTGCAAGAGGCAGGGAGACAAACAGCACCAAGAATGACCTGGCCGAGTAGAAGAAGTAAAGGGAGCTGAGAGCTGCTGGGTCAGTAGCAGGGCTGTCAAGGGCTCTGTGTGGGAGACTAAGGAAAGCACGCTCAGCAGTGCGGAGGGGCTCTAACCCAGGCTTTTGAAGAATAGGAGCACAGCGTAACTCACTTCTGTCTGTTGTTAAAGTTCTGTCAGAACAGGGTACCTCACTACCCAACGCTGACTTCATGGCGGTACACAACCGATACAGAGAGTGGGGAAGCACATTCCGAGTTTGGTCCTTCTCTGGGCTGACATACACACTATAGTCCTCCCCTACACTACAGTAATGCCAGGCTGTGCTTGTTCCAAACTTTGAACAGTGTGGACACAGAGAACTGCTGACTGGGGCTTTCCCTTTCTGGAGGTAGGGAAAGATTTTGAGACAGGGTCTCAGCCCTGGCTGTCCTGGACCTCACTCTATAGACCAGGCTAGCCTCAAACTTACACCTGTCTCTGCCCCCCAGGGGCCAGGATTAAAGGTGTGCACCACCACAGTCTGGTGACTGGGGGTTTCCTGTTTACATTTGGTGCTGAAGATTGAACCCCAAATAAATCAGGTGCCAAGTCTTAAGTTCAACAGTGATCTTTCTGGTTTGTGTATTCCTTGACGTGTTCTAGTTTACACATTTTATCTTATAACAAACAATGAATAATAAAATCTATACACTTAAAACCCATTGTGAAAGAAGGCTGTGTGGGAAGAAGACATCAGATCAGAATGGGCAGTCTCAGCTTGAGCATCTCCAGGGACCATGTCTACATCAACCCTCATGGGCTGAGGCCACATCCAAGGCAAAGGTGGCAAGAACTGAAATGTGGAAGACTGTGAAAATCCATCTGTTATCAGGTGGCCAGACAAGGCAGCTTTAGGGCAGGCTAGACATCTTCCCTGATGTTCTTAGTGCCTCGGTTGGTTGGTCAGTCAATTGGTCGGTTGGGTACTTGGGTAGGTGTATGGTGGCTGGTTGGTTAGCTGGTTGGTTGGTTGGTTGTTGGTTAGTTGTGTTGGTTGGTTGGTTGTGGTTGTTGGTTGGTTGTGTTGGTTGTGGTGGTTGGTTGGTTGTGGTGGTTGTGTTGGTTGGTTGGTGGTTGGTTTTGGTGGTTGGGTGGTTGGTTGGTTGTGGTTGTTGGTTGGTTGGTTGTGGTGGTTGATTGGTTAGTTGGTTGGTTGGTGGTTGTTGTTTGGTTGGTTGGTGGTTGGTGGTTGGTTGGTGGTTGGTTGGTGGTTGGTTGGTTAGTTGGTTGGTTGGTGGTTGTTGTTTGGTTGGTTGGTTGGTTGGTTGGCGGTTGGTGGTTGGTTGGTGGTTGGTTGGTTGTTGGTTGTTGTTTGGTTGGTTGGTTGTTGGTTGTTGGTTGGTTGTTGGTTGGTTGTTGGGTGGCTGTGGTGGTTGGTTGGTTGTTGGTTGGTTGTTGGTTGGTTGTTAGGTGGCTGTGGTGGTTGGTTGGTTGGTGGTTGGTTGTGTTGGTTGTGGTGGTTGTGTTGGTTGGTTGGTGGTTGGTGGTTGGTTTTGGTGGTTGGGTGGTTGGTTGGTGGTTGGTGGTTGGTTGTTAGGTCGTTGTGGTGGTTGGTTGGTTGGTTGGTTGTTAGGTGGTTGTGGTGGTTGGTTGGTTGGTGGTTGGTTGGTGGTTGGTTGTTAGGTGGCTGTGGTGGTTGGTTGGTTGGTGGTTGGTTTGTGGTTGGTGGTTGGTTTGTGGTTGGTTGTTGGTTGGTGGTTGGTTGTTAGGTGGTTGTGGTGGTTGGTTGGTTGGTGGTTGTTGGTTGGTTGGTGGTTGGTTGTTAGGTGGTTGTGGTGGTTGGTTGGTTGGTGGTTGGTGGTTGGTTGGTGGTTGGTTGTTAGGTGGTTGTGGTGGTTGGTTGGTTGGTGGTTGGTGGTTGGTTGGTGGTTGGTTGTTAGGTGGCTGTGGTGGTTGGTTGGTTGGTGGTTGGTTTGTGGTTGGTGGTTGGTTGGTGGTTGGTGGTTGGTTGGTGGTTGGTTGTTAGGTGGTTGTGGTGGTTGGTTGGTTTGTGGTTGGTGGTTGGTTGGTGGTTGGTTGTTAGGTGGTTGTGGTGGTTGGTTGGTTGGTTGTTGGTTGTTGGTTGGTTGTTGGTTGGTTGTTAGGTGGTTGTGGTGGTTGGTTGGTTGGTTGTTGGTTGGTGGTTGGTTGGTGGTTGGTTGTTAGGTGGTTGTGGTGGTTGGTTGGTTGGTTGTGGTTGGTTGGTTGGTTGTGGCGGTTGGTTGTGGTGGTTGGTTGTGGTGGTTGTGGTGGTTGGTTGGTTGGTTGGTTAATTGGTTGACTTTTTGGTTGGTTTTGTAGCTATTTGGTTGGTGGGCAGTTGTGTGGTTAACTTGAGGAACTTCTTACTAACTTTTCTTACTCTGATCTTTCAATCTGTTCCAGTTGGTGATGGAGTACTGCTTAGGTTCAGCCTCTGACTTGTTAGAAGGTAAGCATGACATCACTTCTGTTTTCCCTCCATCATGTTCTCCTTGGGACTGGGGAAACAACTCAGCAGCAAGAACACTCTGCTCTTTCAAGGCCCCGAGTCTGGCTCCTAGGCAGATGCCTATAACTCCAGCTCTGGAGACTAAGCATCCTCTTCTGGCCTCACAGGCACCCACACTCATGCACACACACACACATGCACACACACACACACACACACACACACATGCACACACAGGCACTAAAATAAAAATCTTTAAAAAAAAAAAAAAGAATTATCTATTTCCAGACAAACCAACAAAGTGCCTCTGGTTTGGGCCTCTGGTTGAAAGCCAGTTCAAGGATCACTGGGTACACGGTATAGACATAAACTCCTCAGTATAACTGGCATGGCTGGGTGATTTCAGCAGTGTCCTATTGTTGAGTGCAGGGCAGGGCAGGCATTGCTGAAATGGTGGCTTAATATGGTATGGTAGCCCTAGTCAAAACCCATTAAAGCCGTGTGTAAAGCCTTTCCGGCATCACAGTGGACACGTATGTGAGAGGGGAGGTGCTGTCAACTCATGTTAACATCTACCCATGTGCCAAGTCACAATGGCCACGAGCTCCCTTACCAGTACTGCTGTGTGTGACCAGCAGCAGTGTTTAAAAACTCTATTTAAAGTCTGTCTGAAGCCAGCCATGACCCCTCAATAGTAATTGCTTCATAACCTCTGAGGTCAAAGGTCATTATGGTGACTTTGTGGCTGACAGAAGTGAGCAACGTGGCCTGGAACGCAGTCAGGAGGGACTGACAAACCTGGGCCAGCCAGGTTAGAACGGCCATCGCTTTGACTCGCCGTTGAGCAGTAAATTAGTGCCGAGGGCCACGGCTTTGTTTTGTTGCTCTCTGTGCCCTTGCTTCCCTCATCTCCTGCTACGTTGTGCGTGGCGCAGCTTCCGTGCCCTAGGTGAATGCACTCTCCGGTTGTCCTTTGGTAAAGTGTATGTGACTCTGTGCTGTGGAAGGCCAGTCATCCATCTGACCCTCTCTCCTTCTTCCTCAGTTCATAAGAAACCACTTCAGGAAGTAGAGATTGCTGCTATCACCCATGGTGCCTTGCAGGGGCTGGCCTACCTCCACTTTCACTCCCTGATTCACAGGCAAGTCCAGACCCCAGCTCCCTTTCCCAGCTCCCTAGCCCGGGGACCATAGGAATCAGCATGGGTTCCAGTGTTCAGGGGCCTAAGGGATCACAGGAGGCAAACAGATACCTCCCGGCCTCTCCCATAGGTCTGCAAAGGTCGGGGGGGCTGTTTACTTGTTGTTTATGGGTGGTGGTGGCCATGTTCAGTTTTGATTTTTTCCCCCTTTTGAGACAGGTTCTTACAATATAGCCCAGGCTAGCCCTGAACTCATAATGTAGCCCAGGTGGATCTTGAACTCCATTTGTTCTGCCTCAGCCTTCAAAGGGCTGGCATTCGTGGCATGTACCACCACGCTTTGCTCCATGTGTACGTAGCTGGCCTCGTGACAGGGCAAGGAAATCTGAAGAACAGAAGCCAGTTGACGTCCATGCACGCAATGGCAGTGTGCTGAGCTACTGTCTGTTGTTGTGAGGAACAGGTGCCTCATTCCAGAGGCTTCCCACTCCTGAAGTCTGTGTCAGGCAGTCCCACTTAGAAAGGTTCTGAGTCGTGGGGTCTAACAACTGCCTGTGATTCCAGTTCCAGGAGGTCTGACGCCCTCTTCTGTGGGAAGAGGACTGTATGCACGCAGTGCACATAATCCTCATACACAATTTTTAAAAAAAGGCTAGCCTGGAGTGTATGCAGCTCAGCAGCAGAACGTTTGCATAGCACCCACAGGCTACCACACATCTGCAGTAATAGAAAAAAGATGTTAACGAGACAACAAACCAGTCACAACTAGTAAATACCAGTTAAACCCAGGTACAGTTTTATCAATGGGCTTAGCAAAGTTTTGAGGTGTGTCTCCATGGAACCAAGGTGTCCTGGCTGGATCCTGACTCACTTGGACCTTTGCTGGGTTTCATCCAAAAGTACAGTTTAGATGCATGTGTGTATTTCTTACTTTAACCAGTACTGTGTTGATGAAAGAAATGGAAAAGACAAAAGGGTTTTTTTTTTCTTTTAACATTTCTTAAATTCAAAAATGAAAGCCAGGCGTGGGTAGCTCACACCTTTAATCCCAGCACTCTGGAGACAGAGGCAGGAGAAACTCTGTGCGTTCAAGGCCGGCCTGGTCTACAGAATGCTTTCCAAGACAGCTGGGATATCATAGTGAGAAGCTGTCTCAAAAAAAAAATTCCTTTTTTTAAAAAGAGAATCGTAGCCAGGCACAGCGGCAGGCGTGTGTATGTAATCTCAGCACTGGGGAAGTAAAGGCAGAGGAGTAGAGACTCAAGGCCAACCTGTGCTCCTGAAAGAGTTCAAGACCAGCCTGGACTATATAGGACCGGTCCTCAAACAAAACCCGAATGCTGTTCCTCTCTTCCTCTTACTGCTTCAAGGGACAGCTCATCTCCAAGCCCTTGTGTTGTGAGAGGTTAAACTGTTTGCTTTCCATCCTTCTGCCCAGTGCCATCTCAGGGGAAGGTTGGGAAACAAGCCCTCCATTGCTTTCCCTTCATTTTCTCTTCCCATGGCCCATCGTCAACCTGCAGCTCATAGTTCCTGCTCCTCACTATACTTCATCCCCATCTTACGAAACACAAGGGGGCATCCTCACCATCCTTCATCCTGAGTTTTCAAATGGCTTTTCCCCTAACGCCTCCCTGCATCAAACATCTAACATCTTGAGTAGCAAACCAGCCGCGACCCGCCTAACCAGACCTAGCAGTGCTGACTGTAAACTCCTAACCCTTAACCCTGTCTGTTTTGATCTTTCAGGGTCTTCTCTCCTCTGTAGAGTGTTATTTCTGAAATAACACCTTTTCTGTAACCCGTACCCTCCCATGCCTTAGAGTGGCAGTTACAGTTAAAGGCAGAACGGGGCACGGGCGAGACAGGACAGGTACGTGCCCCGCTGAGGAACCCTGGTCAGGGCGGCAGCGTCAGGCATGTCAGGTTTGGAAGTGGGGAGAAAGGGCAGTTACAAATGGCGCCAGCTCTCCCAGCACGAGGAGTGGTGTTGGCAGCTGGAGAAAGCACTGAAGAACACGCTTTGTAAGGGTTGCGGGCTCCTAGTGCTCCTTGACTGGCATGGCTGCCTCTTTCCCTCCCTCGCTCTAACCCTCCCTCTGAAGACAGCTCCTCCTGGAAGTCCTTCCGGTGACCACCCAGGAATGCGGGCTTCCTTACAACATGCAGTCACCGCTGAGAAAAGTATGCTTGTGTGTTCGGTTTTTGTTTAATAAACCTTTTATCTTGCGAATTGCATGTTCTGGCTTCTTACACCATAAGAATTGAGACGTTAGCTCTCAGATCCTCTTCTCTTTCTCCTGTAGGGACATTAAAGCAGGGAATATCCTCCTCACAGAGCCAGGCCAGGTGAAGCTGGCTGACTTCGGGTCCGCTTCCATGGCTTCTCCTGCCAACTCCTTCGTGGGGACTCCTTACTGGTATGTACTCTTAGAAGACGCAATGTAGGCTTCAAGTACTCAAGGGTGAGCAGGAGGGGGACACTTGCTGTCCCCAGTCTTGTTTCTACAGGGTAGGGATTGAACCCTAGGGCCTAGAGGATGCTGGGGAAGTGTTCACCGCTGAGCTACGTCCCCACTTTCTTCATTTGGAAGCACCGTCTCACTAGTTTATCCAAATTGACCTCAGATGGACTCATTCTCTATCCCAGGCTGACCTTGAATGTGCCATCCTCCTGCCTCAGGCCTGGTTTCATCTCAACAGTGTTATGTCCAGCCAGGCAAAGTGATGCCCCTTAAACCTCAGCAGAGGCAGATGGGTCTCTGTGAGTTTGACACCAGAACAGCCGAGATTGCATAGAGAGACTCTGTTTCAAAGACAACAAAAAAAAAAAAAAAAAACAAAACAAAACTGTTTTCAAAATGTGCGCCCATCAGATTTCATCGGAGAAGGTTAGAAACCTCGCTAGCCAAGAAGAGTGACCTTAAATTGTTTACACGAGGCAGCTGGCTTTGGATATGCTTCGTGCCTTATCAGCTTGCTGGGCTAGCTCCGTCTGAGGTTTCGCTTGAGGTCTCTTTTGAACGGCTCCCTGGAGGCAGCCTGTTCAGGTGAGGACAAGGGATCTTCTTTACCGCTCTCTGGCCGGCCACCGAGACAGAACGGGAGAAATCCAAGCTCCTGCCTCAGCTGAGTTCTCTGATAATTCATCCGCGGTGACGACATTCTGACTTGGAGTTGCCCCCCACCTTTTGTGCCAGCTCCCCTTTCTGAACGTTCACAGATACACCATCATGTTATTGTAGCTTTGGGAAAAAAAAAAACACACACACACACACACACACACACACACACACATTCTAGAAAACCCTACCAAAGACAGCTGCTTTTTTACTTGTCTCCTCATTTTAAGATCCTCTTTACCAAACCACTGGCAACATGCAATAGGCCAGAGCTCTATCTAAGCAAAGAGAAGGCAGAGAGGGCGCCCCCTTCTCAGGGTCAAGTGCTACCCACCTTTACCAGAACCTGATTTGTTCTGTAGTTACAGTGTCTTTGGGACAGCAGATCATGTTCCCTTACACTGTCCCTCCCAGTATTTTTCGCGTCCTTTAGCGTGAGCCATTTGTCTGTGCTTGGGACATACTAACGCTTCCACAAGGCCGTGACGAGTCTCTCTGTTTTTTAGATGAGGAGACACGTAGGGCGTAGTTGAGTAATGCCCCGAGAGCAAGGTGAGAGTGAAGAATGGAGCCAGAGGGCGCTGGAATCAGACTGGGTTCCCCAGAATCACCAAGGACGTGTGTGCGTCCAGCACTGTTCTTCAGAGTAGTTTGTGTGAGGAAATACCTGTCAGGGAAATCGTTTGAACGCTTTAAATTAATCTTTAACTGGTGTACAAAGGAGTAGGCTGTGTCATGATATTTCCTCCCGTCTGTCATGAACGCACTTTGTGCGAATTCATCCCCATGTCCTCCATCCTGCTACCCTCCTGGCTCCCCACCCCCAAATGCTCCCCTTTCTGCTTGCCTTGCTCCCTCCTTCCCTCCCCCTCCGCCCTCCGCCCTCCGCCCTCCCTTCCTCCCGCCTATATTTATCTCAGTCCAGCTTGTTTCA
Organism: Rattus norvegicus; assembly: GCF_021556685.1. Lineage (NCBI taxonomy): Eukaryota > Metazoa > Chordata > Mammalia > Rodentia > Muridae > Rattus > Rattus norvegicus. Next base: position 46,419,471 of record NC_141545.1, on the reverse strand, counting down.
TGTAACATGATGACCTCCGATTCTGTGCTTTCCCCACGCCTCAGTTCCTTTTCGATTGTTGTGATAAAATACCATGACCAAGTCGACTCACCTTCAAAAAGCAGGGCTTGGGGGCTGAGAAGTGTCTCTGTGGTTGAGAGCACCGTCTGCTCTTCCAGAGGACCCAGGTCCAATTCCCAGCACCTACTTGGCAGCTGGTAACCATCTGTCACACCAGCTCCAAGGAATCTGACGCTGTCACGCAGACATACATGCAGGCAACCCATCAGTGCACGTAAGATACAGATGCACTATGTTAAGTGTTTAACTTGGATCTTAAATTCCAGAGGGTTAGTCCGTGACTCTCGTGGCAGGAGGCAGGCAGGTGTGGCCTCAGGAGCAGCTGAGAGCTCCTTGAGGTTTAACCATGTGGCAGAGAGAGAAACACTAGGAATGGCGGGAGTCTTTTGAAACCCCAGTGCACACCCCTAGTGGCCTACCACCTCCAACAAGGCCACACCTTCTAGTCCTTCCCAAACAGTTCCACCAGCGGGGGAGCACTATTCAAATGTGTGCGCCTCCGGGGACCATTCTCATTGAGACCGCCACGTCCCAGGTGCCGCCACTGTGTACAGGAGCTGCATTGGCCTTACCCACATACCTGTCGATTTTCTGGGCTGACTTCGTCATGTGACTTCTATGAACACCATCACAACAGACACCAAATGATTTAAATGGGGGCTGGAGAACTGGCTCAGCAGTTAAAGTTACTTGCTTTTCTTGCAGACTACTGAGGTTTAGTTCCCAGAAAATGAAGGGGGGGGGGACTTTTAAATACCTTTAAAAATACTTTGAAGGGCTGGAGAGATGGCTCAGCCGTTAAAGGCTAGGCTCACAACCAAATATATAAAAATACTTTGAATACCCTTAAATCTATTGTACTGAGTAGTTTCATAAAACGGAATCTTCGTTCATACTGACAACTAGTCTGCACATTGCGTTTGGCAGGATGGCCCCAGAGGTGATCTTAGCCATGGACGAAGGGCAGTACGACGGGAAAGTTGACATCTGGTCACTCGGCATCACCTGCATAGAGCTGGGTGAGTAAGGAGCAGCTTTCACTGGGTCTCTGCAGATTGGTCCCCATTGCGTGCATCAGTTACCTTGGCCCACCCTTCCTCGGTGATTGACAGCTAGCTGTAGGTTGGCCGGGCCATGGAACTCTATTGGAGACACTTTCCACCTCTGGTATGGCTCAGAAGTGTTCCTCCTCTGCTGTCTCCACTCTGTGAACTTAGCTAAGGGAGTTTGAGCAGATGTGCAGTTAGCAAAAACTGAAACACAAGCCAGTTAGTGCTCACACTTGAGAGACGTTCCTGACTCTGAGGCACCACACACCCTGTCTCTACAACAATCCCATTGCTAGGGGAATCTGAGAAGACCTCACAAGTATAACTTTAACGTTTTCTTAACCTAATAGACGAGCCTTGAAGAAAACTCCATAGTGAAAGATACACCAGCCTGATAGTTGTCCCCAGGGACTGGATCAGTGCTCAGGCTTAAGAGTGCTTGCTACCCTCTAGAGGACCATAACTGGTTCCCAGCATCCACATAGGGAAACATGGACACACACACACACACACACACACACACACACACACACACACCAAGCATGGTAGCGTGTACAGGTCCAAGCAGTTGGAAGGCTCACAGGGTCAGAGGTCACCACTCTGTTACCCATTTCAGTACTAAACTTGGCTGTACCTCTGTTTCCTCCCTAGTTTCCAGGCTCTGGTGGCCATGAGCGAAGTCTGGGCCATGCATGAGACAGTGAGTGCCTGACCCAGGATAGGAACTTCGTACCTAGAAGTAGTTAGTGTCACCTGCAGTTAGGGATGTCCACCAGATTTGTTCATGAAAGACGTTTGCCCCTTCAAAGGCAAAAGCATGTATCCCAGAGTGGGGTGTCCTTGGGACATCTCCTTCTCAAGTAGAGTGCAGTCTGCTGGTTCTGATTTAGCACAGCCAGCAGAGCTGTTAGCTGTGACCCACTAGGCTAACCCCCCTAAATCCTGACCTCTGTGGGCTCAAAATGGCGTGTCCACAAAGATGCGATGATTATCTTTCCCCTTAAGCAGGAACTTTTTTATGTCATGTAGCAAGATTGTCTCCCCTATTCTTTAGGTCTTTCATTTAAGAAAACATGGAATCTTGGCTAGGGATACAGTTCCATGGATAGAACCCTTTCTGCCTTGCCTAAAGACCAGGTTCATATCCCTGGCACTGCTGTAAACATGGCTGCCCACTTGTTTTGTTTTGCTTTGCTTTTAATGTCTTTTTTGATTATTTGTCAATTTCACATCATGTACCCTAATCCCATTCCTCTCCCCATCCCTCCATATCTGTCCTCTGCCCTTGCAGCCTCCCCCCTAACTAAAACAACACAAACAAACAAACAAACAAACAAGCAAATCTCACCATGGAAGCTGCAATGTGTCACGGTGTCACACACTACACACACCCTTTTCTCCAAATAGCTTCATCTGCAGATGTTCATTGCAGTGAGTCATCGCTCCAATGCGAGGTCTCTGGGCTCTGGTACACTATCAATACTGAATCCTCACAAGCTCTCCTCTCAGATGTCCTCTTGTTGCCCGTGTCATGGAGAACCTGCATCTTTAGTTCTACAGGACTGGCCCCTTCATACGCTCCAGCAGTTCATAGATGATGTAGATGTTGGATGGGCTAACTCAACGTCCTGGATCGGGGCCTGGGTCGTAGCTGAGTTGCTCAGCCCAACAGCAATCCTGCACCCAGGCCATCACAGCCAGCCCTCCTGCTTTGCTCAGGCAAGGGGCAGGGCCAGCTCTCCAGCACTCTTCCAGTGAGGGGCAGGGCCAGCTCTCCAGCACTCTTCCAGTGAGGGGCAGGGCCAGCTCTCCAGCACTCTTCCAGTGAGGGGCAGGGCCAGCTCTCCAGCACTCTTCCAGTGAGGGGCAGGGCCTGGCTGCCCACTTAGAGTCACAGAGGTCAGGAGGAGGCAGCAGGTGACCTCTGAAGCAAGCTGGATGGCTGGACTAGAATCAGCAAGCTCTAGGTTCAAGTGGGAGACCCCGCGACCCCAGAGAGCGTGTTCAAGGAAGGCACTGACACTATTCTCTGGCCTCCATCCGCATGTACGCCATGTTTATGCAAACACACAGGAAACCACACCTACACACCTGTAAACATAATCACTCAAGAGACCCATACATGAAAAATAAGGACCCCTGGGTCCTTGGTCACAGGTAGCACAAGCCTCTCTCTGCACTGGAAGACTTGTGCCACCTGCTGTGCTCCTCAGATGCAGTGCCGAGCTCCCTAGAAAGGGCCAGACGGTAAATGTCCTAGACCCTCAGGACCTGCTGTGCATGTGTGCACTGCTCGCACCTTCCCCACTGGAACAGAAAGCACCTGGCGGAGAACCTCACTGCGGCGTGGGCTGCTGGCAGACTCCGGCCTTTGCTCTGGTGTTCTGCCTCGGTGACGAGCCGTGCCACTGTGGCTGTGAGGTGGTTTAGCTTGGTCGGCTGGCTGGTTGGTTGGACACAGGGTCTCACTGTGCAGCCCAGGCTGTTCCAGCCCCTGAGATCTTCTTAATTTAGCCTACCCAGTGCTGGGATTACAGGCCTTCAGCACCAGGCTCAGCTGGCTCCAGGGGTGTGCACAGCAAAGGACTCAAACGCAGACCAGTCCTTTCAAATCCAGCATTGGGAAGATGGCTCCAGGCTCTGGCCTTTCCACTGTAGTGGGTTTCCCAGCGTCTGAGGGCAGCCGTCTAGGCTTGTCCTCAGGCACAATGCTGGCTCATCCTGGCCTCCCATGCAGGCTTCAGGCCCAGTGCTGTTGTGTACTGCTGAGTTTCGGGCTTGTTTCTCTCTTATGAGGCAGGGTCTCATGTAGCCCAGGCTGGCCTTGAAATCACTGAGTAACCCAGGCTGACCTTGAACTTCTGATGCTCCCATCTCCACCTCCCAAGTGCTATGGCTACAGACATGCTACACCACACTCAGCGTGTGCAGTGTGGGGATTGAAGCTGAGGCTTCATGCATGGCAGGCAAGCACTCTACCAACAGGGCTACATCCCCAGCGCCGACATCCTCTTTCTAAACTTCTGTTCTCTGTATTTAGTCCCCTTTCAAAGCTGCTCCCTTGCAAGTCAGCGTTCCTCTGAGCAGCTCGGGTTGTCGTGCCTAGGAGTTTCCTTATTGCTCTGATGCTGAGCTCATCACATGGCATCTGACGAAAACCCCAAGACCTCGGTCTCATCTTCATCATCTTTATGCACGTCTGCTGTCAGTCAATCTGTCTCTCATCTGTCTGTCTGTCTGTCTGTCTGTCTAGTCCAGTCTGTCTGTGGGGTTGGTGAAGGTACTTGTGAGTGCTGTGGCACGTAAACGGAGGATAGGAAGCAGCTTCGCCCAAATGATTTCTCTTTTTCCACCATCTGGACTCAGACATCGAACTCAGGGCCTCAGGTTTGGCAGCAGTCACCTAGGACCCTGAGCCACCTCAGCAGCCCACACAAATGCTCTATGCGCTAGGTTTCCCCTCAGTAATTTAGTCAGAAGGTTTTGTGGGGACAACCTCCAAACTTGAGTCCTCCGTGCTGGAAACAAGATGAAGGCTGTCCCTGCCCCTGCACCTTGTGATGACTCACTTCCTCCAGCAAGTGTCTACCTCCAGGAGGTTCCACAGCCTTCTAGAGCAGCACTGCCAGCTGAGGGACCCAGTGTTGAGGTGTGCCGTGGGCCTGCGGGGCGGGCATTTCCTATTCAAGCAGAGACAGGGAAGAGGCCCGGAGTGCTAGAGTGAGCCAGAGCCGAGACGGGGAGACACATGATCTCCGCTGCTCAGGAGACGGCAGGAGACCACAGGAGATGGGCAGGAAGACCACTGAGCCCAAGAGGTTCAGACCAGCCTGGGCAGCACAGCAGGACTTCATCTCCAAACCAGGTTCTTAATGGAAACACTTTTTAAAAGAGTTAAGCTGACAGAGTCAGAGTCTAGACGGAAAGCATCCAGGGAAATGGCCTGTGCTTGCTTGGGATGGCTCAAGAGATGAGAAGGAGCCCCGGTCCTCAGAACAGGGCAGGCTAATGGGGGTCTGGAGGCTCTGCTCAGGGGGTCTGAACTTTCTTAGCGCTAGGAGAAAGGCGAAGCCACTGGTGTCCACAGAAGTTCCTAGTTCTGTGTGCTTTCAAAACCTTGAGGTTGCCAGATCACGTTCTGGAAACGCCTTGACTCCACTTCCTGAAAAGCAGCCCCAAACCGCAACTGTCTCTCCTCTGTGCTTGAAACCTTTGTCCACATGGCTCTCACTAGGAACAGCTCACACACCATCGAGCAGTTTCAACCAGTTCCTACTTGATGTATTTAAATGGCCAATAGCAGCATCGTGATTGATACACAGGTGTGACCCCAGCTCCTGGGGAGGCCAACGAGCTAGGACTGTGTCAGAGACCCTGGAGAGAAGAAGGGGAGAGAAGGGGGGCAGGAGAGGGAGGGAAGAAACCCATGCAGGACCCTAAAGGACCATGCCAGAGGCAGCTACAGACGTGGTTCAGCAAACACTCCCGGAGGACTGGAATCAAAGTGCGTTATGAGACCACAAAGGACCAAATACATTTCAAAAGCCTAAGAAATCACTCCAAGTCATCACTTTCCTTTTTAAAAGTTTTATTTGTCTGTTTATTTTGGAGACAGTGTCTCACCACGTGTCCTTGGCTGTGTTGAAATTCACTCACTATTTAAAATAGATACACCTGCCTCCTAGCTAAGTAAGACCCTGTCTCAAACAAGCAAAGGAAGGAAGGAAGGAAGGAAGGGAGGGAGGGAGGGAGGAAGGGAGGGAGGGAGGGAGGGAGGAAGGGAGGGAGGGAAGGAGGGAAGGAGGGAGGAACAGAACATCTGTTCCACTCTACAATAATATATCTTCCTTCCTTCCTTCCTCCCTCCTTTCTTTCCTTCTTTCTTTCTTTCTTTCTTTCTTTCTTTCTTTCTTTCTTTCTTTATTTCTTTCTCTCTTTCTTTTCTTCATCTTCAGGAAAGGATTTCTCTGTGTAGCTCTGGCTGCTTTGGAACTCACTCCGTAGACCAGGCTGGCCTTGAACTCACAGAGAACCGCCCACCTCTGCCTCCTTGGTGCTGGGATTAACCATGCATCACCACACCCAGCCCTTATTTTCTTTTATTTCTTTCATATGTGTAAGTGGTTTTCCCCGTGTTGTTTTTACTACACCGCCTACATGCCATGCGCAGAAAAGGGCGCCAGATCCCCTGGAGCGGGAGTTAATGGATGGTTGGGAGCCATCATGTAGGGGCTGAAGCTGACCCTGGGTCCTCTGCAAGAGCAGCCAGTGCTCTAACTGCTGAGCTGTCTCTCCAGCCCCTCCATTCCATAAAATATATTTTTGTTCTCTTTCTCTTTGCTTTCTGATTTTATTTAATGAATATGTATTTTTTAATTAAAACACACACACAGATATTCACACCTTGTCACTGGAAATCAGCCCAACACCAATCTTTGCAGCACCTATGAAAAATAAGGACATTTTCTGCCGTTACCTTGAAGTGGGTTCCACTGGGAGCCTTCCGGTGGACAGTGAGTGACCACCAGCCAGCACATGGCGGTTTGAGCTGGCCCTAAGGGTACAGTGAGCAGATGGTGTCTGGTGGTTGGTCCTGATTTCGCTGCCTACCTGGGTTCTCTCAAGGAAGCCTTACCTAGTTTTCCCTCCTCTTCCAGCGGAGCGGAAGCCCCCCCTCTTCAACATGAACGCCATGAGCGCCCTCTACCACATCGCTCAGAATGACTCCCCCACGCTGCAGTCCAGAGAATGGTAAGACGTGGCCAAGAAGCTCACCGTGGGTGTTCCACATGCTCATGCAGCAACATCTTCAAGGTCTGCCCTAGAACGCCGTGGCTTTCTTCCATCTCAACACTACTCCGAATAAATGCCCTACAAACGGTTACCTTTGTGTACACACACGCACATGCGTGCACACACACATACACACTTTAACGAAAGCCTGATTGGGAACATGCCCTGGCCGATGCCACTGTTTGTCTCTGTGTCTTTCAGAACGGACTGGGACAGAACATTATGTATCTATTCAAAAGATGTGTCACCGAAAACCATGGGATGTTTGTAACGGTTTGGGCCATAAGAGTTACAGAGAGGGAGCTGTCTAACGAGAGTGGACAGGAATGAATCTCCCAAGAGAGGAAGTAGTTTTAGTCAGAACGTGGGTGCTTTTATTTCATGCCCTGTTAGAGGCCATGGGTATTGGTGGAGTCAACAAAGTATTAATGAAGACCACAGACTGAGCATTAGGAAGGGTATTATTATCTCAGAGGGAAAAGAAGCCCTGGCTGGGAGCTGGTCCAGTCGGCAGCATGCTTGCCGAGTGTGTACAGGGATGGGAGTTCAGTCCCCAGAACTAACGCAAAAGCCAGGCCCTGTAATTTCAGTGTGGAGGGTGGGAGGTCCTTTTTTTTTTTTTCTGACCCTGCTTCAAAAAATAAGGTTGCCAGGTGTGGTGGCACATGGCTTTAATCCCAGCCCTCATGAGTTCGAGGCCAGCCTGGTCTACAAATCGAGTCCAGAACAGCCAGGGCTGTTATACAGAGAAACCCTGTCTCAAAACAAAACAAAAAAGTCATTGTGAGAGACCCTTGATGTTGACCTCTGGCCTCTACACCACATGCACGCTCATGTATACACACGCACATATGCAGCATGCACACATGCACACACACAGCATGCACACCCATGCACATACTCACAGCATACACATCCACATGCACACACATGCACGCATACACGCATGCACACACATACATAAACATATACTCACACACACGTAAAAACCTCCCAGGTTGCAAAGCCTTCTCTCCCGTGCACCTCGCCTTTGTACCCCGCAGACCCCACAGCCCCTCACTGCTCTCCTTGCTGTGTTTGCTCTCACAGGACAGACTCCTTCAGGAGATTCGTTGATTACTGCTTGCACAAAATACCTCAGGAACGACCAGCCGCGGCGGAACTGTTGCGGGTAAGTTCCGGTTTCCACTGAGGAGGTCAGGCCACAGGGGCAGAGTCAGTTACTGTGGCTGAGCATTGTGACACAGTGGCTCACGCACAGATGGAAATAGGAATACAAACCGGAAGGTTGTCAGGACCCTCGTCTGTCCCCCAACCCCTGTCCCACCAGCGGGTAGGTTTTTCTTCTCCACCCTGCCTTAGAACAGTCAATTTCTCCTCCTTGCTCCGCTTGCCGACCCACAGTTTTTCTGCCTGAACTTGAGTGATCTCCCAGGATGATCGATCGGCCAATGGCACTGATGCCAGCCCTGCAAATCTCAGTTGGGTTGGTGTTAAGTCCAAGCAGAGGAGACATAGGGAAACAATCTAGAAGCAGGCATCGGTCATATGGATGAGCTAACAAAGTGTCACATCCTGTACACAAGGGTATGGTGGCTTGTCTGTGGTCTCACCTTGTGCCCAGGCTGCTCTTAAACGGATGATCCTCCTGCCTCCACTCTCCCAGTGCTGGTGTTATAGGAGGATACCAGCATCACACCTGGCTCTGGAGGTAAGGGCATCAGTGGTTCAAGGCCAGCCTTGGCTACATGAGAACCTATCTCAAACACCAACAGAAGGTTTTGATTCTGTAATTTTTTTCTACTTTGCTTTCTGGCTGTCTTTTAATGAATACACATTGGTCTGACTTGAGCCTGTCTCTCTCCGCTCTCTGCCGTGTGTTGATGTTAGGTGGTGACCCTATGGTGTGTCAGCGTTCTAGTGGTGGATGGGAATCCTCCACGGTGGAGACACTGCCAGCTCTCTGTCCTCTCCTGAATGTTTATTCAGTCCTGGTGTTCTCAGAATGGCTCCTTTTACAAGCAGTTTTGTTTGTTGGTTTGTTTATAAGAAAGACTCAGAAGGACCGTATTCCTCACAGGGGTCAGGGCTAAAAGAATAGCAGCCGTGGGCCTGAGAGACGGCTCAGCAGTTCAGAGCACTGGCTGCTCTTACAGAGGACGTGATTCAGTTCTCAGTGCCCACACGACAGCTCACAGCTGTCTGTAACTCCAGTCCCAGGGAATCTGGTGCCCTCTTCTGGCCTCTGCAGGAATTGCACACACATGTGGTACACAGACATACATACATGCAAGCAAAACACCCGCACACACAAAGCAAGTTGTAACTGCTCGTACACATGAAATAAAGACACAGTTTACATTTGGCTGTGCGATGGCTCAGTAGTCAGAGCACTCATGCCCAAGCATGAGGACCTGAGTTTGGATCCAGCACTTGTATGGAAAAGCAGCAGGGCTACGTGAACCTGTAACCTCAGAGACAGGAAGGGCATGGAGGCTTGCTGGCCACAAGCCTTATCTCCATGTTCAGTGAGAGACCCCATCTCAAAGGGATCAGACAGGAAGTGATGGAGCAAGTTAGCCAACATCCTCCCCAACCTCCACACCTGTGCTCACAGGCATGCACACTTAAACACATGTGCATATACGTAACACACACGTGTTGACACATAAAATAATGTTTCTCCAGTAATGAGGATTTTTGTGTGACACTACTTCTGTGAACATACAAGCAGCTGGCTACTCCCTGCAGATAGGATCTGAGGACAGTCCCACGTCTGTCTTGGTGAACCACAAGTCTTTCTTGGGGATGCTTACAGGAATATGGGTGAGGAGTTACTTACAGGAGTAGAAATGACTCAGACAGCTACAGCACCGAAGCCCGCCCCAGGACAGGTGACAGGCACAGAGCTGGACACCTGGAGCTCACTGCACAGCTGCAGGCAGCGCAGCTGCTTGGACAGTGACCCTCAGCTGCCTCCCTGTATGCTCGCTTGGGAGGGAGATCTAGTGAATCTGGTGTTTTGGGATCCCCTGAAACCTTTGAGCTGTTCCCTCCTTGCAGGGTTGAGTGCTTAGGACATTCTACCCTTCCACACACACCCCACATCCTAACAAGCTTGAAAGGCCTTAATCTAGGAGGAAACAGCTACACAATGAGGATTGAACCCAGGAACGGGTGCATGCTGGGAAAGTGGCCAGCCACACACCTACTCCCAGCCCCTACCTCCTTACAGCCTGCCCTGCAGTGAATGTCAGGGTCCTAAGAGACGGAACTCATGAAAGGGAAGGTGGTCTGAGGGTAGAATGCATACTGCCAGGTTCCCCTCAGTTTACAGCCCCACTGGCCAAGTGCGAGCAGTCGGGATTACACTGCTTCAGTGAAATATGTTTCTGGTTGTGTTTGGTGGGTTTTGTGTTTCTGTTCTGGAGATGTGTGTGTGTGTATGTGTGTGCATATATATAAATATAAGTATATATACATATATATGTATATATATAAATATAAATTTTTTTTCAGTTTTTGTTGTCTTCATTTAGTTTGGAGACCTTGGGTAGTCCTAGAGGTCAAAGCTAGGGCCTCATCCCTGTAAAGCCAGCACTGTATCAATGGATCTGTACACACACACACACACACACACACACATACACACACACATACATGCACACACACACACAGATACACACACACACATACATGCACACACACAGATACACACACATACATGTACACACACATACACACAGATATACACACACTGGTGTGCACACACATGCACACTCATGCACACACACATAGTAGTTTGAGTGTCATCTCTCATCCTTAGATGAATCTCTTCCCTAAGCTGCCAGCCCTTTCTGTTTCCCAGCCTCTCTGTGGTCTTTGCCATTTGGCTGCTACCTGTTGCCTTTTCCTCACTAATCCATAATGAATCCTGCAAACATCTTCCTTACCTCTACTTTAGCATTCTTTTTCAAACTAAAAAGGTATTAATTGAAATAAAAACAATTACATCTCTTTCACCAGTCCCTTTCTTCCCACAAGCATCTCCCAGTTTCCTTCCCTCAAACCCCTTTCATGTCCCCCAACCGCAAGTTCATAGCCTCTTTTTTATTAATATCACCTATATGTTAGCTGGCCTTTGCTACTTTGTGGGTTCTTCTTTTCCCCATTGTTTATGTTGCTCCCGTTTCACACTCTATCCGTAGATGGGAGAGATCCCTGGGTCTGATTTCTTTCTTTTGTTTCTTCTTTGAGCACAGCTATTGATAAACCACAAACAACCCCCTGAACGACCAACCTCTCAGGGACCTAGCATTTATGCGCCCTCTGAGAAGTCCCCGGAATTCTAAACTTCACACAAATCACACCTGTGCTAGAGCACAAGGCAAATCATGGTCAGCTCCTTCGAAGCAGCCCCATCTCCCCACACCTGGGATTAAACAGAAACACACTCATAGTACTTCTGTCTTTTTAAAGAATCCAGAATTCTCACTACGTACATGTGTGTATTTCTCTCTTTCTCTCTCTCTCTCTCTCTCTCTCTCTCTCTCTCTCTCTCTCTCTCTGTGTGTGTGTGTGTGTGTGTGTGTGTGTGTGTATGCACAAATATATAAAACTACAATCTGCTGAGCCATTTTTATTGGTAGTGTATGGTTTCAAGGCTGATCATTCTGCATTGGACAACTGCTACTGGCCTCATTCCTATTCCTGGGAGAGGCTGACTCTCTGTCTCCCAGCAGTCATCTGTTGCCTGTAATCCTTGGTCCAGGGGTGGGACCCTCACAAAAATTTTCCGTCTTCCACGTTAGCGTGTCCATTGGCAGTGCCGTTGTCCTCATCTTGTTCATGCAGCCTTTCCCAGGAGAGAGTGGTGCACAGCAAACGTCCTGGGACCCTGGCTCTTACGGTCTTTCCACCCCATCTTCCACGGCGTCCCCTGAGCAGCAGATGCAGGGACAGTGATGGAGATGTGGGCTTTGGGCCTTGGCTGCCCCTGTCTATTGATCCGTGCATTCTGTCCAGTTGTGGTTTTCTGTGATGATCTCACTTACTGTGAAAAGAAGCTCCTTTGATGGGTGGTGTTAGCTACACTTACCCGTGCTGCTGAGGATAAGATCAGAATGGCATAAGGAATACTGCTGGTCTAGCACGGTGTCGGAAGTGATCGTTCTCTAGGACCCAAGACATCATTAGCCCAGGAACATGGCTGGGTGTCCGGTACCAGGCATGATCTCCCTCCTGCTGACTGGGCCTTACATCCAATTAGACAGCTCTTGGTTGCTACCATGTGAGTGCCGCTTACCCCACCGTAAAGGTGTGATATCTGGCCAAGCTGGTAACTGTCACGATTCACAGGTGGTGTAGCTGGGTAGGACCGTTTGATTTCTTCCCCCCCTTGGCAGCTCACATAGTAATTCTGGAACTGGATGCTAGGCCACAGGAAGGATGCTTTCAGATCAGATCCAGCTTAAATCATGTGATTCCTGTGTCCTAAGTATGAAGTTATTCAGCGATTGGCATCCACCCTTAACCCTTGGGAATCTACCCATGGCTACATATATAATCTGCATTGTTTTGGTCATCACTTAGACTACCTGGCCAACCATTTCAAAAAGAGGTGTCCCGTGCCTGGTACTGGCACTTTTGTTAGTCCCTGAATTAACTTTAGAAATCACTAGGCCATTGTATCTCCCGACCACAAGCAGAGAGATCGATGGGCACACTTCCATCCCATAACATCACAGATATGTTTGTATAAAGCTAACCAAGGTTGTGACAGGCTTCTATAGTGAGAACTTCAGATCAGTTTAGACTACTGGCTGCTCTTCCACAGGACCCAGGGGTTTGATCCCCAGCACCCACAACTGTCTATGGCTCATTCTCATGCACATAAAATAAAGAAAAAAGGAAAGAAAACTTCAAGTCTCTGAAGAAAGAGTAAGAAAGACACTGGAGAATGAGGAGATATACCACGTTCATGGATTGGTAGAATTGCCACTGTGAAAACGACCATCCTACCAAAACAATGAAATCCCCATCAAAGCACATAAACGTTGTCCTTAGAGACAGAGAAAATGTCTCCTAAAGTTCAGGTGGAACCAGAAAACACTGCTAGAGTCCGGCAGCATTCTCTGTGCCGAAGAGAATCTTGCATGAAGTTTGAAAAGGCATGAGATAGGATTCCTCCTTCTCCAGTTGTCTATCTACTTATTCCTGGATATTTTTCAGTAACCCTTCTTTTCCTCATATTTTCTTCCTGAAATTAAAATGTCACTTTTACATTGAATAATTTAAGTACAGAACTAAAGTAAAAGTTACTGAATGTTTTAAAAACCACAACGTGGTATCATAAACATCAGCAAAACAAAAAGAACGAGGGAAACTGGGAAACTGGGGCCGGGAGATCAATTATCATCCTGTTTTTTTGTTTTTGTCTTTTTTTTTTTCAGATAAAAATACAGTTTTCTGGGCTGGAGGGATGGCTCAGTGGTTAAGAGCACTGACTGCTCTTCCAGAGGTCCTGAGTTCAATTCCCAACAACCACATGGTGGCTCACAACCATCTGTAATGGGATCCGATGCCCTCTTCTGGTGTACTCATATATAATAAATAAATACATCTTTAAAAAAATACAGTTTTCTGATAAAGATATCTGTGATCTCTTAAGGCTTTTATAATATTTTTGTTGTATTTTCTCTTATTTTTGAAATATTTCTTTTCTTCTTAAAAATATACTTATTATATATAAGTACACCATAGCTGTCTTCAGACACACCAGAAGAGGGCATCGGATCCCATCACAGATGGTTGTGAGCCACCATGTGGTTGCTGGGAATTGAACTCGGGACCTCTGGAAGAGCAGCCAGTGCTCTCAACCTCTGAGCATCTCTCCAGCCCTACCTATTTCTTTTGAGAGAGTGCTCATGCATGTATATGTGCACATAAGTGTGCACACATGATTCCCCAGCTGTCAGTTCTCTTTCTACCATGTGAGTCCTAGGGTCAGACTCAGGTCATCATCAGTCTCCATGGCAACCCCTTTAACCACTGAGCTATCTTGCCAGCCCTCTCTTTAATTCAGCTTATTTATTTATTTACTACATCACATTTGTATGCAGGCTATTTGTATTTTTTAACTTTTGAAATTAAGATATAATTAGATCATTTCCCCCTTCCTTGCCCTTCTTCCAACCTTCTCATGCATCCAGCCCCACCCCCACCCTAACCCCATGTGCAGACTCTAGAGCAGGAGATCTCAACCCGTAGGTCGTGTCCCCTCTGGGGTCACTCATCAGCTACCCTGCATATCAGACATTGGGTTCATAAAAGTAACAACATTACAGTACTGAAGTGGCATCAAAGGTAATGTTACAAGTGGGGATCTCCGCAGCCGGGGAACTGTATGAAAGGGTGGCGGCGTCAGGTTGGTTGAGAACCACTGCTCTGGAGTCTCCAGAGGAACAGAAGGTAGAAGCACCATTATCTCTTTGTAAGTGGGGGCAGCAAGGGACAGCAGCCTCAGGACACTTACTTCTAAGGCCCCTGAACCTGCTCGCACTTCCCTACCTGCTTGCATGTACACATCGCACCTAAAGATAGCGCTGCTCACCGTCCGTTCCCCCCACCCCTGTTGTTCAGCACGACTTCATTCGGAGGGAGCGGCCGCCGAGGGTCCTCATTGACCTCATACAGAGGACGAAAGATGCTGTCCGAGAGCTGGACAACCTGCAGTACAGGAAAATGAAGAAGATCCTCTTCCAGGAGACTCGGAACGGACCCCTGAACGAGTCACAAGAAGAGGAAGAAGTAAGTCCCCCTGGTCTCAGTTTCTGTGTGAGAAGTTTCCAGACTTGGCATGGGGAAACCTTTTGGAGGATGAGAACGTGGTTGGCGCTTTCTCCCCTAAGCGATTCTCCAGATAGCGGACAGACACGCTGCAGCAACTCTTACCTCACTCACCAGGGCTGTGGCGGGGGTGGACACTTAGGAATGGCAGAGCACAAGTTTTACTATATGTTGTCAGTCTGAGGGTTCACTATGCTCACAACGCCTTTCAGTCACGTTTAGACCCTTCTCCATCCCCAGGTCCTCCACAACCACCCCACCACCCACCCCTAGCCTCCCAACTTTTTTTTTTTAAGATTTATTTATTTTTATGTATATGAATACACTGTAGCTGTCCTCAGACACACTAGAAGAGGGCATCGGATCCCATTACAGATGGTTGTGAGCCACCATGTGGTTGCTGGGATTTGAACTCAGGACCTGTGGAAGAGCAGTCAGTGCTCTTAACCACTGAGCCATCTCTCCAGCCCCCAACTTCTTTTTAATCCACTGAGTCCAGTTACTGCTGCCCATGTATGTGTAAGCATGAGACCAGCTACTGATGCTTGTCAGCCCACCAGGGACCACACCATAAAGAAAGCCCAGCTCCTCCCCCAGCAGCTCTCACTGTCCACAGCTCTCAGCCAGGCCTGAGGCTGCATCCCTCCCCCACCAGGGCTTGGTGGGTTTTAGACTCACCAAATGCCCTGCTTCAGGAGGCTGTTCCTGGCAGCAAAGTGTGGGAAACATCCCAGGAGCCAGACCCTTGAGTGGTAAAGGGCAGCCCCTGGGAATGGGGGTGGTGCTTGCTAGCATGTGGGTGGCTCATGCTGAAAGAGAACAGACCCAGAGGTCAAGGGGACTAAACAGCTGAGCCAGGTGGCCTGGCAGTGTTGGCCTGAGCATTGTAAGGCTCGTGAACTTGGAGCCAGCTTGGGCCCCAAAGTGAGGCCCTGTCTCAAACAAGCACAGAAGCAGGGAGAAAGAGTAAGGGTGGGTCTGCGGCTGCTCTGGCATGGGGCCTGTGGAATCAAAGTCCCAGCATCCACTTCTGTCAGCACAGGGCACACGGGACAGTTTTCAAAGGAATGGTGACTTCTTGGTCCCTCACTCAACTAAGGAACTGGGAGGGTGGCCAGACAGCTCAGCCATTGAAGGTAGCCTGAGCTAGACCCCAGGGCCACAGGGTAGGGGGAGAGAAGCAACTCCTGCAAGCTGTCCTCTGACCCCCACAAGCCCACCAGGGCACATGAACTGTGGCATGCACACATCCACAGGCACACACACACACACACACACACACACACACACACACATATGCGCGCGCGTACATACGTACATACATACGTACATACATCCACACACATACACACACATACACACACATACACATATCCACGTACACACACATAGACACACATGCATTCACACATCCACATATGCACAAAAACACACACACAAGATAAATCTTAGAAAAAATAGTGAGGAATAGAGGATATGTTATTTTTCAACTTTAATAATACAAAAATACAATAATACAATAAATAAATAAAGTATTTTATCAATATTAAAATTTAAAATAGGAATTAGACTAATAAAAACATCTCTTGATTGGTATAGACGGTTGATTTCCCTTTAATTGAGAAAATGGATGCATTGAAATAGATTATGTTGATAGTGAGTGTGGAAGAACGCGTCTTTAACCCTAGAACTCGGGAGCAGGATGATCTCTGTGTATTCAGGGTCAGCCTGGTCTACAGAGTGAGTTCTAGGACAGCCCTGACTACACACTGAGACCCCATCTTAAAAAAATAAGAAAGAAAGAAAAAGTGTATTTACCACCTCGTGTTACTGAACACTTGTGTGTAGCCCTACTTACTGAGTTCATGTGTGTATAGTAGGGCTTGAAAACGGGATTTGTGTGTAACTAGGCTGACTCAGTGGCATTATTTAATCTGGGGGAGATACTCTGGGCTGGGTAGCTGATGTATTCAAAGCTTCACCCCAGCCCACTCTTGGTCTTTGGGCCACAGTAACGCACGCCAGAATTACCTAACAGATTTCTTAATGAGATCAATCGCAGATGTAAGCGTGACAGAACTGCTTAAGGGAGGCCGGATTTACTTACTTACCTCGGACGGTGGAATCCCTATCCCTGGCTCATCTGAAGGGCCTCACTGATGACCTGCAGGAGAGTGTCCCTTCTAAAGTCCCACCCCACTCCAGTGTGAGGTGACAGCATCAGGTGCTGTTGAGACCACGAGTCTGGTGGACAGCAGTGTCTCTCTGGAGGACCCTGCTATTCCTAATGAGCCCTCCCAAGCTTTGACTCATGACACTTACTGGGAACAGCCCCATAGCATCATCATGGTTGTATGTGACTGGGAAGCCTGGGGGTGCTAGCATATCCACAGTGGCCCTGGGGGCAGAATGGAAGTGAGTGAGATTCCTGAGGGAGATAGTGTACCCCAGAGATCCTCCCTCCATGAGAGAGACCCGTGAGGAGCTACTAAGCCCCATGTTGTGCAAGCACAAGGTCCTAGGTTCCATCCCCAGAGCCCATTAAAGAACCGTCTCAAAACTCAGGGTGACTGGCTCTTTAGGAACAACATGCAGGGTTAACCTATGTTTACTATGCCTGTACACACACACACACACACACACACACACACACACACTTGATCTTTGCCCACCTACAGAAAAGCTATCTGTCGCTGAAGAATTGAGTCCTCAGTGGCCCTGTCAGTGGTCAGCATTTGATCTCGGGTAGTTCGTTTGTAACCCCAGTACCTGTGTTTTACAGGACAGTGAGCAAGGAAGCAACCTGAACCGAGAGGTGGACAGTCTGGGGAGCATCCACTCCATCCCCAGCGTGTCAGTGAGCACGGGCAGCCGGAGCAGCAGCGTGAACAGCATGCAGGAGGTCATGGACGAGGGCAGCCCTGAGCTCGTCATGATGCAGGAGGATGAAGGCACAGTCAACTCCAGCTCCTCTATGGTACACAAGAAGGTAAGCATGGCAGGTCCCTCACAAGCTAGGCTTGGGCGCTCAAGGCAAAGCCAGCCTGGGACACCTGCTTTCAGAAGGCTGGGCTTCTGACAAAAAGAGCATCAGGGCACTTCCTGTAATGAGTCGGCACAAGACCATGCTGGTCACACCTGCTGCAGATGCTCTACCCTCTCAAGTGTCTCTGGGGGCTGGCACCATCAAGCAGAGTGGCCAAGGGATCACACGGGGGCCTGGTAGCACAGTGTCTAGAATCCCAGTCACTGGAAGGCTGAGGTAGGAGACGGCCATAAGTTCAAGGCTGCCTTCTGTTACTTCAGGAGCAGTAGGCCGGCTTGGGCTACAGAGTAAAATCCTGTCCTAAAAAGGAAACAAAGCAAAAAACAAGACAAACAAAAAGAAGCTGGAGAGGTGGCTCAGAGGTCAAAAGCAGTTGTTGTTCTTGACCAGGTTCAATTCCCAGCACCCTCGTGGTGGCTCACAACCATCTATAACAGTCTAGTGGCTCTGACACCTTCTTCTGGCCTCCTCAGACACCAGGGGCACAATGCACAGACATAAATGCAGGCAAAACACATAAATTAATAAATAAAATTTTGAAAAAAAAGGGAAGAAAGTCAGATGGTAGTGCCTCACTCATTTAGCCCCAGCCCTCGGGAGGCAGGAGGATCTCTGAGTTCAAGGCCAGCCTGGTCCATAGAGTGAGTTCCAGGACAGCCAGTGCTGCACAGAGAAACCCTGTCTTGAAAAATAGAAAACAAAAAAAGGAAGTAAAAGAAAAGAAAAAAAAACATCAACAACAACAAAAGGAAAAGAAAGAGGAAGAGAAAAGAAGAGAAATGAAGCAATCCCTAAGTCACAGAAGGACTCTGTTCAGGCTCTGTAAGCAGCAGCTGGCACACCTCAGGCAGGCAGAGCTTCCCAGGTGTGACCAGTCAGAAGCCTACTTAGAGCCAGGCCTGGCAGTTCTCAAGAGGCTGAGGCAGGAGGATGGCTTGCCAGGGAAGGAAGTTCAAGATGAGCAGTTTACCAAGATCCTGTCAGAAAATAAAAAGCCAAAAGCAACAGTGAGGACAGACGAGGACTGAGGTGGGGCTCATTGGTAGCGTCCATGCCTGCCGTGGGCAGGTCCCGGCCTGATTCAACCCACAGTCCTGGGGGCGGATGCTACAGTCCCAAGTGCTGTCTGTTTTACAGGCGGTTTCCATTCCCTGCGGTTTCTAGAATTTATTGTTTAAATTCCTCTAAAGCTAGCTCTCTGCCAGCTGACTACACTTGCAAGTCTGTCCGTCTGTCTGTCCATCTGTCTGTCTGTTGGGGAGGGTTCACATGCGTGTGACACGGCACACATGCAGAGGTCAGAGGAAAACATGCAGAGTCGATTCTGTCCTTCACCGCATGGGTTCCAGGAATGCACCGAAGTCATCAGACTCAGGGGCAAGCGAGCTTCCTTACCCGCTAAGCCAGCCATTAACGACTTCGGCTTCTGAATGACTGGTGCTGATCAAGGGTGCTTATCTGGTTTGCTCTCTGTCGCTGTGATAGAAAGACTGTGACCAACAGCAACGTGGGGAGGAAAGGGTTCGTTTCTTCTTCCAGCTCTCTACAGCTCAGGAAGCCAAGGAAGGAACCTGCAGGCAGGAGCTGATGCAGGGACCATGGAGAGACACGGCTCATTGGTTTTCTCCTCCTGACTGTCCCAGCCTGCCTTCTTATAGCACCCAGGACCACCTGCCCTGGGATGGCCCCGCCCACAGTGGGCGGGGCCCTAACACAAACGCCCACAGACCAGTCCAATGGAGGCAGTTTGTGGATTGAACTTTCCTTTTCCCAGATAACCCTAGCTTGTGTCAGGGTAACACAAACCTAGCCAGCAGAATGCTCATAATATACAAGCCTTTATATCGTAAATTAAAACTCTCTATGAAAAAAGTTAATGCTTCCTTCAAAGCCATTGCTTTGGCTTGGGGGGAAACAGTATAAAATTATAAAGACTCCTGTCATTTATTTTAAAATTATATTTATTTCATGTGTTTGCATATTATCTATGTGTACTGTATGGGCGCAATGCCCATGGAAGCCAGAAGATGGCGTCTGATCCTCATTGAAATGGAATTGCGGGCGATTGTGGGCGCTGGGAACTAAACCAGGGTCCTCTGCAAAGCAGCAAGCGCTCCTTACCTCAGAGCCATCTCTGCCGTGCCTTGCCCCACCCCTTGGCATTCTTACTTCTTTCAAGTATCTGAGCAGTTTGGGTGCAGGGAACAATGGAAGGTTTGCTCAAGGTGACATTTCAGATGCAGCTTTACAGATAAACGGAAGCCCGACAGCTTCAGGTGAGAGGTGGGAGTGAACTCAAGGGCAACAAGTGCAAAGGCCCTGAGGCAGGAAGAACATCGCACAGCAAGGAAGAGGGCATAGGTCAAAGAGGTTGGAGCCTGAACATGGATACACATCAGACTCCAAGGCCATCAGGATCTGGGGGTCAGGAAGTCTAAGAAAATCGATGACACAAAGCAGATACAAAAAGCCACTCGGTTCAGTGCCGGGGGCCTCTTTGGATTACAGGCAATGGCCACATATTTAAATATAGAGATGTAAGCTTGGAGCCAGGGAGATGGTTCAGTGGGTAAAGGTCTTTGTCCCCAAACCTGTGGACCTGAGTTCAGTCCCCAGGATACGAGAGACCCAAGTCTCCCATGTTGTCTTCCAGCCCTATGCACTGTGGCACAAGTGCACTCGTGGGGGAGGGGAGGCAAAAAATAAAACAAAAGACTTTGTATTCCTGGGTGCTGACAGGTTTGACTGTTTCCTTCCTGTCACCTGTGGGGGTCCCATGACTATGGAGAACAAGGGAAAGCATTAGGAAAGACTGAGTCTTTTGGGTTGCTGGAGAGACAGCTCAGGATTTTCATTGTGTGTATGCGTATTTATTATTATTTATGTGTGTGAGAGAGAGACAGCATCAGATCTTGGAGTTACAGACAGTTGTGAGCTGGAATTTGAACCCGAGTCCTCTGGAAGAACAGTCAGTGCCCTTAACCGTTGAGCCATCTCTCCAGCCCACCTTAAGTGCTTTTAACTACTCTCCAGCACGTGGGTTTTTGGTTCTTCTGTTTGATGTTCCCCTGAGACGATGGCCTACGAGATGGAGAAGGACAGGTAGCTTCGAAGAAGTTGACCTGAGCCACAGGCCCCTCTCGACACCACAGCCAACCCCACAGGTGGCTCTGTCTCCTCAGAGTTGTTCAAGCTGGGCAGAAACAGCTACATCTAGAGGCTTCTTCTTGCCCGAGTCATTGAATACAGCACCGGCTCACAGTGGACTCAGCTCCCACGTGAGACCACAAAGACAAGAAGTGGAGGGCGTGGCTCTGCGTGACAGCCTCAGAAAGCCACTAGACAACTTTCCTTTGATCTTTATCTCGTTATCCTAATGGTTTCCCTTTTAGTGTCTGTCACTATATACAATTATATCGTGACCAGGTTTGGCAGCAGAAGCTTAGCATACCTCTGCCAACCCAGCATCCCAGGGTCACAGGATCAAGTCCTGCCTGACTGCACAGGGAGACCCACGCCTCAAAGAGTAGAAAGGGCCCTGAGAGTGTCCAGTGGCTAGGAGCACTGTCTGCGCTTGCAGAGGACTGGGTTTAGCTCCCAGCCACCCTGCCCCAACCCATGACAACTCACAACCTCTGTGACAACAGCTCCAGGCAATCTGACTACCTCTTCTGGCCTTTAAAAAGGGGCACACCTTGACATACAGGGTACACACAGACTCATGCAAACCAAACATACTTTTAAAAAAATGTAAAAAGAATAAGACAGAGCTTAAGATGCAGCTTAGTAGCAGATGCATGTGTGAGGTCCTGGGTTCAATCTCCAGCACCAGAAAAAAATATATATGTATGTGTATGTGTGTGTATGTGTGTATATGTGTGTGTATGTGTGTGTATGTGTGTGTATGTGTATGTGTGTGTATGTGTGTGTATGTGTGTATGTGTGTATGTGTATGTGTGTGTATGTGTGTGTATGCATGTGTATGTGTGTGTATGTGTATGTGTGTGTATGTGTGTGTATATGTGTGTGTATGTGTGTGTATGTGTGTGTATGTGTATGTGTGTGTATATATGTGTGTGTATGTGTATGTGTGTGTATATATGTGTGTGTATGTGTGTGTATGTGTGTGTGTGTATGTGTGTGTATTATATGTTAATCATAGCATATATATATATATATATATATATATATATATATATATATCTCCCTCCACACAGCTCCTCTTCTGGCTTCTGAGCACATCAGCATACACATGGCTTACACATGCATAGGCGCTCACACATACACATAAACAAATTTTTTTAATCTTTTTTAAAAAAGTTTATTTCTTATACATGAGCACACTGTAGCTGTCTGCAGACACACCAGAAGAGGGCATCAGATCCCATCACAGAAGGTTGTGAGCCACCATGCAGTTGCTGGGATTTGAACTCAGGACCTCTAGAAGAGCAGTCAGTGCTCTTAACCACTGAGCCATCCCTGCAGCCCCTTTTTAAATCTTAAACCATATCCACATATACCATCACATGAGTAGAATGTAGGAGGGTTTTAGGTACAGCGTAGTCAGTCAATAACTACAGACGTAATAGTGAGTGAATGACAAACTCACAACCAGACACTCAACAGCATGACGGTCAGGTTTGGGAAGCGGGCATCTGGGTGGTAGATAATCTTCGATGTTGCCTTGAAGGAAGGAGTTAACTGAGTAGCATTTACCTACTGACAGTGAATGCATGTCTTGACAGCCTGGTAAGGCAGCAGACAGAGTCTATGGAGCTCCACTCACAGTCAGAAAACAGATTCCTACAGCAAACCTGATCATGGCTAGCAGGCCAAAACACAACCCACCTGCCATCTTGGAAGATGGCCGTCTCATCAGACCGGTGTCTTTAAAATGCCTGTGTGTGCATCAATTATGGTTTTGTTATTTATGCATACATGTGCATTTGCATATGTGTAAGTGATTCGAAGACTTGCCACAGACCGTTAAAACTCTGAACTCCAATACTCTTAACTGTTCATAATGTGATCGATCGATCAAAAAGCTAAAGACTTACAATGTGTTTACTGAGCAAGAGAATACTTGTGTCACGTTGAGTGATTTATCATTTCCTTAGTATATTCTGCCCTTAGGCTTCCTTAATTATTTTTTATCATGCAAAGTAACAGATTTCATTATGACATTTTCACTCAGGTGTCACTACTGTACTCTGTCCTTTTGTGTCCCATGTAGAACCTGATCTTAAATTTGTGTGTATGTGTGTGGTACGTGCAGGTCATGGGTGTGAACTCACTTCTAGGACATTTAGTAGTTGTGTATGTGTGTGTGTGTGTGTGTGTGTGTCTGTCTGTCTGTCTGTCTGTGTGTCTGTGTCTGTGTCTGCGTCTGCATACACGTGCACTACACACCAAAGAACATATGGGAAGATAAAAGGTCAGCTTTCTGTCTGTCCTCTCCTTCCACCATGTGGGTCCCAGGGATAGAACTTGGGTCATCAGACTTAGCAGCAAGTACCTCTTCCTGCTGACCATCTCTCCGGCCCTGCCGCCTTCTCTGAAAACGGAAGAACAACTTTCCCCAGTTTTGTGGCAGGAAGAGAAATCCCTGAGGGGCTAGGGTGTCCTAGTTGCATTTGATCCCATGGTCTGTGTACTTTGCTGTACAGAGCCCGGGTCTTTGCTGCTTCCACTCACACGCAGCAGAGAGCGAAGAACAGAAACTGGTGCAGATTAGGTACAGGGACCTGCTGTAGCCCCTTCAGCCACGGCTCAGTGATGTCTCCCCCCATACTTCCTGGTTTCCGCCTCTGCAGCTCCTGTCCAGCTCCATCTAGCAGCCTCAGGTTGCAGTAAGGGTGCCCACTGCGGTAGTGAGGCCCGCTGCAGGAGTCCCTTAATGCTGCAGTGAAGCCAAGAGGGGTTTGCAGAGCTTTAATCTCAGCACTGGGGAGGCTGAGGCTGAGGCCAGTAGATCTCTGAGTTCAAAGCCAGCCTGGTTTACATATCAAGTTCAGGCCAACCAGAGCTGCACATAGAGACCCTGTCTCAAAACAGGACAAAGCAAGAGTGATCATTTTGAAGTGAGCAAAACAGGGGCAGCGAGCTCACTGGCCACGAGACCACACAGGCAGTGAGGGGAAAGCTTGTTTGGGTCACTCCTGTGGGGTGTGCCACCCACAAGTGCCACTGTTTCACAGCTCTCTCATAGAACAGAGTAGCTTTGATGAAACACAGACATGAATTCTTTACTAACCCAAGACAAAAGTGTCATTTTCTTATAGTCTCCTCAGACCTCTCCTGAGATTACTGAGCCATCCATCGCCCCTTAAGTGCCACACCTCAGGCCAGGGAGACAGGTTTCTCCAATCCCACCATCTCAGACAGGAAAAGGAGAATGGGTAAATGTGAAACCATCCCCCATGGTGGTCCAGAGGGAGAGGGAACAAGATCTTGTGAGTCTTGGACATAAGACCACGTGTCATTTCTCTCCTGGGTGGAGCTGCAGGCTAAATAGAAGTAGTGTTCTGGGGGTGTGGGTGTTGTTCAGGTGACAGGTGTTTACCTGGCATGCCCAAGGCCCCGGGGTCCATCCCCAGCACACGCCCACGGTGGCCAAGCCAGGAGAATTGCAGGAGTTTGCTGGACAGTCCATCAGAGCTCTGAGTTCAGTGAGAGGCCCTGCCTCGAAAAACAGTTTTGTAAACGATAGAGGAAGACAGCATGACCTCCATGTATTCTGCGGTATGAGCACACACACACAAACACACACACACACACACACACACACACACACACACACACACACACACACACACACACATACAAACGATGACCCAGGCCAGGACATAAGTTTGTGCCTGTCATATGGTATATTTTACTCTATTGTATAAAAATGCCATTCCTTTTTATCAGACCATGGCATCAGCTGCCTGGAATCTTAGCACTTGGCATGCTGAGGCAGGAGGACCATAGACTCAAGCCATCCTGGGCTTCATGGCAAGACCCTTGCTTCCAAACATATTATTTTGAATAAACAATACAATTTAAGGAAAAACAAATTTGTTGTATACACTATCAGAGGGACTAAGCAGGCCGTAGTTGAATTCTACTCACAATCCGTCAGCAGTCTTTTTTTTTCAATCTGAGGAAATATTTCTGTTGTATTTTACAATGGGCACACATCGCAGGTTTGCCAGATTAAAATGAGTTTAAGATTGGCCCCTAATCCCACTAGAATTTCAAGGGGTCATTCCCTGTGTTGCTAATACTCAATCACATTTATTTACTTACTGTGCATGTACATGTATGTGCAGGCATGTGCCCTGCGCATGCACATGTATGTGTGGGCATGTGCCAGAGCATTCATGTGGAGGTCAGAGGGCAACCCACAGGAATCAGTGCTCTCCTTCCACCAAGCGGGTCCTGGGGATCAAATGCAAGTTTTGAGACTGAGTCACACCACTACTCAGTGAGCCCATCTCTCCTGCACTGGGGGGATATTTGAAAGATGACCACCAGGACATGTATCTGTTCTTGCTGCAAGGTAGTGTGATGTTAGCTCTTCATGTCAGCCCCCAGCTCCTCCTGGGTGGATAGCAGGCATTTACTCCACCTGTGTTAACTGCCTCAGACGCTGTGCAATACCCACTCAGTTACAGGGGTTGAACCCTAAGGGCCTGCGACGTGAAGGGACAGTGGCCAGTACAGGCGGTGTCTCTGCCCAGGCCTCCGGCCACACTCCCCTTATTTTTAAATTGCCCATTTGGTTGGTTGGGGTACTAAATCCTGTTTTTGCACAAGGAGATTGGATGTTTACAAATTTATTTCTTGGCCCTGGGAATATCAGGTAGTGTTAAAGCGAATGGTTGCCCAGAACACAAGTAAACCAGATGTGGTGACCTCGCCTTTAACCCCAGGTGTTCAGCAGAGGTAGGTGGAGCTCTGTGAGTTCCAGGCCAGCCAGGCTACAACAGCAAGACCTTGTCTCCACATGAGTAAATAAAATAAAATATAAACCAAGTGGCCCTTTCTCCGCGCTGCCCAGGAAATGGGTGTGTCCTTGATTTGACTGACAGAGTGCCTTTCCTCTCCCCCTCCCCGCCTTCTCCCTCCCCCCATACCACAGTAGTGATTGTTGTGAAACTACCTAGCAAATGTAAGACTTCTCTTACGAAAAGAAAACCAGGGCTGTGGTTAAGAGCACTGACTGCTCTTCCTAAGGTCCTGAGTTCAAATCCCAGCAACCACATGGTGGCTCACAACCATCTGTGATGGGATTTGATGTTCTCTTCTGGTGTGTCTGAAGACAGCTATAGTGTACTCATAAATAAATCTTAAAAAAAAAGAAAGAAAGAAAAACAGTGGGGCCATCGATGGCTCAGTGCATCAGAGTGCTTGCTGTATGCACACACTCACACACTCAAACACACAAACATGCAAGTATGCACACACTCCAGGAAACACACATCCTTTAATAAATAAATAAATGTAGTTTTTAAAAGGGGAGGAAAAAGGGTAGAAGAAAGACTTAGATTATTGATTTTATCTGTTGTATTTAAGTTAAAATTTGGGGCCTGTCTTTGACCTAACTGCTAAAGTAGTGTCTTAGTTCCCCCCCCACCCCCGCCAATTCCCCACCCTGTTAGTTGTCTCTGTGTGTGCACCGTTGGTTGTCTGTTAGGTGTCTCTGTGTGTGCACCGTTGGTTGTCTGTTAGGTGTCTCTGTGTGTGCACCGTTGGTTGTCTGTTAGGTGTCTCTGTGTGTGCACCGTTGGTTGTCTGTTAGGTGTCTCTGTGTGTGCACCGTTGGTTGTTTGCTTGTTCTTCCTTTTGTTTTGTTGTTGTTATTCTTCTTCTTCTTCTTCTTCTTCTTTCTTCCTTTCTTTTTCTTTTTTTTAAAAACGCGGGTTCTCTGTGTAGCCCTGGCTGTCCTGAAAGTCACTCTGTAGACCAGGCTGGCCTCAAACTCAGAGATGCACCTGCCTCTGCCTCCTGAGTGCTGGGACTAAAGATGTGCAGCATTCCTACTGTATACCTTAGTGAGTTATTTAATGTGTAGACAAAATGAAGGTGGTGTCAGATTTTAGCTTTCTGAATGTATTCACATTCCCTTACATTTAAAAACATAGGTAACGCCAGTGACTTTTAGTTTGATAATCAGGGTCTTAAACCTAAAATATTCATAATTTTTCTTGTTTAGTTTGAGTTTTGTTGTCTTTTGAGGCAAAGGCGTACTATGTAACCCAGGCTGGCCCCAAACTATCCTGCTGCCTCAGCCTCCCAAGAGTTGGGATTGTAGGTGTATATCACCATGCCCAAGGTTCTAGTTTCTATTACGTATGGCCTGTGTGAATGTGTTTTGTTTTGCTTTGCATTGTGAGCACTGTGGCTTCCGGTGCCACTGGCTGCCTTTGCCAATGAAATCACCACCACTTGAAGTGTTACTGCTGACAACACCTGTCCCAGGTCCCCTCTCAATGAGCCTCCTTAATTCTCACTAAAATCATGTCTTTTATGATGCTAGCATTTAAAAGTCTTGTGCCTTTCTGAACCTGTCATATAGGTGAGTTCAATTTTCAACATGGTAGTAGTAATTAATTAGTAACTGATGACAAGAGGAAGACCCAGAGAGGACCCCAGGCCCACCTCGGTGTCCAGTCACGTGCCAAGCCTTTATCCTTGTGCCACATTATTTCCTGAGAAATAATAAAAAATACTTTAAAATGATCCTTCAAGCATTTTTCAAAACACATACGCTAAAAACTTGTTTTTAATTATTGGGAGAGGGAGAGACAGGCTCTACTGTGAGACCCACAGTGACCTCAAACTTACAACTTCTCTGACCTCCTCAGTGCCTCAGAGTGCACACGTGTGTTCAGAGGGATGGCTGTGGGAGTGCACAGCCTTGCCCAGCTTGAAAATTGCAGTTTTTCACTTTCTTGTTGTTACTGCGTACATGCACATGACAGAGGGACACACATGCCCCGGCACACATGGAGGTCAGAGGACAACTGGAGGGCTGGCTCTCTCCTCCCACCTCTCTGTGGATCCAGTGGATTCAGAAGGTGGAGCTCAGACCATCGAGCCTGTTTGGCAAACACTTTACCAGGTAACCTGTGTTCCGGCCCAAGAAATGCATGTTTACTTTGCCAGCTCTGGTCCAAGCTTGCACAGTGGCAGCGTTCGTTATCCTTGTTACCCAACCCTGGCCACTATGAAAGGTAGCTACCAAGTACTTGAAATGTGTTCGGAGTGACTCAGGAGTCAGACGTTACCTTTTATTTCATTTTAATTTGTTTAAATTAAAATAGTCACATTTGGCTAGTTGCCAGCTCACCAGCTCGCCAGCTCGACAGCACAGCTGTAAGCCATCCCCCAATCTGATGGTTTATTACAGAGCTCTCAGGCCTGCAAGATGGCTCCTGGGTAGAGGGGCCTGCCACCAAGCTGGAGTTAGATCCCTGAAACCCACATGGTAGGAGGGGAGGACAGACTCCCAAAGTTGTCTTCTGACCTCCAAGAGTGTGCTATGGCACATGTGTGCACACACATGCACACACACATACACATGCACATACACTCCCACGCGCGCACACACACACACATGCACACTAAAATGTGATTTTAAAATGTAAAAGGTCTTTCTCATTCTTTTAACTTCAATATAGAAATGGGAAAGTCTAAACACAGGTATGAGGACACGCCTCCCTACATATCAAAACACTTAAGATTTACAAAAGCAAACAGCGCTATGATGGGTGTAATCTTGGATAGCGGCTTTCACGTCAAATCCTGGTTATAACGTTTCATCTCCCTCAAAAAATCTGCACGTTTTGATTTTTTTTAATTTATAGATAAATGGTATAATTTTGTATTTTCCAAATCTCTTTGGTCCTTGTTTTATAATGAAAGGGCAATTATATGTTTTTTAAATTTTCAGGTGCTTCTGGAGAAAATGCAAACAAATGGTTTCTCCTAAAACCCTGGGGGATAAAAAATTGATTTCTCCTTCCCCATCTGAGCATGTGCTATTTAAAAATCCCCCACCGTTGAACATGGTTTTGAGCTACAAATTGCCAGAGTATTGGTGGGGGTGGGGGTGGGGGGCGTTGTTTTAATTTTCTGAAAGGTTAGCACTCCCGACTCACTGACCATCTCATTTTGTACAGAGGGGGCACGGTCCTCTGAAAACATTTTCCCTGTAAAAGCCACCTCAGTTGCATTTAAGGAATATGCATTATCATCGGTCCAAGGCATGTTTCCCCCCCACGGGGCGTTAGAATGATATTAATCATCTTTGGCCATCAAGAAAGCACAGGACTCGATTAAATCAGTCAAGGGCATTAAATCCCAGCCTCGCTCAGTCTGCTGGCATACCGATGCTGAGTTGAGGAACCATTTGCGAAAGTATCATTTGGTTTGGAATTGTACGCCTGTCTCTTTAAATCTAAAAAAAAAAAAAAAAAAAAAAAAAAAAAAAAAAAAATCCTTTCAGAAGCTGTAGAGAGAAGGTGCTAGAACTGTGTACGATCATGACTGGAGAGCAGGATCCCTCAGTGACTGCCGAATCTTCCCAGCACAAGACAGAGAGGCGGCTTGCCACAAGCTTCCCCTGATTCCCCCCCCACCCCCCCAAAGAAGAAGGATGACCCCAGCGACCAGCTCACAAATCCAATTCAATTGACAAGGAAGCTCTTTCAAGGGAATGAGGCGGAGGCTCGCTTTTATGTTAAAAGCCACCAGCATCCTCCCCGCCAGACATGGACATGACATTTTTAAAGGAATTATCTGGTCACCGCGTTTTAAGCAGACGGCTCTGAGGCATCCGTCAGCGCCAGTCTCTCTCCTCTTCCTCTTTGCTTTTGCATATATGTAATTCCGGAGGTAAAGGGGGGAAGCCTGCCGGGGAGTCAGAAGGCATCCTACTAGCGATCAGCTGACACTCCTAACTGAAGGCTGCAATGTGTCGCTTATTCGGTTTATACCGTGGGAGCTGCGGGGACTAGCAGAGAGCTGAACTATGCATTTCAAACAGTGGTGCTTGTTCAGAAAGAGGGGTGAGAGAGAGGCAGCCGGCGAGGAAAGAGCGCAGCTGGACTTTCTCCTTCTCTTCATCCATTTCTGCAGGATCATGTATTCGTAAGGGATGAGGCGGGCCACGGCGATCCCAGGCCTGAGCCGCGGCCTACCCAGTCAGTTCAGAGCCGGGCCCTCCACTATCGGAACCGAGAGCGCTTTGCCACGATCAAATCCGCGTCTTTGGTAAGCTGATACTCCCCTACCCACCTTCCCTGCCTTCCCCTCCTCCCTGTCTGGCAGCCTCTGGCCCTCCCTGAGCCTCCCTCAGCTTCATGGATGGGAGGAAAAGGAGCCAGGGATGTTGTCTCCCTCCAAATAATTTTATTCATTTCAGAAAAAAAAAAATCTGTTGGCATAGCAACCTGATCTCAGATATTTAGCATTGTCTATGGCATAGAAAAAAAAACCTTTGTGTGTGTGTGTATGTGTAATTTTGTGTGTCTGTGTGATTGTGTGTTGTATATGCTGTATATGCAAAATAGAAGGCTTTGAGATGAGTTGCTGGCATGACCAGTTTTTTTTTTAAAGTGATCTGTGTTTTCATCGAAATAAATGCTAAAAATATTTTCAAGGTATGGATGTGTGTGTGTGTGTGTGTGTGTGTGTGTGTGTGTAGGGCACTATGCTTCTTTTTATATAGGTGCATGTGTGCCTCTATGATGTACACACACACACACACACACACACACACATCAAAAGGTAAAACATGATCTAAAAAAATTTTTTTATATGGTTGCCGGCTACCATCTGTAATTGTAGAAAAATCAGACACTTGCTTCCCAGGGATAGTCCACCGGCTCGTTCTGGTTCATTCATTTATTTATTGCAACAGTGGTAGTGCCCAGTTTCCCCCATTTAACCCCTGAAGAATTTCCTGCTAGCCATAAAGGCTTTGTAGAGGAGGCCGGGAGAGGCTGTGGGAGCCAGGGGCTGTGGATTCCTCAGCATTTTTACTACTGCAAATGTGATTGCCGGGTGCCCTTGTAGTAGCAAAAGGGGTGTGCTCAGGAAGACTTAGTTTTCACGCCTCCTCCCCTTGGCCCCCCATGCGTGCGCGTGCGCGCTCACACACTCTATCTCTCCTTCTCCTTCTCTCTCTCTCTCTCCATTTCATCCTCAGCATTTGGAACTCTCTTTTAGCTTCTCCATCAAAATCTCACTCCTCAGCCAAGAAATTACTGAAGTATTAGTTGCTTTGCCCAGATGAGTGTTAGAGGTCACATGAGCAGGAATAGTTACTGTACAGCGCTTGGCCGTTCCATCCAGAACCCATGATGACATCATCTGAGGCCGACCCAGAAATAATCGTTTTTTCTTGTCCTATTTTTCAAACCCGATTTCGACTTTTATCCCCCACCCCCACCCCGCCAAGCCTTCTCTTTTTAAAAGGGCTTTGGGTGAAATTTAGAAGGAATTATAATCTCTGACAGAGCAACTAGAAGGAAAAATGGGGAGGGAAGCAGCAATCTATTGCTCCTGCCTATTCCTTCCATGTAGAAAAAAAATCGCACAGCTCAATGCACTCCGTTCGTAAAGAACCCTGCTCCTGAGTTCTTTTATGTTGAAGTTTCTTGTCGCCTCTTTAATGGGCGATTTTTCATCTGAAAGGAATACCCCCACTGTGAGATGGGAGATCTCAAAATGTCCACTCTGTAGCTGCAGATGCTCGGTAAGCATCTCAAAAACACGCCTGTGAAGCCAACAGAACATGGTGGGGCTGCCAGCAGTTGCCTCAGTGGCACGGTGTCTAACTACAGAAAACTGACTACTCACCACAGGCTCCTGTGGGGCTTGTCCCTTTAACCCCCACCTGCTCTCCAGGGCTGAGAGGAGAAGCCACGGGAGCCTTAGCAGCAGGGGCAGGCGCTGCAGGAGGCAGACCTGAGCCCCAGCAGCTCCCCCATTGTGGGACAGGTTCTCTGCCTCCCCTCAGGCCACACCCTCTTCCTTCCCACATCATATATTCATGACTCTCTCCTCCCTCCCTTCATTACTACGACCAAGCCAGAATAGTCTCCTGCTGGCCTCAGAAAACTCCTACCAGGGCTGCTCAGCGTGGGCTTCAGCCATCACAGCCTTCCTCTCAGTGGCTAATAGAAGCCGCTCCCCTGCCAGGCCACTTTAGGCTCTAGGCAGAGCCTTCCAAAGGTCCTTAGAGTCCTACGGGCTTCTGAGTGACCCCACCCCACCCCCATGCAGGGAACCGTGAACTCCCTCCCTCTGGTGTACTTTTCGATTTTCAAAAAGGTCTCTGCTCCAACACTGACTTAAAAACCTAGCAGCCTGGGTTTGGGTGGGGCGGCGGCTGACACTGTGGGCACAGAACTCAGTTGCATCGGTGGTGCAGCCTCTCCTGATGGGGTGCCTTGGGAGTCATGATAGGGTCCTTGGAAGAGCTCCTGAGTATCTGGTAATTATTGAGGGAGAAAAATTAATGCATCTAGGGAAGAATGGGATATGGTGTTGGATGGCTGTTCCTGTGTCCTCTTTGGGCCCATCTAACTATTGGCATGCATTTCAGTTGCCTTCCCATCCACATGCTTGCAAACACCAGACCCAAGGACTGCCCAAGCCATGACACTAGAATATTGGAAAGAAGTGTGTAATTTTAGAAAATGGGTCCCACTTCAATGGAAAAGGACTAAGGTGGCATAAACAGCATTAAATTAAGTGCAGGGCCACGGGACACTGGGGAGCCAATTGTCAGCAATCAACACTGGCCAAACTGATGGTTGATGGCAATGACAGATTGATGTGTCAACCATTGGGTTACTGGTTGGCTGTACCCTCCCTCTGTGGTTTTCCTTCTGGTAGAGATGCCGAGGAACCACAGAGATCTGAAGGTGATCGGCAATGAGAAAGACGCACAAACTCACCTCTCCCTTACGAGCCCAACACATGACAAGGACATTTTCCAATTTGACTTGCTCACTAGTGCCAACAGTTCGCTCTTCTCAGATGTAGCTTACGAACCCACTTTTCCACACAGGCCTAACGGAGGTCCTAGCAGGACACTGCCTGCTCTCAGTATAGCTCTTTATGTTGTGTCTCTGAATGAGGTGTGTGAAGGCCATGAGCTATCGGCTCTTGCAACTGGGGGCGTGGTTCTCTGGGGCACCTTAAAAGGGAGAATTCTGGAGTCCACACCCTGCTACCCCATTGCATGTGGAACAAAGAAACAGCAGGTCTTGAGGGGACTTTGGGATATAGCTTCTCCATTGGACCCTTCCATGAGCATCCTTGATTAGTCTCGTGTAGACCCAAGGAGAAGGAAGAGAACATCGTGGTGTCTGCCTTTCTCTTACTTCCCATGAGGAAGTGTGGCTTGAGCTGGTCTGTTGCCTAGAGGAAAGCAGTTTCTATTATTCCCCAAGATTGTCTCTCAGAACCCTGTGTCCTGTGTTTGCACTTTGCTACTGGCCCACGAGAACAATTCTGGCTGTTTTCAATATTAATATCACTTCTTACATGGGATGCTCTAGTCCTCTGGCAGTTTCCTCAGTAGATGGTGACATAAAGAGTATGAGGTCACGGGGTCTACCAGATGGCTCATACGCTGCTTCCTAAAGACTTCACAAATGATTGTGACAGGCAACACCTTAGGAAGAGAGCATGAAATTAGGTTGGGGTCATTAGAAGAAACACAGGAGAGAAACTGTTGTTCCGTCCCCGTAGTGCACATTCTCTCATTTAGCCTTAGCAAATTGAGGAGGAAAACTCATAAGGGTGGGATGTGTGTTTGGAACCGTTGAAGCACTGTCTAACTGCTGAGCTCACCATGAGACATCTGAACAAGTTTGATCCATAGGGAGAAAAACATTGCTGTACCTTGTGTCCCCTCTCAGGAGCCTAACTGGTTGAGTGTCTCCTCCAGGGCAGTGTACCAGAGGATGTATTCATTATCTATCAATACACAGCAACTCCTGGGGCCCAGGAGGTGACTCAGCCAGCAAGGTTCAGCTTCCCAGCACCCATGTGAATAGCCAGCTATGACCCCGTGTATCTGAAGCCCCAGTTCTTGTTGAGGGGGCGGAGTCAGGAGTAGGAACAGGCAGATCCTTGGCCATCTCATTGGCCAGCCAACCTAGATGAATTAATCAGTTCATCTTCCCAAAATAAGGTGAAGAGCATTGAGGATGACGCCTAGAGTTGACCTCTGACCTCCACGTATATGTGGCACACACGTGAAGCATTGCTGATATGAGTTTCTTTCCCCTGAGCTGTCAATCAATATGCCCAACCCACATGACTACTCATTCAGTAAATGCATATGAGACGGTGGAATGAATTGAATGAGGTCTCTGTGGCCACCACCACATGGGATTTGGGTTGGTAAGGGTGCATTTTAGCTAGGTGTGCTAGTACGTGCTTGTGATGCCCCTGTTAGTGGGGAACTTAAGGCGCCTTTTCCTTGGGTGCTCTGTAGGGTGCCGGGTCAGGTCTGTGCAGCCAACCTAAGGCTCACCATGCTCACACTGACGCTTGCTGGCAGTTTGCTGATGCTCAGCGCCGAGGCGACCATTTCCGCCAATGCTCTGCCTTGCTGCCTAGGAAGAGTCAGTCCCATTCATGAGCTTGGACCACTCGAGTTCAGTAGGTTGCCCCTCAGCCTTCATGCTGCGCATGGTGGGCACACGCGTTCTGGACTGTAGGTTAACTGGTTCACTTCAGAACCAGGTCTTCCTAGGATTAAACAGGGTAGCGTTGTACAACTGTGAGCCTCCTTTCAGAGGTGCCTTAGACCTCCTGGGTAGGGCCCAGACCCCGATGCCTGTCTACTGCACTGTGTGTACTTCAAGTATGTGAGACAGGCAGCGATTCTGACCCGGAGACCATGTGTGGATCTGGGATCCATGTGTTGGGAGTGGATCTCAGTGACACAGCACTGCCAGAGGTCAGGACACAGCGGGAGATATGCATACTTGATCCTTTCTTAGAGTACGGGGCATGGTGCTGAGTATAGAAGTCAGGGCCTCGGTACAGTAAACTTATCTGTTCTATTGTATGTCACCTTAAAGCCCACAGACTGGCCATGGGTAATTTATTATTAAATGTGCTCTCTCACCAGACATGGTGGTGCACGCCTTTAATCCCAGCAGCCAGAGGCAGGAGGTTCTCTGGGAGTCCCAGGCCATCTTGGTCTATGTAGTGAGTCCTCAGCCAGCCAGGGCTCTACAGTGAGACTCTAAGAGTACAAATGGAAATGAAATGAAGCCCACTCTCTCCTGGCCCCTTGTTGAGACCCAGAGCTGCAGCACCAGGAGCAGGGGCTTTGGGAGACATTCCTCCAGGGCTGGCCGTGGAAGGTCGGAGACCAACAGGTCACTCCTGATCCTTGACTCAGAGGCCCCTCAGCCCTTTGACACAGTCCACCACACTGAGGAAAACTGGGCTCATCCCTCTTTTCCAGGGCGGGAGGGACATCAGGAGACTTCGAGAGGTCAATTCTTTGCCCAAGGTCAGAGGTATAGTTGGGACAGAACGAGTGTTTTTCCATAGCATCGTCTGGTTGTGGCACTGCCGGCTCATGTTTGGTCCCGTTGTGGCGTCCCTTGTCGAACTATGGCCATCGCATCCCTATAGCGTCTTTACAGCTTCACATCTGATCGACTGTAGGTCAGACTCACTGTTCTCTCCACCGCTGACTTTGGGGGTGGAGTGGTAATTCCTTGTAACAGGAATGATCATGGTGTCTGCCTTGGTAGTAGATCCCTGAGGCAGTTCAAGAAGGCTCGGTTCTCATCCCCAGAATGTCTAAGAGTTAGGTGGTGTGTGATAGAGCATGCCCTTAATCCCAGCACTCTGGAGGCAGAGGCAGCCTGATCACTGTGGTTCTAGGCCACCCTGGTCTACATACTTAGTTCCAGGCCAACCAGGGCTTCATGGTGAGACCCCCATCTCAAAACAAAGCTACAACAAAAGTGGACCAGAGAGGTGGGGCCAGAAGTGCGCTAGTGAGTCTCAGGCCACCACAGACAACACTGTGGAGGGCCTGTGTCAAGGCTGGAGCAGCAGCTCAGTCACTAATGTGTCTGCTTTACAAGCCTGGGGACCTGAGTTCAGAGCCCCAGAACCCATGTAAAACACCAGGCCCAGTGGCACAGGCTGGGGCCTGGGGTAGCAACAGGCAGGTCCATGAAGCTCTTTAGCCAGCCAATCCAGCAGATTTGATGAGCTTTGGTTCCCTGAGAGATTCACTCTCAAAAAATAAAGGTAGAGAGGGGTCCAGGAGAGAAACCCAGTGGCAACCTCCCCTCCGGTCCCCACATCAGAGCAGGCAGGTGCACACCCAAGCACATGCACACACCCACTAACAAGTACATCCACCACACACATGGACATATTTAAGAGATAAATTATAAGGCATATAAGATCAGCTGTTTGAAATTCTGTTGGCCAGACAGCATATCCTTCAGACCAATGGTGTGAGCGTGAAGTAAGAGCTCACCGTCTAACTGACAAATGTCTAACAGACTTCATGTTAAACTTCTCAAG